>NC_046294.1:35002420-35305841 GCF_004115265.2 Rhinolophus ferrumequinum | reverse complement strand
TGTCACTGTTTCCTACCTGGGCTCCCTGCCAGCAGGCTCTCCACCTCCAATCTGGTTGCTACTGAGTGGCCAGAGTGAGTTTCCTAATAGCCAGGTTTGATCATGTCTCTCCCCGACTCAAACACTAAAGGCTAATCCCTTAGCTTGGCACTCAATGCCCCCAGCAACTACTTCCACCCTCCTACTCAGCCTTGCTTCTCACTGCTCCTCTTTCATCCCTTTTGCACCAGTTGGAACGAACTGCTTTCTTGTTTCTACACGTGCCCTAGAAGCACTTATACTGTTTCCACTACTTGCAATATTTCCCCTCCTTTCTTCCATTGAACAAATCATTTAGACCCAGCTCAAATGCTACCTAGCTTCTCCAAGAAGCCATTCCTAATCTTCCAGAAGAATAAAACCCTCTTTCTTCTCCACTCTTTCCAAGGGGTTATCTACCTTTCTTTTAGGACAGATCTTGGAAAAGGACAGGCACTGTGACATAGAACAAAGAGTTCATAATCTAGAGTCAGATGATCTGAGCTGGAGGTACAACTCTCTGGCTCTGAGACTTTTACAGGACACCCCCGTAGATAAGTTAAACTCTGAATCTTAACTTCCCCATCTATAAAATGGCAACAATAACACTATTGATATCATGGGTGTGTTATGAGGATTAAGTATAAGTTACAGAGTGTAAGAAATGCTTTGGCACAATATAAATTAATAAATTGAATCACACTTAGGTGTGAAATAACTGATAAAACAAAAGTGCGACTTCTCCCAGGCAGTTTGCCTGGATGTCTTATGCTGGCTGAGCCTCAAATCCAGGAACAGGTCGGAGGGGAGGGATTTTGAGGGAGAGGGACTTTGAGGCCCTAAAAATCCCATTCCTTGGGCAATCTGAAAAAGGGAAGAAGTGAAGGGTATAGCCATAAAGCTGGAGCCCTAATGGTATTATAGTTACTTATTCCTGAGCTTTTTCTAGGCCCCAGGCACTGTGCTAAGTACCCTTCATAAATTATCTCATCTCATTTCTTCACAGAGTCATAGAAGAAAACCAGGCCCACAGCAGTTATAAAATAAGTGCTCCCCTTCCCACCCCCAACAATGCAGACATGCAAGATATCCTGAAACTCTTCAAAATGATGATCTTATTTTTGGGATGGAGAAACTGAGACCCAAGAGGTTATGAGCGTTTAATGAAACTGTCCAGCCCGTGAGGAAATGGGCCTGGAACCCAGATCTCTTCACTCTCAGGGTGGGAGCCACTGCGTTGCAAAAAGGGGCCAATACTCATTATGAAGTCTACACAAATGGTGCTTCTGGGGCACAATGCCATTTAGGCGGACTACAATATGAATTGTGGCTCCTGGAGTTAGTCAGGTGGTCACCCTGGCTCTGCTTCATGCCACACTGCTCACCCCACCCAAGAAGGAAGCTCCTGAGGCAAGAGGCCCCTAGAGACTGAACCGTGCCCTCCTTGCCAACTATCCCATCCAATGGAGTCTCCTCAAAGGTAATTGGCTTTGTCCATACACCACCCAGCTTGCTCTCCTTCAACATACCTCTCAGGGCACCCTCTCTGTGCCCTTGAGGGAGCCTTGCCCTGAGCTGTCACCCGAGCCTGATAAGGCTGTAACTCAAGCTTCCCCAGTAGCTTTGTCAGCAACACCAACAACCACACTCAACAAACATCAAGGAGGAAGAGGTAACCTGACATGAAGGACTTGAGGACTTCCATCCACGGAGGGATGATGAAAGGGGCCTCGTAGGATTAGAAGACCTAGGCCTTTACAAAGGAGGGAAGAGTGACGGCGAAAGCATGCAGTCAGGCAGGTCAAAGTAGGGGAAGGGGATGACTCCTTGAATGCCACATCACCTGGTCCAATTGAGGACACAGGCCCAATGACTCCTGGGAGAACCAGGGTGTACACCTTGGAATCTGATCTGTCCAGGACTGATTCATTCTCTAAAACTAAACCCCAAACCTGGAGCACTTGCATAAGAAGAGAGCTCTCCTCTGAGGCGGAAAGAGGCAAATGAAAGGCTAACCCCCCCCTTTTTTTTTTTTTACAGTAAGGATGGTAGTAAATGAATGGCACCTGCTGCTCCGAGTGGGGGCGGGGCTGGAATTACAAAGACTTTCAAGGTACACTCAGATGAATTCTGGGGTTCTGAGGCTTCAATGGGAGCAGGATAAAATTGTGTAGGGGTGCGGAATGAGTATGAAAGCCGGGGACCCCAGATTCTAATGCAGGCTTTGCTACTAATTCTCCGGTGACCTTGGTCAAACCGCATCACTGGGCCTCAGTTTCCCCATCTGTAAAATGAGGGGGTTAAATGAGTTCCAAAGGTTCACCTTATCCTGACTCTAAGCCACATGATCCTTGTTAAGGTGAAACCCCTTAGGGCTCTGACCTAGGCAGTCTCCAAGTTTTGCAGGAACCTGGGCCTCATCTAGAAAAAAGGGGCATCCTGGAGGAGGGGAATGCGCTGGGCTTTTATTTTGGAGGTAGGTGGGAAGCGAGTGATTTAAGCTACATGGTCCGGGGGAGGAGAAGCGAACCAAGGCTGAGAGCCGCAGTTTACAAGCCAACAGGCTAGCGGCGATCTCTAACCTCCTTCCGGAGCTTCAGACACTGGAGAGACGATGCTGCCAAGAACCGCGCGCGCACAAACCCTGGTCGCAGAGGCTCGGACCCGGGACCATCACCCCATCCCTCCCTAGCATCGCTTCCGAGCTCCGTGGGGAGTGGCTGTTACTCCCTCCCGGCTCCCCAGCGCCCGGCCCCCTCCCGCAGTGTGGGGGACCCCTCCCCCAGCCCGGGGGCGTCGGAAGCCCTATGGGGGCGTGGCGGGGGCGGGAGCGGGTTCCGCGGCCCTGGGGGCTGGAGGAGGTCTCAGTCGCGAGGCCGCCCCGGGAGGGACCCCGTGCCCTCCGCCTCCCAGCTCCCCACACAAAGGCGCCGACGGTGACGCCACACTTACCGGCCAGAGCGGGCTCCGGGCGCCGGCGAGCGGGCAGGCAGGCAGGCCGGCGGGAGGTTGTGCAAGCGAGTGTGCGTGTGTCTGCGTGTGTCCCTGTGAGTGTCTGCGCGAGTGTGTGTGTGTGTGTGACAGGGCCTCGCTAAGCTCTATGCGTCTGCGTGTGCGGGGGCGTCCGTCCGTGGGTCTGTCCGCCCAGCGCTCTGTCCCGCGTTCCGTGCGCGCTCCTTCGCGGGACCGCCCCACCAAATGCGCTTCAGCTGCGGAGTCGCGGGCGCAGCTGCGGGGTGGGTTCGGCACCCCCCAGCCCCAGCTCCGCCCCGCCTCCCGGCAGGCTTGTGCAGCTCCCCGGGAATTGCGCAGGGCCGGCGGGGCTGGAGGGCGGGAGGTGGGAGCTCCGGCAGCGCCCAGGGCCCGAGTGAGGCCGATCGCAGACCCTTAATCCTGACCCAGATCTCGGGCGCCCCCTCCCCGACTCTGCTCGGAGTCCCCGCAAGCACCGCCCCCGCGCCGAGGTTGCCTGGACAGGGAGGGCGGGGTGACAGGAGAACCGCATCCATTTCATTCATGACTTTCTCCTCCTGGGAGCCCCAGGCCCGGGCTGCGCCGCTACGGCGAGTCAGAGGGATCCCCGCGGCACCGTGCGCGCCGAGCCCGGCGTGGGACAACAGGCAGACAAATGGGGGTAGGGGAAAGTGAGACAAAGGGGTCAGGGCTGGGGGCGCGGGTGTGTTGCGTGGAGGGGCGCTGTGGCGTTACCCTCCTGAGGCTCGCACGATGCCCACACCTGCAGAAGCCGAGTGGTTGCATACCGGGGTTCACACAGTGCCGGGTGCCCGGGACCCGCTCTAGGGCTGGGAATAGGCAACCTCCTTCCTCCCCTTGCCTTTCAGTCTCTGGGGAGCAAGGTATTCCTCTGCCAGGTCTTGCCCTCCGGACGCTTCGCGGGGCGCGCACCTGTCTTGCCTTTCTCGTGGGCACCAGGGGCCCGGGCGCGTAAGGAAGCCCACAATCCCACATTCCCCAGGCTGGCACTCGGTTGGCCAGAGGTTCCTGACATTCCATCCCGATGTTTTTTTTTTTTTTTTTTAAGCGTTGGGCTGTACACAGGGCGGGGATCCTAAGCTCCATTTTTACATGAGGAAACCGAGGAGCACACCACACAGCTACAACCATGGCTCCAGCCACCATACTCTTTCGCCTGGTTTTCGGCAATCGCCTCCTTACCGGTCTCCCTGCTTCCACTCTTGGTACCTTGCAATTGATTCTCTACACAGCAGTCTGAGCGATCCTTTAAAAAAGTAAGTCAGATCACGTTGCTCCTTTATTAGAAATCCTACAATCGCTGTCCATTTCATCCAAGTGACAGCTCAAGCCTCTATAACTGCCTGCAAGGTATCTCATGAGCTGGCTCCCTTTTAACTTTCCAACCTCACTTCTTACCACTCCAGGCCTTTTTAATGCATCGCCAACACGGCAACCACTCTGTGGCCTGAGGACCTTTGCCCTGCTATTTTCTCTGCCTGAAAACTTCCCCCAGATAGTCACAGGGCTTGCTCCTTTACCTCTTAAATGTGTCACTTCAAAGAGGCCTTCTGTGACCATCCTATTTTAAATTGCAGGCCACTTCCCCCATTTTCTCCATGGTAGTCATGATCTTTATTTTGTGTTTCCTGCCCCTGAGACTCTCTGGCTCTTCACTGCCAGCTCTCACCTCAGTCCTCCTGTACCCGGTTCACCCAGCCTCACCAGACCACTCTGTTCTATAAAAAAACAAAAACACACAAAAAACATATTTCCCCATTTCTTGCCTTTGCTTGTGCTGTACATTCAGTCTGGAATGGCATCCCTCCACATCTTACCTAATTTTTAAGGTGCAGTTAAAATACTTCCTCTATGGAGCCTTCCCTCATCTTCCCAGGGACACTTGGCCCCTCCTTCTTTTCTGTTTGCTGTAATTGCAGTTCTTTGTATTTTCCCCCAAGTGCTCTGTGAATTCCTGGGATAGGGCTGGGTCCCTTCTCTCTCCCTAGTTCACAGAACAGAAGGTACCAGCAGTGCATGTGTGTGGATCAAGGACAGTGAAGGGAGGCCCTTGCCTGGGCCTTGGTTAGTCTATAGAAGGGGCACAGAGCCCTGCTAAGTCTTCTTGTTATCCCCAACTAGTCTCCGGTGGGGCGAGGGGAAGGGTAGATAACTGCCAGATAACCAGTTCACGATGCTTGGCCTGTGTGGCAATGTGGGTAGACCCGTCAGCTGGTGCCCAAGGACACGCGCTCTCTCCTTGACAACCGTCATCTCTGTGGTTCAGCATAATGCTGATTTTCCCCAGACGGTATCACGGTAACAGCGGCAGCTACCATAAATGAGTGAATACTATGTGCCAGGTACAGTTTAGTGTGTTTTCAATGCACTGCTATGTTTAATCTGCATGGCAGCTTTGGGAGGGAGGCATTTTGATATCCCTGTTTTTAGGAGCAGAACCAGAAAGAATAAGTGACTTACTTAAGGTCCTCCAGTTGATAGGTGAGGGGTGTGTGTTTCAAATTCAGATCCAGCTAATTCCAAAGCTTATAGAAAGCAGGGATGCCTTAACAGGGCAGGCCCTGGGGGCTGATGGAGGTGAGGGGAGGGGCTTAGGGAGCCTCAGCCAGGTCAGCCTGTCCTAGATTCTTGCTGAACTCAGTTCAGCTAGGGAGTCACAGAGGTATGGCACTGCAGAAGGGCTGGGAACTTGCAGGTTTCTGTCGGTGGTACCTCTGATGGCCTGTGGTGGAACCTGGTCCTTGGCCTTTGTAGTCAATTTCAGAAGACCAGAGCTGCCTCTCAGACATTCCTAGCTGTGTGCTCTGGATTCAAGTCCAGCCCTAGTTGTCAGATGTAGATAACAACGCTTATCTCAAAGGATTATGGCGAGGAAGAAATGTGGTGATATACTTAGAAAGTAAGGGGAGCTCAAAAATGATCTTTTCCCCTTACTTCTTTTTTTTTAAAAGATTTTATTGGGGAAGGGGAACAGGACTTTATTGGGGAACAGTCTGTACTTCCGGGACTTTTCCAAGTCAAGTTGTTGTCCTTTCCATCTTAGTTGTGGAGGGCACAGCTCAGCTCCAGGTCCAGTTGCCGTTGCCAGTTGCAGGGAACACAGCCCACCATCCCTTGCGGGAGTCAAACCGGCAACCCTGTGGTTGAGAGCCTGCACTCCAACAAACAGCCATCTGGCCTCCTGGGAGCTGAGCGGCAGCTCATTGACTTCATTCTAGTTGCGGAGGGCACAGCTCGCTGGCCCATGTGGGAATCGAACTGGCAGCCCCGTCGTCCAGAGCTTGCGCTTTAACCAACTGAGCCACCGTCCGCCCCTCCCCTTACTTCTTGGAGGGAGTTGCTATCATATAGGGATGTACTTAAACGAGTTTCCTCACCCCATGTCTGCCCTGTACACCCTCTTAGAATAGCTTCTGATTCCCATAGTCCATTGAGTGTTGCCCTGCGGTGCAGGTAAGGAAGAAAAGTCTAACAATTATTGAGAGCTTTACCAATAGCTATCCTTGTTTCTTCTCTTCATTCTCTCTTTTATCTGCACAGACACCTTAGGAGGGAGCTATTGTTATCACCAACAAGGAAACTGGAGCCCAGAGAGGTCCAGGGACTTTCCCATGGCCACCGCCCTCACTAGGTAATGGCCGTAATGAGATTCTAACCACGTCTGACTCTGCATTGAGCCAGCACTCTTCCCTCAGCCCATCACCATGCAAAGCAACCCCAAGTTCTTTTCTCTTCTCTAATGGGGAAGAAGGAAAGTTCTCTGAAACCCATGACAATGAAGTAGTTGTGAGGTTGGGAGAATTTAGGCTTATTGGGTCATTTTGTGTGACTCGTTTGCTCTCTCTTGATAGATGGAGGAAGAGGTGTTTGTGAAAGAGAAAGATGGTCTGGTAACCAGAGTGTCTTGCTGGTATTTTCTGATGGACTGTTAGAGATTAGAGTCAATATGTTTTGTTTTTTGGCCTCACTTGCAGTTCATTCTTGGTAATAAAATGTTTTGCTTGAGTGAAAATGTTGCCCTATCCAGATTTTTATTTATTTACTTATTTATAATCCACCCAATCCACAAAGGATTTGAGGTAGCTTACCACAAGAGCAGAAACCATAAAACAATGTTAAAATATCAACAAGGATGGAGAATCAGGACGGAGGAAAGCGTAAATAAACTTTGAGAGACAAGACCAGGCTTAATACCGTGTTTCCCCAAAAATAAGACCTACCCCGAAAATAAGCCCCAGTTAAGATTGTCGGCCAGATGGACGCATTTGATACGTTATGACGATGTTCCAGAGGAAGATGACATGACTGTATTTGGGTAAATACAGATTGTTGTACATGAAAAAATAAGACATCCCCTGAAAATACGCCCTAATGCGTCTTTTGGAGCAAAAATTAATATGAGACATGGTCTTATTTTTGGGGAAACACGGTATAAGACCTGGTCTCATTTTCTGGGAAACACGGTAATTGCAGATGATTTTTACTGAGTTCTTTTTGTATGCAAATAATTTATGTACATTATTTCATTTCATCCTTCAAAGAGCCCTGTTAAGGAGGTGGTATTATTATCTCCGTTTTGAGGTATAGGGAGCTGAGGCTCAGAGAGATTAAATGTGATACCCAAAGTCATGTAGGTAGTAAGTGGTATAGCCAGTGTTTGGATCCAGTTTGATAAGGAACTTATGTCCTTAACCACTTGTCCTGTCCTGCCTCTCTGATGGACAAAAGACCACAAGTTTGCAGACCACAGGGCCCTCTAGAGGGCTGAGCCTCAAATTTGGTTCTGACCTTTTTGGATGCCAAAAAGAAAGGGAAACAGTCAGTTACATAGAACTAGTGCCCTCACATCCTTCAAATCTCTGCTCAAGAGTCACTTTCTCAAGAGACCTACCCTGACCAATCTCCTTAATCAATACTGGAGTCTGTCTTCTTCTGATCCCTTCAGTAGTCTCATTCTCCGTTTATCTTTTCTTCTAAGATAGCACATTTTACCTTCTAACATTGGAGAACTTCTAAACTATATAATATATATATATATATATATATATACAATATATATTTTATATAACGTAAGGTATTCTATGATACATTCTATATTAATACACTTATTTATACATACAAATTAATTAATTTATCTACTTAATGTTCACTATGTAATTGTCTGTCTTCTTCCACTACAATGCAAGGCTCACATGGTCAGGCATCTTTGATCTATCCCAAGTCATGGACAATGCCTGGTACATAGTAGGTACTCAATAAATGTTTGAACACAGGAATGATTGTTTTAGAGAGGAAGAAACAGACCAATATACTAGGGGTGCCAAAAAAATGTATACACATGACTTGTATCCATCTTTTGTTGTCAGTATATATTGAGTATTACAAATTTAATACAGTTTTTTCTTTCTTAAAATGTGTATACATTTTTTTGGCACGCTCTGTATGTACAGTAGCAAAGTAGTTTGCTTTCTTTTTGCTAGCTCCTATTTTGTTTCCCTTCCCTTCCCTCCTCTTTTCTTTTCTCTTTTTCATTTTCTCATTTCCACAAAGAATTCGAGGCGGCTCTAGCACTTAGCTCTCAGAGCAAGTCTTCAGGAAGGCTTTCTGATGGTAGATACTCAGCATCCCTGGGGCCAGTGACTTTCATACCATTGTTTTAGCAAATGCATACATGGGATTCATGAAGCTCATTTTGATGCGATCTCTCAATGGAAACTGGACATCATCCCCACACTTAAATCGGCAAAGATAATCCTTATAAGAGGTCTAGGAATAGTGTCCAAGTACCAGTCCCAAGGATTTGGGATTTGGAGCAGATGCTATGGGGATGGAGATGGGAAAATACAAAGCAGAGCTTTCGTGTGAAACAATTGATCTAAAGGGAGAGGATATCCTTGTGTTCCTAAGCGCCCATCTCCGGAGTCGTATTTCCTGGCTGCAAGCCTAAAGAGTGAAAAGCCAAGGACGTTAGCAAGGTTTGTCAGGAGGGAACCCGAGCTGAGACAATTGCTGGGCTGTGTGTGGTAGGGAGAGTGATGTAACCTTGCTGTGGGAGCTTGCCACAGACTCAACCAAGCCTCTGGGGGCCGCAGACACCAGCCTGCAAGCTCAAGGTGAAGGCCAAGGGCGTCTGGCTGCTGGTCCCAGGAAGAAACATCAGAAACTGTCTCAGGAGGAGTGGGAGTCAGAAGTTTGTCTCGCCCATGGTCACTGCTCTGGGCTCCTGCAAAGCAGAGTCATTCAATAGATATTTTATCTGTTGGCCTACTGTGTGGTAGCCACTGTTCCAGAAGCTTACAGAACATGATAGCTTCTCTGCTCTCATGGAACTTACATTCTAGTGGGGACACACTGCCAATGAACCAGGTTAAAACAATGAATAGAAGGATAATTTTCGACAGTGGTAAGTGCAATGAAGAAAGAGAAAAGAGAACGGGGTGATGGGGAGAGAAGGTGGAGAGGTTCACTCCTGATTGGGGGTTCAGAGACAGCCTGTCAGAGGAGACAACATTTGAACAGGGCCTTAAGGTACTAGGAGGAACCAGCGGTGCAGAGTAGGGGGAGAGCTTCCCAGGCAGAACTTTCTCTTCTAGGCACAGCAGGGAGGCCAGAGTGAGAGGAGGCAGAGAGGAGGGCAGGAGCCAGGCTGCATGGGGCCCTGAAGGCTGTGGAGGAGTTTGGTAGTTTCTCTTAACGGGCTTGGAAGCGATGGGAGGTGGCTAAATGGGGAGAGGGATGAGATCTAGCTTTAAACCGTGGGGGTCCTAGGGAGCAGCAGCATCACAGAAGCGCTGATGATCTCAGCCCCTCTGCTCTCAAATCGCCCAGCGCATCCCACAATACCCTCGTCCAGAGGGCGCACACAGAAACGCATGGTGGAAACGAGACTCCAGAGGGCTCTGTTGAGCCTGCAACCAAATCACATTAGTTGCCACCATTAAAAAATAACTGGGACATTTCAAGTACAAATCCATATTAAAATAAGGAACAAATCTGGCAGATTCAGGCTCACATACCTGCATGGTAGTGACCAATGGAGCTGGGTAGCAGTTCCTCCCTTGAGGCAGGGCATGTACAGTTTGCCAGAGTCTCCACCCCATTACCGAGGGCATGTGTTATTTGCCATTTATGAAGATGCTTGCCCTGTCGTTTTCCTGAAAGGGGAAAGTCACATATTTCCTGTAACACATCTAAAATACCTCTCGTCTGACCCAGCTCGCTTCATTTCCCTGGCCTCTGAAAGCATTTGATTTATGACCCTAGCCTTTCCCGCTGTGAACTGCACATTCCTCATTGGTAAAGTGAGGTATTTGAATACAGCGATTCCAAGGCCCTTTCTAGTTCCGGTTTCCAGGGCTCTCCAAGTCTGCACTCCAGAAATGAGTTGTACTATTGACAATGCTTAATTGTTTTGCAGATGGGTTTTGAGGGATTGCTCACCCTTGACACTTTTGTCCTTGAATTATGATTCATCTGAGCCCTTGGGAGAAAAATGCCTTTTGTTTTGGGAGTTTATCCTTCATCTTTTGATTTTGAAAAAAATGAGTACTTCAAACAATGCAGCATAGCTGCAGTTGCTAAGAAGAGAGAGGAGCAGCAGAGGCTGCCTGGAAACAAGGCCATCAGAAAACTCTTGCCCTCCTCTCTTCCTTCCTTCCTCCCTCTCCCTCCCCTCCCTTTCTACCTCCCCCTCCCCTCTTCTCTGCCCTCCCTTCTCTTTTGAGCAAAGATATCATAATCAGTAACCCATTTTAAAAGACCAATCTTAATCACCAGTAGAGTTTAAGTTGTCCTGAATCCAAAGGATTATGTCTAAAGATCATTCCCACCGGCCAAACTATTAAATTCTTAGTGAAATGACCTCCTGAGTTTTAATTCTGACTCTGCCACTAGATAGTCATTTGGCCTTGGGCAAGTAATTTGTTTTTCCTCTGGGCCTCAGTTTCCCCATCTGTGAAATAGAGGGGTAGAGGGGGTGCTTGGATGCTCTTGTATGTATTTCCTTCTAGCCCTAATATTTCAGGAGCTGCCAGAGATTTAGAGAATAAGGTAGCACCAGCAGGTGAAATCTCTACAGCTTTCGTTCCACATCCGCAAGGTCCTAGAGGCCCTTCACCCCAAAGCCATAATATTTTGCCGTGGGTCTTTGGCTTGCTGTCCTCAGGCTCTCCTCTAGCTATTTAATCAGTGGTAAAGGAGGGATTTCTATCCTCCTTTCTCAGTAGATGTGATGTGCCCTGGGTGTCTTACTCTTTTGCTAGATAATATTACTTTTAGCATCGTTCCTTTGTTGTAGAAAGGGACAGGGACAGGACCTAAATGTCTCCGATTATTTATTCTTCAAATCCGAGATAGCTCTTAGACTCCGCGGGTCTCCAGCAGCAGGGATGATTGACAATTAAAGCAACAAGTGCGCCCCCTGGTGACATATGTGAAAATTGCAGAAAAGTTCAGGCATTCAATAAATGCTACGAATTGAATTTTAAGTCCTGCCTCTGCTTAACCCTCAAGGTAGGATAATAGAAATGGGCATAAATGTCCTGTAAAAAAATATACAGTCTATAAGTGGGAAAGTTATTGTCTCCAATCTTGTATTTCCACTCTCAGAGCCAACTTTTTCCCATTTGGCATGTTCACCCTTTGCCATTCAATTCTTGACTTAGCAGTTGGGGTAGAGGACATATTGAGTTTGATACTGCCATCCTCCAGTTACACCTGTCTCTCAGTGCAACAGTGGAATTGGTTATTTCAAGATGTAATCAGCTCTCAGTGGTTGGAGATGTAGAAGCAGATGTTGCAGGAGTCCTTTTTGGGAGTGCTAGAGAGAGGAGAGGTAAGGTTAGATTTCATTCTTTCAAATGATCAAATACTTATTGAGTACCTACTATATCCTAGAAACTTCCTAAGTGGTAGGGCATACATGTTATGAAGAAAAAAATGTCCTTGTTTTATGAGCTTACATTTTACTGGGGGGAAACAACCCACAATGTTCTTTTCTAATCAGAAGTTCTAAGATTCATCAATTCCAAATAATGTTAGTCTGGTTTGACAAAAAAATTATAGCAATGAATTTTGTCCACAACCTGGGGCCCTAAGGAGGTTGGTACATCGGAGTGAAAGCAGTTGAGGCCTCTGGGCATCACCCTGACAGACAGGAGCCCTCCCACTGGCAGCTGTTCTGGGTTGTGAAAGTGGAATCTGAGGGAAGCTGGTTCAAGGTCTTCATTCTCCAAGGTGCAGTTGGTCCTGGGTGTAGCCTGTGGATGAGAGTAGAGTAGAGAGAAGAACAGATACAGACGTCAGGAGTTGCATATACATGTATTATATTTACAGGTTCTCAGAGCTAGAAAAGCATCTTAGGGATGATCTCTTCTAAGATCCTCATTTTAGAGATGAAGTAACTGAGACTCAGAGAGAAGTGCTTTTCCTGAAGTTACAATAAATGATCATTAGCAAATTGGAATTAGAAATTGAATTTGTATATATTCATAAGAAGAACAAGCATATTATAAATAAGTGTCAATAGTGTGATTCTAATTTAGATTAAAAATCAAGCATGGTTATGTTTTGGTGGTGAGATTACAAAGGTTTAATTTTTTATTTTTTGGTGTTTAATAAATAGTCCGTTCCACATCATTCAATGAATCGGTCAGAGCAGTATCCCCCACCGTGAAATATTCTGCTTCCAAAACACAAAGAAGCTTCCCAAGCCTCGAGCTTCTTTCTTGGTGGCAAGAAGTGCAAGGTCTTTTACTTTGAAGGGGATGTCCCAGCATGCCTACAACCACGGAACCCCCCAAAACTTCACAGATGGCGTAGGCAGGTGCCTGGAATTTTTTAATATTTATCTCCTGGATATCCAGAATATTTGCCACTTCTTGATCATCTAGTCAAACTGATATGATGTCATCAATTTAGTGGAACATATATTTTCTGGAAGGTCCAGATGGTCCCTGTCTCTTCAGAATATTTTGTGACAGAGAGTACAATTGTTGCATACTCTTGCGCATCCCACCTGAAGCAAACTTCTTTTGATTCTCCTTCCTGATGGCTATTAAAAATTATAGCAGAGGCCACGTTACTGTATTCTAGTGAAGATACCAAGTTTAGCACAGCAGCTGCACTTGGTACTACTGCTTGGTAGATGTCAGTAGTCCACTGTTATGTGCCATATTCACCTGCTTTGTACAAGGGCCAAACTCATGAATTAAGTGGACGTATGATTGAGACAACTACCCCTGCATCACTTCAATTTTTGAAGGCAGTCCCAATGTCTGCCATTCCCCTTGAAAGGCAATGTTGTTTTATATTTATTATTTTGGCTGGAAGAGGGTATAGTTTCAGAGACTTCCGCTTGATCTTTCATACTACAGTAGCTTTTACTCTATAGGTCAAGGGACCAATATGGGGCTTTTGCTAACTGCTAGGTAAGACCTTTCGATTATATACTTAAGAGCTGGGCAGATGACCACTCACATGTTTCACTGTGAGATGGACCTAGCCCAGGACTCCATTTATTACTTGACTCCCATGTGCCACTCCTCTAACAGGGGACAATGAAGGGCTTTGGGTCCCTGGGTCTCTGTGTCAGCTCAGATTCCATAAATATCAGCCCTCAGAAGACCTAGGTATTCCCTTTTACCCAAATATTGGCACTACAGTCACTCAAAAAAATGGAGGATTCACTATACACACACTTACTGTGGTATTTCAGCGTACTTCCCCAAGGGGACTCAGCCTTTCTTTCTTTAAAGAAAATTAAAGTATAGGTTTTTATTTTGAAACAATTATAAACTTACAGAAAAGTTGCAAGAATAGTACAAACAAATCTTGCGTATCCTTTCCCAGAAACTCTATTCAAAGTTTCATCAAGAATGTCCATTTACAACAACTGATAAAAGAAAAAAAAGAATGTCCTTTAGAGCAAAAGGATCTAGTCGAGGATCACATGTCTCATTCACATGTCATGTTTCTATGGTCTCCTTTACACTGCTGCAGCTCCTCTATCTTTTTTTAGCTCTTATGACTTGGGCATTTGTTTTGAAGATCACAGGCCAGTCATCTGTCCAATGTCCATCAACATGATTGGACCACCTAATTGGACCTGGTTATACGGTTTGGCCAGAATATCTCAGAAGTAATACTGTGTCCTTCTCATTGCAATCCTGCATGATGTGGATTTGTCTTATCAAAAATGGTGTCCACCATGTTTCTCCACTATAGTTGCTTTTCTCCCCTTTGTAAACAGTAAGAATTTTGTGGGGGAAATACTTTGAGGCTATATTAAATTCCATTCTTCATCCCATTTTAATCCACTAATTTTAGCATCCATTGATATTTCTTGCCTGAATTAATTATTACTCCAATGGTTGCCAAATGTTGATTTCCCAATTCTATCAATCTTCAGTTGGCATTCTACTATAAGGAAACACTTTTTATTCTCCCCATGTTTTTTTCATTTATACATTTATGTCATTGTAGACTCATTGATTCCTATTATTCAATGAGTTATAATCTGGTATTTTCATTATTTATTTTGATGCTCATATTGTCCCAGATTTTTGCAGTGAGAGTCCCTTTAAGCTGGTTTCTGTGTTTGTTTTACATGTTACCATTATTCTTTGAATACTTCCTTACTTTCTAGAATAATAAGACTTTTCCAGGGTCGCCTTGTTCTTTTCCTGTCCTAGTCCTAGAATCAGCCATTATTTTTTTCAAGTAGCCATCCCAGGTGGTGTCCCCTGTGTGGACACCGGGCCTGGGGGCGGGGAGGGGGTGCCTGGGGCTGTGGGGGCTGTGGCAGCAGCTGCAGAGGATGTAGTGCTCGGCTGTGGCTCAGTCCACGCAGTAAAGAAAAGACGAAAGTGAATTGCAAGCCTAAGAACCAGGATGTACAGGAAATCCCTTTCCGGTTCCAAGAGATTGAGGAGCCACCAGGAGATGAAAAATCCCATCAGTAACAATGAGAGGAGGAAAACATCCTAGGTGGCCTTCAGGAAGATGTTGGAGAAGGAAGCGAGGGGAGTGGATCTGGACATCGCTGTCCCCAAGTTCAAGCAGAGGAAGTGGCAGTCTGATGCGGGCCTACATCCAGTGCGTGGAGTAGGAAGCCCAGCACGTGCTGTTCCTGGGCAAGAACCAAGCTGATTAACAGCCTGTCGAAGCGCAGGCAGCTCCCAAGAAGTCAGAGGGGAACAAAGCATTCAGAAGCTGCTACTGGATCAAGTCTGGCAGAGAAGGGAGGAAAAAGCAGTGGAGAGGCTGGAGCAGGAGCTGCTCTGAGACACGAGGAAGTTTGGCGAGGTCACCCTGCAGCCCCCGGAGCTGAGCGCCAAGCCGAGGACCAACGTGAGCAGGGGCCAGCCCGGCAAGAAATCTCTTGAGCCCTGGTGGTGTGTCCCTGCTTTCGACCACGTCGCTGGCCCGGCAGCGAATCCTGGTGGAAGAGAGAGAGCTGGCAGTGCAGGTCCTACCCGGCGCTGAAGAAGCTGCAGCAGCCTGCCTCCCTTCCGGGAAAAAGCCAGAACCGTGTCTGTGATGGCCAGAAATGAAAGCTGCCCCGCTGGGGAGGGTGATTGGGCCGGTGACCCGTAGATGAAAGTCCTTTCTCTGGATACCCTGAGACTTAGAGCCTTGTGCACCAGCTCCCAATTGAGAGTCCAGGTCTTGGCTCTCGTTTTCTTTGTCCTAGAGACTGTTCTTTTATGAGTGACCATCCGCTGGGCCCACGTCTCACACGCGGCAGCATCTGTTTCCTGGGCTGCCATAGATGGGGCCAGCACCTGGTTGAAACACAGGCAGCGTCGTTCCGGAGAGCCTAGTACCACCCACAGCTTTGTTCTGAATACGCAGGTCCAGGCTGAGATACAACCCTGGGCCAATCCCACAATCCTACCCCTAAATGCCAATTAATTGTAGATACTGCCGACTTAGATCAACTAAATCCATCACAGGCTCCCCTGGATGCCACAGAGCAGCACAGCTGGAAGCACGAGCCAGGAAGTCGGTCAGTGAGGGGGAGGAAAGACAGATCTTGGGGCTGGGTGTGGTCAGCATCTAGACCACCTAGACCTGCTCGTGGTGCCACTGTTAACGATCCTCACAGAGGCAGGTGGAGCCCACCCAAGCTTTGGTTCAGATATGCAGACTGATGATGCCACTCACACAGACAGGGCGTGAGTATGGATCGGAAGCATTTTTCACAGGGAGCCCATCTTTGGAGGAGAGCTCCCTTAACCGTTGTCATAGTCACCTATACTGGGGAATAAAGCCTAATTTTTTTTTTTTTTGTGGCCAGTAAGAACACCTATCATTGTGGACTCAAGTGATTTTAACTTAATGCATTACAATAAATTTTAGGGGCTGACTTTTGTTTTAGGTTTCGGGGGCTTTCTTTTTTAGCTTAAGTTGCCCCATGTTTTGGCCAGTGGAAGATTGTATGTCTGGACACTCATCTGTGAGTCTTTCTGATTCCCAGCTTTCAGATGCTCTTTCCCTGCCTGAAATAAGTAGTCTGTGGTTTCTGTAAGGGACCATTGTTCCTTCTGGTGGTGGGGTGTGGTATTTAGAAACCAAGATCTGGGCTAGAGAAATTCTCATTGCTGCTGGGATCGTTGCTTTTAGACCATTTTAGCAGGCCTTGGAAATATAAATGAATCCAAAACAAACAGAGCTTTAAAATTCTGAGTTTATATTGATATTTGCTATTAAAATGTAATATTGCAGGGGGAAAAAATAGAAACTAAGATCTACTGGAGTATTACTGTTTCCAGCCGCCTCCCCAAGTTGTAAGAGCTAGAATAATATGTGTGTGTGCATATGTATCTGTGTGCATATGCATATACATACAGATAAATACGGTTATTTCTGTATCTAAATGTATATATTGAAAACCATTAGCTAACACCTAGACCTCAAATTCCAGTCTAACACCAATCCAACAGGGTTCACAGCTTTCCCTGTATTTATTTGTATTTGCCTTTCCCAACTAGAAGAAATCCCATCATGCTCAATATATTTACTTATTTGCTGAATCCCCCTGAATATGACCAATCGCCTGACCCCACCAGGCCAGCACTCTGCTTGGACACCCTCCTCATGCATGTACTGATCTAGCCGGTCTGCATCACTTCCCCCAACCCCCGGCTCTGATGTCCTTGCATGGACTTGTCAGCCTCCCTTTCAGTTGATGGGTTCTGGGACTGAGACCTGGCTCAGGTCTGAAAATCGGGTGAAGCATCTTGACACTCTGTTGAAGTGGCTGACCTCAATCTTCTGCTCATTCTTTCATGCTTTCTTTTGGTTATACATATTAAACGATATATTTGATGCCTGTAAATCTTTATTGCCCTGAGGAATACTCTGCTCTATTTTCCGTCTCCACAGTCAGTCCTCCAGGTCAGGGCCCCAGACTGCTATTCTGACATTGCTACCCACTGTGGTAATTAAGGTCATCTTGCCTCTGATGATTAATGCTGCCATTTGGCCTCTCTGACTCCAGAATCCTAGCATCCCAGTTGAAACCAGGGAGCCCAGCTCTGTAGCAGCATCTCCTACTGTCAGCTTTAGTCTGCAGAGGACAGCCACCACTGAGCTTCTCAACCAAGCTAAGCCCTCCCTCATTGTTCATTCCTTTTCACCTTGGAAAGGGTAGGCTCCTCTGGGGTGTTCTGAAGAGCAGAGCCTGAAATGAGGATTGCTGTGCAAGTTCAGCAGGAACCTGTACGAAAGTGAGGGAAGCAGAATAGAGAAGGGGCAGAGCTAAGCATGGAAATGGTTTCAGGGAAAGTCAAGTCTCATCTTGATCTTGAGTATAAATTGTGTCATGGAGTCTGTCCCATCTTGAGGCAAGAAAGAAGGGTTTTAGTAATTTCCCCCTCAGCCAAGCATCTCAGGGTGAGATGGCTCCTTTCACCCAAAGACAAGCCTCTGCAAAATATTTCAGGTTTGAGCCATTATCAGTGGCGCCTGGTGGTGGATGGACAAATGGAATCAAAAGAACAAACTGAGTCTCAGGGGATCTTGACAGGTCACCAACAGTGTCTGCTATACTTGGACAGGCCTCAGCCCTAGTTGACTCTGAAGCTGCTTATTTTGTGTCTGTACCCTAAGAACAGACCATGGCTAGAGAAGGAATCCAATGAATAGTATCTCTTTAAAAATGACCAACAGTCTCAAGTGAATCCTTAATACGGTCAGACGACTATGGTACATTTCCCTAGTCCATTCACCTCTTATTCTCCTACATGACTGTTCTGTGACTCCCTCTTTCCTTAAGCCTCTGACACCGTCTCCATCATTCGCACTGTCAACTGATGACCTTAACCGGAACAATAGAAACAATCAGAAGAGAAATTGCTCAAAGCTCCAACTCTACATCTATTACCTACCAGTACCTTTAACTATGCACCATCCCTTCCCTTCTGTTCCTGTAGGTGAACTATCGCTATTCCTACTAGTGCTAACCCCATGCGGTAGGAAAGTGAAGGGTTGGAGGGTGAAGCCCCATCCCAGTGGCACTGCTGGCCTACAGGGGCCACTCTTATCCAAGTCTACGGGCGGTACAACCCAGAGCTAGAAGGGAGGAGGGGAAGAAATATCTCGACCACTCCCTCCTGCTTTCTGATCTCTCGCTGTTAGGTCCCATTGGCTGAACCAAGGAAGCCCACGAGTTTAGTCAGTAGAAGGTAGCCTCCTGGGGCAGGAAGAAAGGCAGAGAAGGGCGGAGAATTGGTTGAGGTGGGGGCAAAGAAACAATAGCCAGCACAAATGCGATCTATACTGATGATTTCCACATTTTTATTTCCCCAAGAACCTCTTAATTCCAGACTCATATATCTACTTGCCTATTGTATTAATTAATCTATTGCTACATAACAAATTACCATGAATTTAGAGGCTTAAAACAATACGTATTTATTGTCTCCCAGTTTCTGTGGGTCAGGAGTCAGGGTGTGGCTTATCTGGGTTCTTTGCATGGGGTTTTATGAGGCTGCCATCAATGCCCAGGTCATCTTTCATATGTGATCATATTTGGCTCAAGGGTTTCAACTAAAGACTGTAGATATGTGTTTATAAAATGATGGGACTATGTCATTCCCTGATTGGTGGAACAGAGACCACAGAAGGGAAGAGCCTTGGGTGCTAGTTGCTACTTGGTGACAGAACTCTTCAGCCTGAGATGAATCTGCACACATTAGGGCTGTTGTGGGCGTGACTTTTGGGCAGTTTCAAGTTGTCTTCCTGAGGAAGCATGATTGAAACAGATGACCATATCTTGGTCGTAGCAGTTGTATAGATCAAAATTTGCAGTGAGGACAGGATTCTGGGCTGTTCTGCCCTCTGCTTTTGGAGGCGCCCAGGGAGCTGAGCTGCAAGGTAGACGCAGACTCCCCCGTCATCTGATTGTGGGCAAGTATAGTCAGTCTTCACACACATTTGTTGTGATGCTGTGCCTCAGTTTTCCAGAAGGGGGAGCTGAGAGAATAAGTCTATGGGCAAATAAGAGTACCTTGGTTATGAAAATGGTCCTGATTTTTCATTTTACTTGTTAGGGATGCAGTGTCTCACACACCTGGGTGGACAGGTCCCACAGTTTGGCATAACCCAAATTAATAGATTTTTTTTTTTTTTTTTTTTTTTTTTTTACCTCTGGCAACTAGAGAAAACAGTGTTCAATCCACTTTCCGGATCCTCTGACATTTAATAGTAAGGCTTCTATTTACCTTTCCATCCTCATTAACTACTTGTTGTCTTCTATTTTCTGGCATCGTCCTCCCAAACCCCACCCACAGAAGACATGGGTAATGGATCTCAGAAACTTGTCACACTGAGTCTGGCTGGAACTGCAGAATTCCTCTGCAGACGGCACTGCACAGACTTAACAATCAATTGGTGTTAACCTGAGAGAGGAAACCTCCACATGGTTCAATGCTTTCTACGTAATTTTTGTGCCTTTCCTGAAATTACCCTGTGTCTGTCTGCTTGCTTTCCCTGTTGCCATCTCTTCTGGTGGAAAATTTTCTTGTCTTACACTTAGGCACATCCTAGGACTGTAATGAGTGTCAAAAGATAAGGAAGATATTGATAGTTGTTAGGAACTTGCTTTGTGAATGAAGAACTGTATAAAGGTAAGAGCTTCTGCTCTCAAATTCCAGTCCCTTCCTGAAGCTGCCCCCACCCCAGAAAGTGCTCACTGACCTCAACCTCTGTACTCGGCTAGCTCTGAGATGGTAGTTATTGGTAGCCAGCATCTCTGCCCTCTTGAGAACACCCTGTAGTACTGTATCTTGTCCATTTGTACATCTATCACAGAGTCAGTCAGAGTGCTTTACCAGTACTGACACCTGAAACTTATTAATCAACTCATGACTGGATAGAAATGGCTGTCTATTCAGCAGAAGGGCAGAACACGCAACATAGTGTCGGTCCAAATTCCAAGCAAGCTCTCTCTCTCTCTCTCTCTCTCTCTCTCTCTCTCTCTCTCTCTCTCTCTCTCTCTCTTTTAAAGATTTTATTGGAGAAGGGGAACAGGACTTTATAGGGGAACAGTGTGTACTTCCAGGACTTTTCCAAGTCAAGTTGCTGTCCTTTCAATCTTGGTTGTGGAGGGTGCCATTCAGCATCAAGTTGTTGTCCTTTCAGTCTTAGATGTGGAGGGCGCAGCTCAGCTCCAGGTCCACTTGCCGTTGTTAGTTGCAGGGGGCGCAAGCCCACCACGCTTGTGGGAGTCTAATCGGCAACCTTGTGGTTCAGAGCCCACACGCCAACCAACTGAGCCATCTGGCAACCCAGAGCTGAGCGGCACTAAGCAAGCTCTCTGAATAACAGAGGACCGGGAGCATAGGGCTGAATAAAGACATTTGACACTAGTTTGTGTGGCTGGCTGGCTCACAAATCCTTTAGTGTCCATACTTTGAACTACAACCTTTTCCTGTTTGCTTATGACGGATTCCACTTTCCTGAAAAGGATAATGGTATGTGAGTAAACCGGAGTCATACAGAATGCCATACACCTTGTCTCTAGCGATTGGCCCAGGGGTCATGTGACCCAAGCAGAACCAGTGAACATCCTCTACTGAGATTTTTCTGACTGGAAGTGGGAAAGATGTTTCCTTTTCACAAGGAGCCACTAGGGAAGATCAGGGGAGAATGGTTTATCTCCAGAGATCAAGGTTACGAGAGCTATTCCAGGGGAGTTTTTAAAAATGCTATGGCCTTTTATTTTATGTAACATTGAATATGAACTATAATTGAAAAAAAATCTTTACTCATTTTAAAAATGAGGGTTTTTTGTTGTTATTATTATTAAGTTGTAAGAGTTATTTATATATTCCAGATATAAGTCATTTAATTATTCTATGTTTACAAAACAAACAAATAAAAAATGCTACGGCCAATGCAGTTTGTGTTTCTGACAAAACCTGTCTTCACATGGGCTGTATGCATACCTAGGGGATAAAATGTGAAGCAGTCCCCCTGGGAGCAGAAATCTTGGTCTTAATTTTAAACCTTGTACCTGGATTACCTAGGACCCCAACCTTTGTTCTCCTCTCTTTCTGCCTTTTCTGTTGCACTTTTAATTTCTGAGTCACAGTGGGTTTTTGTTCTCATGGTCTCTTCTGTGCCCTGAGCCGCTGCTTTCAATTTTTTTCCTGTGGTGTTCACATATCAACTCACATATGTAACAAGCTCATACAAAATCTTGGCAATGTAATAAGCTTTAATGAATTTTGTTGTCCATGGGGACTTTGTTTATCATTTAGCAGAAATCTAAAGAGTAATTTGATGACAATGATGATGGTAATAATAATAGCAGCTAATACTTATGTATTGCTAGCAGTGTTCTAATCACCTTATATATCAACACATTTAATTCCCTAACAACTTTCTGAGCTATTATAGACATATGAATTACATATCTGTGCTATTGTTGTCTTCTGTTAATCAACAAAACTGGATTTACTCAATTTAAAGGACAACTTTTATCCTTAGAGTTTGTCCTTTTCATATTTTTCTCTTTTTTCAGTCTGCCTTTAGCCTTATTTTTCTTTCTTTATTTAAAATATTTTTTATTTTTCCATTATGGTCAACATGCAATATTATATTAGTTTCAGGTATACAACACAGTGATTAGACATTTAAATAATTTATGAAGTGATCATCCCAACAAATCCAGTACCCATCGGACACCATGTATAGTTATTACAATACTACTGACTATATTTCCCATGCTATACTCTACATCCCCATGACTATATGTATATGTATATAGTCATGTGTGTATATATATATATATATATATATATATATATATATATATATATATATATATATTTCTCTTCTGTTGTTAGAAACAACCAATGAGAGGACATCTAATAAAGAATTTTGCTGACCTTTGTTCTTGTTCCTGGTAGATAGCATCTAAACCCTTGGAATTTTCAGAGTGATAGGAGTGTTTTTGTTATTCATGGTGGGCCTTTCAGGACATACCTGATAGTTTGTGGTAATGAGGTGACTCTTGGTGGGCCCTAGATAATTTATGCTAACTATATCACTCAAGATGGGAGCTGACCATGCCAGAAAGACCAACCATGTGATTATAGATTGGGACTTTGAGCCCTGGGGAGGGGAGGGATCTGGAGATTGAGTTAAACCACATGGCAATGAGTCAAATAATCACGTCTACGTCATGTAACTCCAGTGAAAACTCTGGATACTGAAGCTCCAGTGAGCTTCCACAGTTGGCAATACTCTGCATGTTTCCATACATTGGTGTCCTAGAAGGGTGACACATTCCTGAAAATGATGGGAGATTCAAGTTTGGTACTGTCTCAGACCTTGTCTTACATGACTTTACATTTGGCTATTTCTGATTTATATTCTTTTGCTATAATAAAACTGTAATCATAAATGTAGTGCTTTCCTTAGTTTTGTGAGTCTTTCTAGAGAATAGCTGAACCTGAGGGGATAGTGCATACCACTGAATCTATAGCCAGCTGGTCAGCAGTGAGGTTGGCCAGGGGTCCCCTGAACTTTCAGCTGGTGTCTAAATGAGGGCAGTCTTGTGAGGACTGTGCCTTTCACCTGTGAAGTTTAGCCTCACTCCAGTTACTTGGTGTCAGAAATCATTGCAGAGGCTCATGGTTAAGTCTTCTGTCAGGACCTAGTTGAGAACGTTGAGTTATGAGAGTATCCTGGGGCAAAGTATACTTTGATCTTGGTACAAAGTACATTTGCTGTTCTCTTGGGAAGTTTGCCTATTTATACATCATGAATGTGTGACTGACAAGACTTGGTCTTCACATTGCCTACTAGAAAACTCAGGGACCTAAGGAGTTTGTGTGACCTGCACTTGAGTCTAATTTCTGGCATCATTTTGTCTCCAACCTTGAGTGTCTTTCTTTTATTTTTGCCCCATGTTTAACTTATACTGTCCTGGATAACTCAGATGTCATCTGGGACCTTGCATGCTTATATCACCTCTGTCTTCAGCATCTGGTTTATAGATGATCTCTTTTTCTCTAGTGTATCTTCCCAGGGGAAAGTTCATCTAACTTGATGTACACACACCCACAGACATATGCACATACACACACACAACTCTGCCCACTCCCCATATATCTATCCACATTATTTGTAAGTGTGGTGAAGACTTCATTAAAGATTTGAGGGTCATGGGAAGAGGTCATACATTATATCGCATAAACAAATAATCAACATATAAATATTATACATTTCTGTTCTAACGTACATTTTTGGCCCTCCCCTCACTAGAGATTTCTCACTGGCCCTTTGCCCTACCTGGTACCCAGGCAGCCACTGGTCATCTTGTTATCTCCTCTCTTCCTCTTTCTTCCCCTTTTCTTTCCTTCTTTCTCATGAGCTAAAAGAAATTTATCACATTTTCTCAATTGCCTGATCTATGGGAGTCCCTCAACTTGTTTCTGGATTTCTTTCAGAGGAAATTGAACCTCTGTGGGAGGACGGAAAGTCAGGAGCCTCCTATCCAGCCATCTTGCTCTTAATTGTATTTCTATGTTGTAGTAATAAACAATCAGAAAATGAAGTAAAAAAATATTGGGTACAATAGCATCAGAAAATGTAAAATACTAATTTGGCAAAGGGTGTGCAAGACTTGCAGAGTATAAACTACAAAAATTTGCTGAGAAAAATTAAGGGAGACCTAAATAAATAGCAAGATATACCATGTTTATGAATTCAAAGACTCTCTATTCTAAGATGTCAGTTATTCCCAAATTAATTAATAGATTCAACACAATCACAGTCAAAATTTCATCAGGATTTTTGTAGCAATTAATTCTAAGATTTATATGCACATGCAAAAGACTTAGATAGCTAAAATAATCCTGAAGAAGAAAAACAAAGTTTGAGGACATATTCTACAGGATTTTGAGACTTACCACAAAGCTATAGTTACCAGAACAGTGGGTGTTGGTTTAAGAAAACACCAGACATCAGCAAACTTATTTTGTAAAGGGCTAGATAGTAAATATTTTAAGTGTTTGTGGGCATATAGTTTCTGTCACAGTTACTCAACTCTGCTGTTGTAGTACGAAAGTAGCTACAGACAATATGTAAATAAAGAGGCATGGCAATATTCCAATGAAATTTTATTTACATAAACAGGCAGTGAACCAGATTTGGCCCATAGGCTGACTTCTGGAATAGACTAATAGAACAGATCAGAAGGTCTAGAAATATTCCCGGGCTTATAAGGATACTTTTTGACCCAGGACTAAATGACTCAATGGGAGGAAAAGAGTCTTTTCAACAAATGTGCCATACAACTGTATAATTGTATGGGGGAAAAAGAACCTTGACCCCCTACCTCAAACTTGTACAAAAATGAATTTGAAATGGCTCATACATCTAAATGGAATTTTGCTTTATTGTAAAAAGCAAAAATTACAATACCATTAGAAGAAAACATTGGAGAATACCTTTGTTTCCTTTGGAGTAGGCAAAGATTTCTTAGACTGAATAAAGTGCTAACCATAAAAGAAAAAAAATTAGTAAATTAAATTTCATTAAAAACCCCAATGATTTCTGCCCATAAAAAGATAATTGAAAAATTAATAAGCAAGTCTCAGACTGGGAAAAAAATATTTGCAATACATAAATCTGACAAAGGATTTTTATGTAGAATATATAAAGAACTTCAACAAATCAATATAAAGAGACAAACAGCCCAATAAAAATGGATAGTAGACTTGAATAGACACTTCAGAAAAGATATGTAAATGGTCAATAGCACATGAAAAGATGTATCCTCTTTTGGGGAAAAGGTTGGTATGTTTCAGGTATATGTGAGATAGGTATATCATGTTGGGGAGAAGCTAGACTTTGCTTTATTATTTTTATTTGGAATTAACTATGGTTTAATGAGGTGTTCATGGGTGCCAAGTTGACAAGGGGTAGACTGCGATGGGTTTGAAACTTGGCTAGTCTGAATTACGTTTCCCAGAATTCCTTTCCCTTCCATGTATGTTTCCAGTTAGGGTGGGCATCAAGAGACATTTTACACAAGATTTGGTGGTTGGAAATGAAGCAGCAGCCATACTGTTTTTATGTGTGAAAGATTAGTGCAAGGTACCAGGGCACTCATGCAGTGTTGCTTCTCTGTTGGCTCATCAAATTGGTATAAAGCAGCAGCTGGGCCTGCAGCTGCTCCACCTTCCGTTGGATCCTCCCTCAGTATCTCTGACTCCTGGATCAGTTATGTGTTTAGCTCCATGATGAAGGAAGCCAACTTCTCCTTCAGAATTCCCACATCATCAAAACTGTAGGCACTTAGAGAGACTGACATGCATTGTGGTCAGTTCTCATGGCTTTTAGCTCCTGTTCCCAGTTCTAGCTTGCCTTGCAAACTTCAAGCTCTAGCATCAAACAGACAACAGCCTTACAGAGACATTTTACCGTGTGTGTGTGTGTGTGTGTGTGTGTGTGTCCTTATACAATTATACACATAAACTTCGATAAATACTACTTCTGCAACTGAGCCCTGTTTGATACAGAAATCACTACATGAAATTGCTTCCCGAAATCTCCCTGGTTTCCTGAGGAAGGCTTCCTTCACTTTTCTTCTCCTCAGCTATGTCCTCCAGAGCCCTCTGGAGAACCAGCTTCAGGGTCTGCTGCAGCTTCCGCTGTTGTCTAAAGGAGCCAACAAAAAAGTAAATGATGGGGTTGGCACTGCTGTTAAGACTAGACAGGGTAATCCCCGTCTTTCTAAGAAAATCTGAGAACATGCTGCAAGGATGCTCAATCCAGTACCACAGAAACCACTTGAAGCCAAAAGGCAGGCCACAGAGGAGGCAGACCAGCACTGTGACCAGGACGGTCACATACAGCCTGGTCAGCTGCACCCGCTGGGAGCCACACAGCAGTCTGGTCACCAGGGCCAGGCTGGACCCTGAGAGAAGCACAAATAAGAAAATCAGCCACCCAGCAGTGATGAAATCAAATGCCTGACACCAATCTTTGTCACGATTCCTAAACAGGAAACCACAGTAGTTCCCATTCAGGATGCTCAGCAGCAGGCACAGGGCCCAGAGCAGAGCACACATGACAGCCGACATGTGTCTGGGGCGATGGCAGCGGTACCAGATGGGGCACAGGACAGACAGGCAGCGCTCAGTGCTAATGGCACTGAGAATGCTCAGGCCTGTGATGTAGGCAAAGATCGACATAGTAATGAAAAAGCAGGGCACGCCAATAGAGATGGAATGGAAGTATTTGATGAGTGCCTCCAGGGAACATATAATCTGGCAGCAAAGGAAGAGGAAGTCGGCTCCCGCCAGGTTGAGGATGTAGACAGAGAAGGTGTTCCTCCGCATGTGGAAGCCCAGGAGCCACAGCACAACCGCGTTTCCTGCCAGCCCAAACAGGGCAATGATGAAGACCGGAAGGGCTGGGATCAGGGTCACCATGTCACATTTAGGAACAGCTTGGTCACTTCCATTCGTTGGAGTAAGTGTAGTCCCCCAGGCTGTGACCGTTGCATTCATGCTCGGAAACCCTCCACTCGTGTCACTAGAACAGAAACGAGACTTTAGCACCTGCTGTATGATCTCTGACTCTCATGGCCACTCTGCTATGTAGGAATTACTGTCCCTGTGTTACAAAGGAGGGAAATGGAGGCTTGCAGAGATTAAGGTACTTCCTGAAGGCCACATAGCCTTGGTGTCCTGGAACCTGGATTTCAACCCAGTTCCATATGATTCTAGAACCTATGTTCTCTCTACTGCAGTACAGACCAGCTACTGATATGGGACTATTCTGTAGTCCCATCATGTCTCTACATGCCTCACTCATTGTCCAGACGTTATGTTGTGTCCACAGAATTTCTTGAAGGAGGAGATAAATGTCTGGGATAGAATCTGACAGACCAGGAGAGGGCTATGGGTGCAAATATTACTCTGTCCTGAGCTGGAAATTTTCTCTCAGCTGCATGAAGTCAAGAAGATGCAGAGATGACCAAGGGCCACCCTCATTAGTAAGAGTGGCCTGTCCACAGAGGAGAAAGAGACCATGCTTTAGAAGCATAAGGGGAATATGACCACTTGCTAAGACAGGAGTGAGGATAGCTGGGCCAGGTGGGCTCAAAATGGCTCAGTGTGTCAACTTTATGAGGACAGAAGTACTTTTTATATGCCCAGTGCCTAGCTGTGTGGGACACCCAGTGTGTTCTCAATAAATGTTTATTCAATCAGAAAGTCCTAGCCACAGCAATCAGACAAGGAAAAGAAATAAAAGGCATTCAAATCGGAAAAGAAGAAGTAAAGCTGTCATTATTTACAGATGATGTGGTATTATATATAGAGAACCTGAAAGATTCCACCAAAAACCATTAGAACTGATAAATGCATTTAGTAAAACAGCAGGATACAAAAATTAATATTCAGAAATTGGTTGCATTTTATACATCAATAATGAACTACCAGAAAGAGAAATTAAAAAAACAATCCCATTTATAATTGCATCAAAAAACAAAAAAACAAACAAACAAACAAAAACCCTAGGAATAAATTTGACCAAGGAGGTAAAAGACCTGTACTCAGAAAATTATGACATTCAAGAAAGAAACCGAAGAAGATACAAATAAATGGAAGCATATAACATGCTCATGGATAGGAAGAATTGACATTGTTAAAAGGTGCATACTAGTCAAAGCAATGTATAAATTCAATGCGATCCCTATCAAAATACCAATGGCATTTTTCACAGAGCTAGAACAAATAATCCTAAAATTTATATGGAACCACAAAAGACTGAATAGCCACAGCAATCTTGAGAAAGAAGAACAAAATTGGAGGTATCATGCTACCTGATACCAAACTATACTACAAGGCTATAGTAATCAAAACAGCATGGTACTGGCATAAAAACAGACGCATAGATTAAAGGAATGGAATAGAGAGCCCAGAAATAAGTCCATTTAATGGTCATTTAATCTACAACAAACGAGGCGAGAATATACAATGGGGTAGACAGTCTATTCAATAAAAGGTGTTGGGAAAACTGGACAGATACATGCAAAGAAAAAACAAAAGAAAAAGAAACTGGGACCACCTTCATATGCCATATGCAAGAATAAACTAAAAATGGATTAAAGACTTAAATGTAAAACCCCAAACCATAAAACTCCTAGAAGGAAACATAGACAGTAAACTCTCTGACATTTCTCTTAACCAAGAGGTATACATATTTTTTGATATTCCTCGTTGGGCAAGGCAAACAAAAGAAAAAATAAACAAATGGGACTGCATCAAACTAAAAAGTTTTTGCTCAGCAAAGGAAACCATCAACAAAACGAAAAGACAGTCTACTGAATGGGAGAAGATATTGGCCAATGATATATTGATAAGGGGTTAATATCCAAAATTTATAAGGAACTTATACAACTCAACACCAAAAAACCTCCCAAACAATCCAATTAAAAAATGGGCAGAGGGGGCTGGCCCTGTGGCTTAGGTGGTTGGAGCTCCATGCTCCTAACGCCCAAGGCTGCCGGTTCGATTCTCACATGGGCCAGTGGCTCTCAACCACAAGATTGCCGGTTCAACTCCTCGACTTCCACAAGGGATGGTGGGCTCTGCACCCTGCAATTAAGATTGAACGCGGCACCTTGAGCTGAGTTGCCACTGAGATCCTGGATGGCTCAGTTGGTTGGAGCGTGTCCTATCAACCACAAGTTTGCCGGTTCGACTCCTGCAAAGGATGGTGGGCTGTGCCCCCTGCAACTAGCAACGGCAACTGGACCTGTAGCTGAACTGCGCCCTCCACAACTAAGACTGAAAGGACAACAACTTGACTTGGAAAAAAGCCTGGAAGTACACTGTTCCCCAATAAAGTCCTGTCCCCTTCCCCAATAAAATCTTAAAAAAAAAAATGGGCAGAGGACGTGAATAATATGCATTTCTCAAAAGAGGACTTATAGATGGCCAATAGACATATGAAAAGATGCTCAACATGACTAATCATCAGAGAAATGCAAATTAAAACCACAATGAGATAACACTTCACACGTATCAGAATGGCTATCATCAATCAATGAACAAACAACAAATGTTGGTGAGGATGTGGCGAAAATAATGTGTCTTGTAATTTTCTTAGTATAGGTCTTTTACCTCATGCACTGTTGGTGGAATTGCAAATTTGTGCAGCCACTATGGAAAACAGTACGGAGGTTTCTCAAAAAATTAAAAATAGAACAACTTTTGACCCAGTAGTTCTACTTCAGGTATTTATCAGAAGAAATACAAAACACTAATTCAAAAAGATGTATGCACCCCTATGTTCATTTCAGCATTACTTCCATAGTCAAGATATGGAAACAACCCAAGTGACCATCAGTAGACAATTGGATAAAGAAGATATGGCTGTGATACATGCAATGGAATACTACTTAGCCATAAAAAGAATGAAATCTTACCATTTGTGACAACATGGGTAGAGGGTATTATACTAAGTGAAATAAGTCAGACTGAGAAAGACAAGTACCATATGATCTCACTTATATGTGGAATCTAAAGAACAAAATAAACGGGCAAACAAAACAGAATCGGACTCATAGATACAGAGAATGAATTGATAGTTGCCATATGGAAGGGGTTTGGGGCTGGGTGAAAAAGGTGAAGGGATTAAGAAATACAAATCGGTAGTTACAAAATAGTCATGGGGATCGGGATAGGGAGTGGCGAGTTGGAAGGTGCACCTTTGAAGGCCCTGGAGCCTCCAGTCCAGGTCTAATAACCTTTCTCTCTTGTTAAGTCATCAGTGCAGCGAGTCTCTATCAGAGAGCCAAACTTATAAGGAATATATATTCCTTTTTTAAGTTACATTCCAATTTCAAGGCATTTTTGATGAATGTAGGTGATTGCTCCATAAAAGTAACACTAGAGAAAGAAGGTGCAAACAGTAGGAAAAATAACTCTGACGGAGATGAGATGAGAAATGATTTCATGACACTGAGATAGAGAAAAACCCAGGAAGTGAAAAACTGTGAGGAGGACAAGGGGATGTGAGGGATAGTCTCCAATTTTTCTGAGAACCTCCTTTCCATCCTTCTGTACCCTGTTTGGCATCCCAAGAGGGTGGCTTCTAGGTACCTCATCAGGAGGATCCTGTACTGGTTTCTGGTTGAATTGAGCCACCAGGAGACGAGGGCAGGGGAGAGATTTGGGCTTTTCATTTCCTGGCACTCTCCCTGCTGGGCTGAGTTTCGGCAGTGGCAACCCTTCTCCACCTATCTGGTTCTCTCCTACCGCTATTGCTTTGACTATGGCTCTGCTCTTTCTGGGTAACTGCTCCGTCCCTGGTCACTTTAAGCTGTGGGGTGGAAACAGTGCTGCATTATTGCTTGCCTTAGGGTGCTTCACAATGCATTGTCAGTTTCCCTTAAACCGGCTCAATAATTGCCTCATGAACCACTCCTCATTAATCCCAGTGGACTGTTTACTCCTGGGACTCTGCCGGGTCCCAAAGAGAAAAGAACTTTGAAGAGCCAGTAAAACAATGAAATCTGGGTTAATAGCAATTATGCTCAGGGAAGCAACACCTGCATGGTAACTTGCTGCCTGGAATTAAGGTTTAAGAGGCAACATTCTTTCCATGACAACAGATTTGAATGGCTAGAATGAAGGGGAGAATATGGCAAAGTGGATCAGAAGGGAGAAAGGTTCTGGTTGACTCCATTTACATTTCTCACAGTCTGAGCTGCTGCACCCAAAAATGCTAGAAGAGAGCTTCATGTCTCCTGCCTTTTCCTGAAGGATGCACAGGACCTCTGCATGTAGCACCCACATTGGAAACACAGGGATGGGAACTTAGAGCAAAACCCACAACTGACTTTGGAAATAAGACAGTTCTGGGCATATATTCTTACCATTGTTTCATTCTTCTAGCCAGAGGTGGAGAGCTGACCTGTGCCGAAGGAGAGAGCCTTTCTGGGATTGAGTGATGCCAGAGGATACTTCGCTGTCCTGTAAATTGCAAGATGTGTGCAGTAGCTGGAGTGAAATTTGGTGACTATGAAAAGTTTATCAAGTATTGGACAGAACTTGCAATTTCCTGTGCAGGAACTGTGGGCAATTCAGAGGCCAGAGATGTTTGAGACACGCTCACTCACCGAGATGTTTCTCAGCATTTACACCACTTCCACTCACATACCAGCCTCTCCCATCCTACACCATCCGGTCCACCTTCCAGTACGTAATCGCTGTTGTGGAGACTCGAGTTGACCACTGTGAGCCTGGGGAGCAATGTCAAGCAGTGTAAGTTTGCATTGTGCGGCTTTATAATGAAAGAACAAAGCCTATCATAGGGTGATTGAAAGTTGACCATGGCCTGAACCCACTTTGTGTTTGTTTCAATTATCATAGCAGTAATGTACTCATGTGTATAATTTCTTTCCAAATGATAGAGAAGTATATATATAAGGCGACAGGCTCCCTGAATCCCATTCTCCAGAGGCCACCATTTATTACACTTTCTATGCTTAGTTCTTTTATTAGCTCTGAAGGGTAAATATATATTTTTAATTTATCAGCATTAACCAGTGTATCAAATGACTTCCATTGTATAACGTAAGGAGTTCAGCCCACATAACATATTCTTTTTCTTCCTCCCTGCGCTTCATGAAATTCTAAAACTTGTTTTCATTTGGTGTAAATATTAAAAGTTTAGGTCTTATCTCTTATGTCTTGCTTTAGTGTTCTTCATGCTACAGCCATATTAAGCTACTTGTTATTTTTAAAAATGTCATTTGAATTAGAAACTATTTCAAATATTCAGAAAAGTTCTTCAATGGATTCATTCAGCAAATATTTAATAATGACCTTGTTACAGGCTGAATTGTGTCCCCCCAAAATTCATATACTGAAATCCTAACTCCCAGTACCTCACAATATGACTATTTGGAGATAAGATTTTTTAAAGAGGTTATTGAGTTAAAATGAGGTCATCAGGGTGGATGCTAATCTCACATGACCGGCTTCTTTATACAAAGAGGAGAGTAGGACAGAGACATGCAGAGGGAAGGCCATGTGAAGACACAGGGAGAAAATGCCATCTCTAAACCTAAAAGAGAGGCCTCAGAAGGTATGAACCCTCCCAACACCTTGATCTCAGAATTCTAGTCTCTAGAATTGTGAGGAAATAAATTTCTGTTATTTAAGCCACCCACTCTGTGTATTTTGTTATGGCAGCCCTAGCGAACTAGTACAGACCAACTGTGCCCCGGGCATTACTTCAGGCAACGGCATTTCATTTTGAACAACAACCATAAACTGGACCCACAGCCTTTTGAAGCTTATCCTCAAAGGTCTGGATGAGCTTCCTCAGAAAGTAAATACAGACTGAAAAGAGAAGAGGTCTGAAGGGTCTTCATCCATTAGAAGTCTGGAGGAAAAGTTGGATCCAGCAAATCATGTATAGAGAAGCTGATCAATGGAACAAAAGTCTCAGAATCAGACACAAATGCATATGGTAATTTGGTATATGACAAAGACTGTATGTTAAAGTAGTGGGTGAAACATGACCTAGTCAGTGATTGGAATTGGGACAACTGGTGACCACCAAAAATAAAATAAAATTTAAAATATGTTTTACATATGATGTTAGGATAAGTCCAAATATACTAAATAGTTAAAAATTAATAAGGAAAATATACTAGTGCCTGGAGATACCACAGGAAAATTCTTTTTAACTCAAAGTTGGGTAAGACTTTAAACGTATAGCACAAAATTCTGAAGTCTTTAAAGAAAACATTAATAAAGATGAGAACATAAAGAATTTTTTTTTTGGCATGGCAGGAACTGTCACAATCAAAAGAAAACATGACAAGTTAGGAATATATTGGTAACTCATATCAAAGACAAAGTACTAATTCTCCTATTTGTAAAATGATAATTCAAAATCCTACTAGCCACTAAGAAAATGACTGTAGGTCATGAATTCACTATTTCTAGAAAATAAAAAATGGCTCTTAAATCTATGGAAAGATGAGAAACCGAAGTTCTAACAAAAGACATACAAATTAAAGTTACACAGAGATATACTTTACTCATTGAAATATAAAAGACCAAAAAGTTTGGTTGTGTACCATGCGGGCGATGGCGTGGGACGTGACACTCTCACACATTTCTGGTGGGAGTGAAATTTGATAGAGACATCCAGAGAGGACAATTTGAAACACATACAAAGTGTCATACAATGTTCTCCCTGTAATTCCTCATCTAGGAATTGATCCTAACGATATATCTGTACATGTACAAGAGGCATATGTACAAAGTTAATAAATGTAGAATAATTTGCAATAAGAAAGATTGGTAACAGCCAAAATAGCCATCAATATTGCATATGGTCTATCCATTCCATGGAATACTGTGTAGCTATACAAGAAAAGCAAAAAAGATGTTATGAAAGGATCCCCAAGTTAAAAAAAAAAGACAGAGTGTACAACAATGTGTATTTGTATGAGAAGAAACAAATAAATATATGTTTATATACATAACATGTATAATATATAACATGATATGTGTATTACATATATTCCTTCTCATACAAAATATCTATATATACTTATTTCAGCATTAAATATCTCTGGAAAGATTTTGAGAAACAAATAATTATAATAACAGTATTTGTCTTTGAGGAAAAATCATAGATACCTAAAGACCTGGAAAGGGAATGACGGTTTGCAATGTATGCATTAAAAATGGCTTTTAAAGATGTGAATGTATTGCTATTTCAAAAATAAAATTTTAAAACATGGAAAATAAATTTAATGATACAGCCAAGATAAGAAGATAGAGATATAAAAAAGATGACAGAGAAGGAGAGAGGGAGGGGGAAGTAGGAGGAAGACAGAGATAAAAGATAGAGCTGGATATAGCCATACAGAAAGAGGAGGGAGTGGGAAGAGAGGAGAGAGATACAGAGATAGAGAGAGAGGGAGAGGTTGAGAACAGGGAGAGAGAGACTGGGAGGTGAGGACATTAAGGTAAAGACTATAGAAAACTCACTTAAAGAGATTTGCTCTAAAGGAAAGGAGAGAAATCAAGCAGTGGGTGGAGGAGAATGTACACTTGGGTGGTGTTTTAGGCTGGGAGACAGGACAGCATGTTTGTACAGTATTGAGATGATCCCATTGAGAAAGGAACATTGAAGATGCAGGTGGGAGAGGTAATATCTTGTGAAGTGTTTCTATATAGGAGAGGGATGGGAACCTATAGGCAGATGGAAAAAGGGTTTAAGATGGGAGCACACAGAGCTATTCCCTGGCACGAGAAGAAAGGCAGAGAAACGAGCTGAGAGGCAGACTGGCTGGTGGATTTGGTGTGTGGAGATGGGGAGATTCTCGGGGCAGCATCTGTGAGAGTGATAAAAGAGTGAGGAGGGGATTTCAGGAGAGACATGGCGTGAAATGTTACCTTTGGAGAGTAAAAGAGCAACCATGGAAAAGTTACGTGATTCATCAGCAGAGCTAAGTGGATATGCGGGGCTCGTGCACATAAATCAGAAGTGAAACCATTGGGCATGTTTGTGTGTTGTTCTCTAGCTACTCTCAGCCCTCTGGGACCAGGCCTGGAGTTAGTAGAGAGTTGGATTCAACCAGGGCAACAGATTTGAACAGACGTTCCCTAAAGAAAACATGGATGGCAAATAAACACATGAAAAGATGTTCCACATCCCTAGCCATTAGGGAAATAAAAATTATAACCATGATGAGATACCACTACCTACTTCTTAGAAAGGCTAAAATAAAAAATACTGATGGTTTCAAATATTGGGAAGTTTTTAGAGAAACTGGATCTTTCATACATTGCTGGTGGGAAAGTAAAATGGTACGCCTACGGCGGAAAACGCTTGCATTTTCTTAAAAAGTTGAACATACACTTACCATACAACCCAGCAATGTACTCTAGGCATTTACCAAAGAGAATGTTAAACTTCTGTTTACATAAAAACCTATATACAAATGTTCAGAGCAGCTTTATTTATAATAACCAAACTAGAAACAACCCAACTGTCCCTCCACTTGTGAATGGTGAAACAACAGGTAATATATCCATACTATAGAGTACGACACAGCAATTTAAAAAAATCACAACAAACTATGGATACATACAACAACTTGGTTGGATCTTAAAGTCGTTATGCTGAACAAAAACAGCCAAACTCAAAATATTGAATACTGTATGATTCCATACATTTTTTTTTTGATTCCATACATTTTTGAAAGGACAAAATTATAGAGATGGGGAACAGATCAGTGGTTGCCAGAGGGGTTTGGGGAGGAGAACAAGGTGGATGTGACTACAAAGGACTAGTCCAGGGGAGTTCTTTTGTGATGAAGAAAGAGTTCCATATCTTGCATGTGGTGGTGGTTACATGAATCAATACATGTGATAAAGTGTCCTAGAAGTATATACAATGGCATAAAAATGTGTTCATGCAAGAACAGGTGAGATGTAAGATCTGTAGTATAGGGAATTGTATCCTACTAAGGGCAATTTCTTGATTTTGATAATATATGATATTTGTGTAGGATGTCATCATTGGCAGAGGATGGTTGATGGCTACACATATCCTCTCTGTACTACTTTTGCAGCTCCTTGTTGGTCTATGATTAATTCAGAATGAAAAGCTAAAGAATAACTGAAAGGCCAGTCTGTTGGATTCACTTCCTACATGGATATTGATGTCACCAGAATGAGAACAAATTTTATGCTGGAGAGGATTTGTAAAACTGCACATAAGGCCAGGAGATAATATAATAAGCGTTCACACACCCACCATTAAAATTAAGCATACGAGGGCCTGCCCAGTGGCTCAGGCAGTTGGAGCTCCATGCTCCTAACTCCGAAGGCTGCCGGTTCGATTCCCACATGGGCCAGTGGGCTCTCAACCACAAAGTTGCCGGTTCAACTCCTCAAGTCCTGCAAGGGATGGTGGGCTGCACCCCCTGCAACTAGTAACAGCAACTGGACCTGGAGCTGAGCTGCGCCCTCCACAACTAAGACTGAAAGGACAACAACTTGAAGCTGAATGGTACCCTCCACAACTAAGATTGAAAAGACAACAACTTGACTTGAAAAAAAGTCCTGGAAGTGCACACTGTTCCCCAACAAAGTCCTGTTCCCCTCCCCCAATAAAATCTTTAAAAAAGAAAAATTAAGCATATGAGGTCTGACAACTAAGTTCTAGAACTCATCCTAGAAAAAGTGCTACACACCTCATTGCTACGGTCACCTTCAAAGTACTCCCCTAGCCCATCCACCCAAAGCAATTTTGGAACTCTTTCTGGAATGGCCATCAGAGCTGTCGTTGTATTACCCTTGATGTCCTGAATGTCACCAAAAAGTCTTCCTTTCACTATTTTCTTTATCTTTGAGTAAAGAAAGAAGTCATTGGGGACCAGGTCAGGTGAGTAGGGAGGGTGTTCCAATAAAGTTATTTGTTTACTGGCTAAAAACTCCCTCACAGACAGTGCTGTGTGGGCCGATGCACTGTCGTGATACAAGAGCTCTTTTGGGACCACTTTTGCACATACCTTTCTCATGCCAAGATTTACAGTTAAGATTTTCCTAACTGCTTATCTATCGCTGTTTACTTGGTCTGCTGTGCTTCTTACAGTCAGCTGATGACTTTGACACACAATTTGACGAATTTTTGCAATATTTTCATCAGTTCTGCTCGTTACTGGCCGACCTGACCTCTCTTCATCAGTGAGCATTCTCTCCCCTCAGAAAAATCCATTTGTACACTGCCGGTTTCTTCATGGCATTATCCCCATAATCTTGGACTAATACGTTCCTGATTTCACTTCCACTCTTGCCAAGTTTAACAAGAAATTTAATGTTTGTTCATTGCTCTAATTTAAGTTCAGACATTCTCACGACAGCACACAAAAACACACAACAACAATAATGAACACCATTCAGCAAGACACCGCCACACGTCAGCACGAACACAGCTATGAGACACTGATATTCCAAGGTTATGAAACCTTACTGAGCTCTTTGTACAGTGCTGACACTGTAAGCGCATGGTCGCAAGTTCTCAAACCTAATTGTCAGAACTTGTATATTAAAATTTTGTCATATATGCTTTCAATAGCTTTAAAAATGAATAAATAAAATTTTACACGTACAACTATAAAATTGGCCCATACCTCTCTCACTGACATCTTCAGAGCTTTTGAAGTTGATAAACATTCTCTGACACGCGTAACAGGATGTTAGCAGTTTTGATCTAAGTATCAAGATACTACTTATAGATACTACATTTCAAAAGAGGAACAAGATGACATGCAGAATTTAAATAAGAAATTTCTCATAACTGTTTACCAACTCTAAAGCCATCATCCATATCAAAGCTATAAAAATTTAGAGTTGAATTTTGATGTGAGGAATAAACCATTGAGTTTAATTTAAAGATGAACCATCTGCCCTGCACCAATTTGGCTATTTGCCAAAAGACTGCAGCCGAGAAGGGGGTGAATTTTGTTGCTTCTGTCTCATCTCTCCCCCCACCACCCTTCTCCTCCTTGTTCCATATCCCTGTTGTTTCTAGATATGCTTTCGGACCCTGTAGGGTTGGACATATCCCAGGAGACCAGGACTTACTTTTTGGGCTTGTCTTGCTGGGATGACCTCGCTGGCTATCTCTGGACTTGACAGTATTGTAGCGTTGACTCCAATTAATTTTACAAAACTTATGCCAATTTCTGTCACTTCAGGCTACGACACATAGCTCATTGTTCACAGCACTTCCTCCTATATGATCCTTCTTAAGAGAGATCTAGTAACCATGCCAGATACTTGGGATGTCACAGGGAATGAAATTTATTTGTAAACTGATCACCATTTTCTAAATAGCTTTTGTGCTTTTGTTAAGAATACCACTATGAACTGCCTCTTCTCTTATTTCCATCTGTCCAATTCCTGTTATCTTCCTTGCCTGCCTCAAAGCTTGATGTGGCTGGCAAAAGTGACATAGGGTACTTGCATGGCAAATTGCAGAGTGATCAGTCCAAATTCCAAGTATTTCAAGAAGACTTCCCTGATCCACTTGCTATCACATACACACTTATCAATGAGATCTTTTCCTCTGCTCCCTGTTTCTGTGTTCATATCCTAAAAGGATTCAGAAACAATTTACCAATATGGTAGGCATGTATATGGAGGTCTCTGCTTCCACGCTCTACTGTAAGCTCCTGGAGAATAGGGACCAAATCTCAACTATTTTTATAGCATTGACAATATTGTACCCAATACATATTTTGCCATCATGCAGAAAGAGCATCAGGCAACTCTCTGAATTCCAGGTAGCTGCCAAGGACAGCTTCAGATGAGAAGAGTATATGTCCATGTTTATAGTCAGATGTAGAGACATCAACTTCTGAGGCTGCCTCACTTGCAACAGAAATTACCTTTAGTTCATGTTGGTAGTAAAGCCAAACCCCACTAGTTTATTCTGAAGACGGTTTCCAGACCACAAATGGCATACGATTCAGACTGGGGCAATCGCATAATCTCACTGTCTACTTTGATTGCCTTGAATGGGCTTGTCACCCAAGTTGATCATGGAGTCAGCCTGAGAATCCGGGTTCCCTGTCTCTAGGTGCAGTGCTCTTCCCAATCCAGCAATCGGGGGTTGTGCATTCCGGAATACCCCAGGATTTGTGGATGCTGAAGTGGGCTTGGCTGAAGGCAATGGTTTTCTCTACTGGAATACTGGGTGGTGGGAATAGGTAGTAGGGCAACGCCTGTGACCTACGCACCTTCCAGCATTCTTCTTGAAAAATGTTTTTGGGAATTGTATATTGGTGTGATGTCAGAGGGTAGACTGGTGGCTGTGAGTAGCTTCAGCAGAGTAAGTCCAGTGATTCCATCAATTGCAACACTTTAGCTGAGGATGTTGTCTGTCAGGAGCCACCTGGATGCTGTCATGCTTCTCTCAGGCTGTGGGTGTGATCTTGCTCTTCAGGATGGAAGCAAGACAACTTAGAATTTTTAGATGACCTCTCCTCTGAGCACCAGTGACCCCCAAGCATAGTTCTATGATGGCATGCACCATATTGTGAGGCAGTTTGTCCTGCACTAAGCTCTTTCCTTCCACAGACTGTGAGCCCCTTGAAGATGGGGATGTGGTCTTTGATTCTCTAGCCTGGCACAGGAGCTGGACCAGAAGATGCTTAGTTATTATTTACAGAAAGAACAGGAGGCTTACTGGGTGACATTGCTGTAAAAATCCCACTTAATATATTCACGACTCTAAGTGGACATGTTTATTGCAAAGGTCTGTTAAATGGCAATTATAAAAAAGATATATTTGCAATACAAGTATTTTATTTTTACCTAGAATTCGTTCACCAAAAATGAAGGAGAAAGAAGTACTTTCCTTTGAGTACGGGGCAGCAAATAGAGTCCTACCCTCTCTTTTTTGCAGAAAACACATCTGTTAAGCACTGTCTCAGTTTTGCAGCTTGGATGTGTTACACTGGAGATCTTAATATCATATGTATAGCATTCTGTGTGAGGATATTTATCAATATTGTGAAATATTTTCAATCTAGGATAGTTGTCAGGCTCATAATTAATTCAATAACAATAATTTTGAGACTAGCTTTTATTGCCCATTTAAGCATTCCTATTAATTTTCATTGAAACCATAATTCTCCTTTCATAATCATATTTGATGGATTTATATTGCATTTTGATAAATTAGGTAATTACATGAATAAGCTCTACTGCCATAAGCAAGACTGCAAACAGATTCAGTTGATTCTTGTGAAACAGGTAACTTGGTGTTCTAGTGTCCAGGTGTACTAGAGAATCAGTGAATGGCCCTGCGGCCTCAGGATGTATTGGACATCCATCAGTCAATATATTTTGTAGATGGAAAGGACAGGGTTGGTCAAACAGATAGGGTATACTGACCAGGTGTCTGCTCCATACAGAAATAGTATGGTGCTTGATTTCATATGTTTAAAAGATGTTTGTTGAATCTATGCATAAATAAAGAGTTGTGGATGACAGCTCCCAAAAGGTGGCATGAGGGCCTTTCATATCACTTTTCTCTTCCTGCAGGAAAATCCTGGGTCTCCTGCATGATCCACCCCAAGGTAAAGCTACAAGGAATCACTGTCACTGGTTTTGGAACGAAGGCCGCTCATGAGTAGACTCTTTGCTCATTCTTCTCCCATGGGCAGTGAACAGACCAGTGATGACAGGGAAGAGCCTTTCTCCTAGTGACCAATTCCAGGAACAGTTTCTGTTTTCTTGAGTGGGAGATGCCTACAGCAGCTACAGGGACACCTGGGGACTGAGCCAGTCTTTTAAAGAAGCTAGACAACACTGAGTCATTCAGGCAGGAGCTGCTTGAGAAAAATAGTTGCTGGGAAGCTTCTAGGTTGCAGGCCAAATCCTATCAGTAGGGTTTCAAAGACATGCTATCTGTCCTTAAAGACCTCACAGTGTGGTGGAAGAGGGAGATATACAAACCACACAATACAGTACAACGTTGTGAGTGCCCCAGTACAGGAATGTTGGAACCAGGGGAGTTTGGTATGGGCAGCAGTGTCCAAGCCTGAGCATCCAGGAGCTCTAACTTTTCCTGCAGCCAACATGCAGAGGACCGCCGCCATTAACAGAATAACCAGATGGCCAGGTCAGTATTTGACTCAAACACAAGATGAAATTTCCCTTCAGGGCTCCTTTTTATGGACCAATTAAACCAAAGCTCTGTAATTGATGGAATCACAAAACTCACAGGGCTGACTTTCATAAGGACCCTCATTCTAAGTTGATTGCATCACATCGAAGCACTCTCCCCGGTGCACAGGCTACAGGCATTGTTTTCCTGCCTTCTCCCACCACCCTGAAATCCAGCTGAGGAAGCCCTGATCTACAGCCAAGCCCTACAACAGCATTTGGAACAGAAGGGATGCGTGTAGGATACAGAATCGGCAGAGTGCTGGACTGGGCAGGGTATTGGGTCTGGAGGCAGGGAACCTGCGTTCTGAGTCCTGAATTCTGCTTTAGGAAAGATTGATAAGTTTGGTTGGAAACATTGAAAACTGTAGTTGGTATGATTTGCATAGCTACCTGTAGTGTCTCCTGAGTACTTGCAGTTCATTTGTCAATTCCACCCTCTGAAGGTATATGTTAGGGGCAGCCACACTGTCTGAAAGGAACAGACAGCCCACTGTGCTGTCTCACCATCTCATAGTGGACCCTCTCTGTCTGCCTGAGTTCTGTGAGTAACCACTGGCACAGAATAATCCAGAGTTCTGTGCCAAATCTAAATTTTTTATCAATAGAATTGACATGACTGTGGAAGAATAAGATGTTTTCAATCCTGCTCCTCATGGGGATTGGCCATGAAACTGACTAAAAGTCACATCCAGAACAATCAGTGCAAAATCTTGAGGCTCACAGAGAGTTCCAAAAATACACCTGTAAGCTAATAATAATAAGAGGTTTCCAAGATAATTTCTATTTGGAAATGGGCACTGAGGTTGCAATGGCCAAATTGGAAGTGGTGGGACATATTTCTAGATTGTAGTCTGGTTGAGGCGAGAGCCAAATAACTGTTCATCAGCTTTCAAAGGTAAAGGCCATGGTTTTCTTTACTACAACCCATGGCCAACTTGTCACCTTGCCATGGATAAATACCACCAGAGAACATTTCATAAGCCGAATTTCCTGGAATGTTCTGATGCAGGTAGAGAATACGTCTTTATGACATCGTTTTCCCAAACCCATAGAAATCAATGAGATTAGAAGCAGGAAAACTCACTTATTCAAGCTTTTAACTATGGAATGCCCCTAATGACAGGACTAAACATGAATCTTAAGGGAACATAATCTGAGAGAAAATAAACCTTATTTTTTTTATCCTGTCAGGTAGAAAACAATTATGAACAAGGTTTTTACAGCATCAGACCAGGATCCTTTCCATTGCAATGAAAACTGTAAAAGAAAATTCACGAAGGAGATTCAGAGGACAATGACATGAGAAATTTATTGGTAACGATGGAGAGGTATAACATTCAGACTAACGATTTCTCACAGAAAAACTAGAAAAGCCAGATTAAAAACAACATAAATGAAGACACTGAGGAACCACTGAGTCATTTCTGAGGCATGAGTCTGAGAGAAGACTAGGTAATTGCCAAGGCTAGCAGGGCAGTATTGACCCTCAAAGTCACGTCTGACTGACCAGGACAGAGGCTCTTCATCACTGCCTCAATACTCTTCCCGACATCTCCAGAGTTTCCTGAGGAGGACGTCTTCCATGTTCATCCCCCTCCGGAGTGTCCTGCAGAGCCCTCTGGAGAACCAGCTTCAGGGACGGCCTTCCCTTCCTCCATCGCTGCCTGAAGGAGCCAACGAAGAAGTAAATGATGGGATTGGCACAACTGTTGATACAGGACAGGACATGTGAAACCAGGTAAAGATGAAAGGAGAACTCATGTGAACCACTATTAATCCGGTATATGAGGAACCCGTGGATGCCCCAGGGCAGGCCGCAGAGGAGAAAGACCAGCACTGTGAGCAGGACGGTCACATACAGCCTGGTCGGCTGCACCCGCTGGGAGCCACACAGCAGTCTGGTCACCAGGGCCAGGCTGGACCCTGAGAGAAGCACAAATAAGAAAATCAGCCACCCAGCAGTGATGAGATCTAATACTTTACACCAGTCTTCGAGATGATCCTTCAAGAGGAAGCCACAGTATCTCCCATTCACGATGCTCAGCAGCAGGCACAGGGCCCAGAGCAGGGCACACATGACAGCTGACATGTGTCTGGGGCGATGGCAGCGGTACCAGATGGGCCACAGGACAGATAGGCAGCGCTCAGTGCTAATGGCGCTGAGAAAGCTTAGGCCTGTGATGTAGGCAAAGTTCAACACAATGACGTAAAAGCGAGGTATGCCAATGGAGACAGAATGGAAGTAATTGATGATTGTCTGCAGGGAACGCATCATCTGGCAGCAGAGGAAGAGGAAGTCGGCTCCCGCCAGGTTGAGGATGTAGACAGAGAAGGCGGTCCTCTGCGTGCGGAAGCCCAGGAGCCACAGCACAACTGTGTTTCCTGCCAGTCCCACCAGACCAAAGATTGCCATCAGCAAGACTGAGATCACAATCTCCCTTTCATGTGCAGAAATGGCCTTGTTATTTGCATTTACTGGTGTTGTCCCCAGGGTTGTGACAGTTGGATCCATGCTCTGAAACATTTCACTGGTGCCCCTGGAACACACACAAGACTTAAGCACATGCTGTATGATCACTGATTCTCATGGTCACCTTGCTACATGGGAATTGTGGTCCCATGTTACAGAGGAAGGAAATGTAGGCTTGCAGAGATTAAGATACTTCCTGAAGGCCACACAGCCTTCAAGCCCTGGATCCTGGATTCAAACTTAGTTCTCTCTGACTCTAAAGCCTAAGCTTTCTCTACTGCAACAGGGACCCACTAAAGACATGGGAATATTGTATGGTCCACACACCTCCACTCAGAGTCCTAGGCCATGAAATGTCCTCTGGAGGAAGGAGAAGAGAAGTCTGGACAGGCTGTCTGGATAACAACAGGACTCTGAGTCCAGTATTCCTTCTGCTTTGGGTAATGGCTTCTGCTCACGGGCAGGAAGTCAGAAGCCCCCAGGATATACCAGTACTGACCGTGGTCCACCCACCAGGATGTAAGGCGATCATGATTTAGGGTCATGAAAGGACTGTGACCACTTGTTATGTCAGGGTGAGGATACCCAAGCCTCTTGGGCTAGAATTGGCCCAGTGTGTCAGCTTAATGAAGAAAGGATGTGCTTTACTCTTGTCTGTTGCTGTGTCCTCAGGGCCTATTTCTATGCGGTTGACACAATGGGTAGTCAAGAAATTTTTGTTCCACAAATGAATGAATGAGTGAATGAGGAGCCTCAGGGTAGTGGAAAATTTGAATTCAACATAACATAAAAATTTTTTTTGGTGACATTAGTAAAGAAAAGAAAACTTTATTCCTCATCATTCCTCTGTGCAAAGCTCTGGTATGTTTGAAAGATTTCTTTATGCCTGCACAGATAACAATTGACGGCCATTGTGACGTCTGCAAGCAGGGGAGAACTACGTAGTGTGTGGCTTTAGTGAGTGACTAGGAGATTTAAGTACATAGTTTAGGGAGAAGATTCAGGGCTGAATTTAATTCTCTGCATTTTAGAGGGTAAAGAAGCAAGGTTGGGAAGTCAAGAGAGAGGAGGCAATGGGTCTGAAGAAGGTAGCTGAGACTTAGAAATACCAAAGGGGGATTATTAAGTGATTTTTCTATGAGATGTGTAATATAAAACCCATCTATTGTTCCCCCAGGTGATTTCCCAGGTGATTTTGAGTAGAGATCTCTTTGCAGATTAAAGCATTTGTGTAATGCTTGGTGGGGGCTTTAAGAAATGCTCATTTCCAGTTTATGAATGGCTTTAGGTCAAAAGAGAGATGCTCCTGCAGAATTCAGGTGAAAAACAAGGCCAATTCACACCGAGGTGAAGAATAGCATGTAATCGAGTACGTATTTGGTATTACATCTTTTAATCCTCTAAATAGCCCTGTGAGGCCAGTAGTATTCTTACTCCCACCTTGCACATGAGAAAACAGCAGAACAAGTAAGTTGAGTGATATGCCCCAGGACACACGCCCACAAGTGCTAGAGCCCGGATTTGAAAGCACAGGTCGGTGTCAGAGTCTTGGCCTTTCACCAGCCCTGTAGCCCCACTACCAGAGTGGTGTGTCCAGGGTGAGAGTGGTGGGACAGGAAACAAGGAACTCTCTGGGACGAACCTAAAATGGCAATGCACTTGTGTGTTTTATTCAACTAGAATAGGCAAGTTTGGTAAATAACAAGGAAGTGAAGCCCATCCATTGTGGATTAAAGAAGAAGTGGCATGAAGACAGGTCAGTCCCTTCTTGCCTCTGAAAGGGCCCAATCAGTTCAGACCAGCCAGGGCTCACACAGGGCAGGAGTAAGGCAGTGGACGTAGGCAGGGTTCCCTTGATGCAGAGGTAGCACGGGGACTGAATTCTCATCGCTCTTAGATGCTGTAGTCCTTGCTGGACTAATGAGGTAATGGATGGAAACCACAATGTCTGTTGTCCTCCCTCAGGGCGTCATGGACTTTTTCTGCGTGGAACTGAACACAGTTTATTGCTCTAATTTTTAAGTGTATGTATATTTGTTTTCTTTTGTTTCTCTTTTTAAACTCAGTGCTCAATAATGATGCCTAGAACTGTCTGGGGTTTTTCTTTCTTTCTTTTTTTTGATTAATGTTGTTCACTATTGTATCCCCAGCACCTAGCACATATTGTTTAGAGACCATCTGTTATAGTAATATCCTCATTTAACACAGGAAGAAACTGAGACTTAAAGAGTCAAATGAATTTCCTGAGATCACATCGTGAACAGCAGGTCCAATACCAGCCCTGGTCTCCGGCAGCCCTGCCCAAGACTTCCCGCTGTTAGTTGCCACATTATGGGAGAAGCACCCGAGAAAAATCTTTGTGTGATCTCAGAATGTGAAAGATTCAGGGGTGTAGAAAATGCTCATTGGCCCAAATATCCATGTCTTCCTCAGCCACATAATGCTTCTCAGAGTTTTAGACCACAAAATAGATTCTAACCCCAGCCTCCGTTAATGCTTGATGGCACCTAGTGACTAGGTTCTGGCCAATGGGAGGTGAGCAGAAATGATGTGACTAACTCTTAAGTTGTGTGTTTCCTTTTCCTCTTTTCCTCTGGATGGAGTGCTGATGTGTGCAGGAGCCATGAGAACTATGAGAAAGAGTGAGGCCACTTCTCTAGGGATGGGGAACAGCAATTTGGAAGATCCCTTGTGTCCAATGCCTTCTGGTCACCAGTCCAGTCCTAGTAACGTCTCTCTTGTTTAAATAACGATTACAATGGATTTCTTTCTAGAGCAAGGAACTTAAAATACTTATAAATACCTGTGTGCCCCACCTTAAAAAACCTACCTTACTTTCTCAAGGCATTTATGACGATAGTGAAATACTATTCCAAAGAAGTGACACCAGGTAGAGGGGTGCAATAAAACAGCCAAAGAAACAAACTGTTGGAGATACAATGAGAAACTGATCCAATCACATTGAGATAGAGAAAGTCCCAAGAAATACCAATTATAAGGAACTATATAAAGCACTGGATTTTCTCCATTTGTCATCATGATCTCATTTCCATCTTCGCTACCCTCTTCTGTGTCCCAGGAAGAGATGTTTCTGTGTCTCATAGATGGGCTCCTTTTCCCTCTGGCTCCTGGTTGCTCTCAATGAAAAGGAGACATTGGTAGGTGACTGGAGAACGGAAGGAGACCGATTTGGGGTTTTTAACTTCCTCGCACTCTGCTGCCAGGCTGTGAGTAGGCAGTGGCAGTGTTACTCTACCTAAAGACATAATCTTTGTCTGGTGGCCTTTCTTACAGTTACAGTGACAATTATAGCTACAGCCACGGCCTTGCCTAAGCTGTGGTAACTTTTCCTTTCCCTTGTTTTTTAAGCTTAGTGATGTTAAGGCTTCCTGCTCTTACTTTCCTTGGGGTTAAGTGTCACCATCCCCTGTAATCTTCCTTAAACCTGCCCAGATTGGTAAATTGTCCCGAATTAAACTCTTGTCAATCATCCTATTTAGGTCATCTATTTACTGAGAGGTATAGAAAAGAAAAATTTGAAAAGCAAGAAAAGCAGACAACTGGGTTATTCATAGAACTGTAGTTTTGGGATGCATGCATGTAAGCTTTCTTGCTCTGAAACTAAGGAAAGCAACACATTTCTCACCATGAAGCACGTTTGAATGGTTGAGATAGAGGGGAGAATGGAAAGAAGATATAATAAGGGGGCAATAGTGTTGGTTTACCAATTCAGATCTCCACAACTGAGGCTGCGAGCACCCAAAGTTGCCAGGTGGGTACTTCATGTCTCTTGTCTTTTTTGGCTCGAGTCCCTTGGGTACTGAATAGTCCACACCCAAATGGAATTATCTAGCTGTACATTCAAAAAAACAAACAAACAAAAAACAAACAAACAAACAAAACCCCCAAAACACCTCCCAATGGTGGCTTTGAAAACGGACATTTGATAAACCTACCTTTCCTCCATTCTTCTTGCTGAGGGTAAAAAGCTGATCTGTGCTGAAGGGAAGAGTCTCTTGAAATTGACAGTTGATAGAGGACACTTCTCTGCCCTGAGAGGTACTGGCAGAAACAGGGGTGAGGCCTGGTGCTTGAGCGAGACTTATCAAGATGCTGAACAACCCCTGTGATTTCCTGTACAGGGAGCTGTTGGCAAATGAGAGTGCAGGGTTCTCTGAGTCATGACCCCTCATGAGACGTTTCTCAACCTTTGTTTTGACTCGACTATCTCCCAACGTCTGGCTATCCCTTCCCCGTCCGGCACCTGTCCCTGCAAGGGGCTGTGGTTGTGGAGCCTTTTGCCGTCAACTGTGTACCTGAGCAGCAATGGCAAGCAAGGTGAGCCTACTCTGGGAGGCTGTGTAACTAAGAATAAAGCACACCCTCCTTACTTGTCATTCAAGACTGTCATGGCCTGTCCCACTCTTTCACTTTATCATAGTAGTAAAGCATGCAGCTTTACATTTTCTTTCCAATTGTCATAGAGTGCATCAAATAAATGGTAAAGTTCTACCTGAATACTATTCTACAGAAGCAACAGCTTTTTTCAGTTTTTCTTAGAGGTTCTTTTACTAGTTATGGTGATAGACATGGATAGTAAACAAAAATTTCTATTTTAAGAAACTTATCAATATTTGCAACAGGATCAATGGGCTCCCCAAAAGATGTTAAGGATTTAGGATATGGCCAAGAAATTGGAATGATCAGCCTGGGAATTTACATAACCATAATTAATATGTTAAGGATTCTAATGGAAATGGGGAGAATATGCAAGAGCAGATGGATAATATAAGCAGAAAGATGAAAACTCTAAGAGGAATCTGAGAAATGAAAAGATTATGACAGAAATGAAGAATACATTTGCTAGGCTCGTCAGTAGACTAGATACAGCCATTGAAGGAAACAGTGAGTCTCATGGTATGTTGATAGAATCTTCCAAAAATAAAAAGCAAAGAGAAGAAGGACTGAAAAAACAGAACACAGTGTTTAAGAGCTGTGGGATGATTACCAAAGGTGTAACATACATGTAATGGGAATATCAGACAGGAAAGAAAGAGGGAAAAGAACAGAAGAAATATTTGAAGAAATAATGGCTGAGAATTTCCTGAATTATTGACAAGTATCAAAACACAGATCCAGGTAGCTCAGAGAACACCAAACAGGATAAATTTTAAAAAAAAAATCTATAGTAAGGTACTCAGTTCATTTTGGGGGCAGAGAACTATTCTATATAATACTATTATAACGGTAGATGCATGATTATCTACATTTGTCAAATGCACTGAACTATACAACACAAGGAGTGAACTCTAATGTAAACTATGGACTTCAACTTATAGCAATGTATCAATATTGGTGCATCAATTTTAATAAATGTGCCACATTAATGGAAGATATTAATAATGGGAGAAACGCATGGGTGAGTATAGATAGAGTGGGAGTACGTAGGAACTCTCTGTACTTTCTGTGCAATTTCTCTTTAAATTTTAAAGTGCTTTAAAATATAAAATGTATTAAAATGAATAGGCAAACCACTGACTGGATGAATATTTACAATACACATAAACAAAAAAGGACTCATTCTGCATATATAAAAATTCCTACAAATAAATGACTAAAAGGAGAAACACTTCAAAAAAATACCAAAGGGCAATAAACACACGAAATGTTGCTCCATTACATAAGTCATTTGGGAAACACAAATTAAACACAAGGAGATACCACTTCACTCTCATTCGAATGAACAAAAGTTACAAAGCTGACAGTACTGCTTTTGGGAGCCTGGGGAGCAAATGGAAGTTGCATACTTTGCTGGTTGTGAATTTAAACTAGGACAACCGGTGTAGAAAGAGAGTTTGGCGATTTCTTATAGAGTTCAGCATACATCTTCCTATGACGCAGATGTTTCACTTCATCTCATTTATCCAAGGAAAATGAAAACCTATGTCCAGGAAAAGACTTGAATAAGAATGTTCACAGCAGCTTTATTCACAACAGTTTCCTATATGTGGAATGCTACTTATATACCTATCAATATGAAAATAAACTGGTACACCCATGTAATGAAGTACTCAGCTTTATACCATGGACAAACTACTGATACGTGCAATGCAATGACATGGGTAAATCCCAAAATATTATGCCGAGTGAAAGAAGGTAGGAACAAAAAAATACATTTTATAGTCCTAAATATATGAGGTCCAAGGTCAGGCAAACCAACCTTGTGATAGAAGTAGGAACAAGGTTGCCTCTGTGGCAGGAGGAATGACTAGGAGGGACAAGAGAGGACTTTCAGAGGTGCTGAAAATAGGATGTGTCTTGATTGGGGTATGAATCACATGAATGTACCACTGCCCAAACTCGTTGAAGTGATGATGTGTGCAACCACTTTCTCTTAATTATACCTCTATTAAAAACGTTTAAAAGAGCAACGTTTAAACTTAATATATTTATTTATAGAATATGTAACTTAAAACTTTTTTCTGTAATGAAATTAATACATGTTGAGAGGTGTTTGCATAAAAGGTGTATTTGACATAGTAGCTGTCCTTGGACAATATAGAGTCCAGTAAGACCCATTGGAAACCTGACATGAAGGATTACAGTGTCCCCAAAAAGAGACAGTTAGGGCAAAGGTAAAGGGTTGGAAAGAAGGGAGCATGTAGAATTCTATCGGAGGGCACGGGAAAGGAAACACTGGAAGACAACCTACCCGAAATCGAAAATGTGCTTTGACATTGATTTATCTGGTTATAAAATTTAACTTCATGCTTGCAAAGGTTGAAAATGGTGAAAGCAATTAACTTAAAGATAGCGTCTCAAATCTAGCAAACAGAGATTGAACACAGATGATTTGACAATTCATAATTTATTAATTATTACGTCATTGATTCAACAAATATTTATTACTTTATTTATTATGCAGCTATTGGAAGACCTGACAAAACCAAAGAAGATTGGTCTTGGGGACTAGATTAAATTTTACTCCTTTTAATATATTTGAAATGGATTGTAGGAAAATAACTAAAAAACTTGTCAAGAATGTAAGGTATTTTTAGTTTCTATCAAGTGCGGTAATCAGAGAAATTTAGACTTTTCCTGTGCTGCTCTTAGCCTCTGCTGAAAGCAGCACTCTTCAAAAGTGGGAACAGTCCTGAACCCCAGCATTGGCAAAGCTTCCAAGCATGTTTGTGGAGTGAACGTCCTGTGTAAGGCAGTCCTGAGATCCTGCACCCAGTGTGTAGGGCTCAGTCTCAGTTAATCCTCATAAGCAGGATACTTATGTTAATTTGTTCAGATTCAGATTCCCAGAAGTTGAGAGACTTAAGAAACCTCCCAAACTGATAGGGACAAAGTTGGTTCTCTAAACCCCATGTGTCGGAACAAAGCAAGACTCTGAATCAAGACACCAGAGTGCTCCCCGACATCTCCAGGGTTTCCTGAAAAGGATGTTTTCCATGTTCATCCTCCTCCGGAGTGTCCTGCAGAGCCCTCTGGAGAACCAGCTTCAGGGTCTGCCTTCCCTTCCTCCATCGCTGCCTGAAGGAGCCAATGAAGAAGTAAATGATAGGATTGGTGCAGCTGTTGACACAGGACAGGACAAATGCAACCAGGTAAAGATGAAAGCAGAATTCATCTAAACCACTATTAATGCAGTATTTAAGGAACCAGCAGATGCCCCAGGGCAGGCCGCAGAGGAGAAAGACCAGCACTGTGACCAGGACGGTCACATACAGCCTGGTCGGCTGCACCCGCTGGGAACCACACAGCAGTCTGGTCACCAGGGCCAGGCTGGACCCTGAGAGAAGCACACATAAGAAAATCAGCCACCCAGCAGTGATGAAATCAAATACTTGACACCAATCTTGGTCATGATCCCTCAAGAGGAAGCCACAGTAGCTCCCATGCAGGATGCTCAGCAGCAGGCACAGGGCCCAGAGCAGGGCACACATGACAGCCGACGTGTGTCTGGGGCGATGGCAGCGGTACCAGATGGGCCACAGGACGGACAGGCAATGCTCAGTGCTAATGGTGCTGAGAAAGCTCAGGCCGGTGATGTAGGAAAAGGTGAGCACAGTGGTGAAAAAGCTGGGAGTAGAAATGGGGACGGAGTGGAGGTAGCCGATGAGTATACACAGGGAAACTGTAATCTGGCAGCAGAGGAAGAGGAAGTCGGCTCCCGCCAGGTTGAGGATGTAGACAGAGAAGGCGTTCCTCCGCATGCGGAAGCCCAGGAGCCACAGCACAACTGCGTTTCCAGCCAGCCCCACCTGGGCTATGATGGCCACCAGGAAGGCGGAGATCAGTGCCCCCACCCTGAAAGCTTGAATAATTGTCTTGTCATTTCCATTCATTGGCTTAACTGCAGTCCCCCAGGCTGTGACTATTGCATTCATGCTCAGGAACCCTCCGCTGGTGCCACTAGAACAGAAACAAGACCTGAGCACCTGCTGTATGATCTGACTCTCACGGCCACCCTGCTGCAGGAGAATTACTGTCCCTGTGTTGCACAGGAGGGAAATGCAGGCTTGCAGAGATTAAGGTACTTCCTGAAGGCTACAAAGCCTTGTTGTCCTGGAACCTGGATTCAAACCCAGTTTTCTCTGAGTCTAAAGCCTGGACTTTCTCTACTGCAACATGAACCCTGTACAGATGGGAATATTCTATGGTCCAAACACCTCTCCTCATAGTCCTTGGTCATGACATATCTCCTGGTGGCAAGAGAAGAGAAGTCTGGACAGGTTATGTGGATGACAACAGGACAGAGCTCAGCATTCCTTCTGCCCTGGGACTGAGATTTTCTTTGAGGGGAAGATGCTGGAAACCCCAGGGGTGACCTCAGGGCTACCTCAGTGACTCAGTGTTCCTCTACCAGAAAGGAGAACATGATTTAGTGTCATGAAGGAATGGTACCTCTTGTTATGAGAGGTGTGAGTGTTGCCAGGCCTCTTACGGCCCAGTGTGTCAGCTCTGTGAGGACAGGAGTACTTTTTCCTGTCCATTAGTATGTCCCGTGCCTAGCTCTGTGTGTGGGACACAGTTTAAGTCACTCTTACAATGGATTTCTTTCTAGAGAAGCCAAAATCTTACACAAAAGATACTTCTAAATAAGAGTGTACTTTCACCTTAAAAACAAAACAAAACCCAACTGCATTCCGTTCTCAAAGAATCTATGATGATAGTGAGAGATTTTCCCAGAAAAGTGACACCAAATAGAGAGGTACAAAGAGTTAAACAAACAAACTGAGGAGATACAATGGGAAATTGATCCAATCACACAGGTAGAAATCCTAGGAAAACAAACTGTGATAAGGCTAGAAGATAACATGAGTTTTCTCCCTTTGCCATCAAACCTCATTTCCATCTTCTCTACCCTCCTCTCTGTTCTGCAAAGGTATTTCTCTGCCCCATCAATGGGCTCCCTTTCCCTCTGGCTCCTGGTTGCTCTCAGTGAACGGGAGACACTAGTAGGTGACTGGAGAGCAGGAGGAGAGTGATTTGGGGTTTTAAACTCCATGGCTCTCTCCTGTCAGGTTATGAATTGGCAGTAGTGATGTTACTCTACCTAAGGACAAAGCCCCTGTTTGGCCGTTTCCTACTGTGACTGTCACAACCACAATTACACTCATAGTTCTCCCTAAGTTCTGGTAACTTCTCCTTCCCTTAACCCTTTGGTATTTCAATGGTAACACCTCCCTATTATAACTTGACTTTTGGGGCCTTTGTATCCTGTATAGATTTCCCTTAACCCTGCCCATGCTTTGTACACAGTCCCTTTATTAAACTCTCCTCAATTAACCCATTAGATAGTGCCCAGTGTTTTCTACTGGACAAGCCAGATACAAGGATACAATAAACAAACAGTCTAACAAACCCATTGAACAGCAAGCTAATCTGTGAAAAGCAAAGTTATTAACAATAAGTTAGCCTTGGAAGGCAATGTCTGCATGCCATCTTGTTCCCTAAATTAAAATTAGCAAATCATTGCTCTCCACAGTTGCACATTTGAATGTTTGGAGAGAGAGCGAGAACTAGGGAGATACAACAGAAGCAGACAGAACCTGGCTGGCCCCGTGTGGACCTCCCACAGTCTAAGCTCCCGGCGCCCAAAGCTTTCCTGAGGGAGCCTCACGTGTGCTGACTCTCACTAATGGGTGCCCAAGGCTCCCTGCCAGCCCCTCCCCAAGATGAAATCGTAGCATGTGGACTAAGAGTGAGAAAACAACACTGCCTTTGAGAGACGACAGGTGTGAGCAAACTCTTACCTTAGCTCCATCTTCTCGTTGAGGGTGGTGAGTAGAAAGGGAGAGCTCTCCTGGGTGAGACAAACAACAGAGAGTGCTTTTCCACCCTCTGGACAGGAGATGCCTGAAGGAGCAGGAGTGAACCTGGTGACTAAGAGAGGCTTATGAAGATGCTGGACAGCCCCTGTGATTTCCTGCACAGGGGACACTGGCCAATGAGATTCTGGAGATGTGTGAGACAAGGACCTCAGGAGACTTTTCTCGTGGGCCCTGACTCCAACCACTTATCTCAGCCTCGCCCCATCCTTCCCTGTCTATCCCTCCCTGTGAAGAATGGCTGACCTGGAGCCTTTCACTGCCCACTGTGAGCCTTTGCAGGAAGCCCAGTGTCCCAGAGTCCCAGAGAGCATTATTCAGGCTCTGGGCCTCACGTGGAAAGATGTTGGCTCGAGTAGTAGATGGCCATCAGCTCTGACTGGTTGGCCATCAGCTGTTACTAGTTAGCCAATTAGCCACTGATATAACGGCCGTGACTGCGTTGGTTGGTTGGTTGGCAGAGAGGCAGAGGGCAGATTGCGGATCGTGTGGATCCTACTTCGTGTGTTCGCCCTGCCGCCAGCGAGAATATAGCGGTATGACTCCCCTATCTATGGCTCTGTGGGTGTTCCTTTTTGCCTTCAACATATCCTGCGTTCTTATGTGGGGAGCAGGACCAGAGACCCCGCATGACACCCACCCACCAGGCAATGTGAGATTCCACAGCTAAAGAATACTTTGCTTGGCATTCAGGGCCATCCATGGCCTGGCTCTCCTGATCTTTTCACATTTACACACAGAAGTAAGGTATGCACATTCGTTTTATTGCAGAGGTCAGCAAAGTGTATAAAGTGAAATGCAAAGTCCTTCTTCATCTCATTCCCCAATAGCAACTAATGTTTATAGTTTCCATTTTTAGCTCTTTTACCAGTAATATTATAGCTTTGCATAATCAAACTATGTTTCTAGTTTTGATATATCAATGTCAACAGCAGACTTTATTGAGTTCTCTCCTAAAGGGTAAGAAATGTAGCATACCACACACACTGTCTGTTGTCTTTCTCCCTCTACTCAGGATATTAGCTGAATTATGAAGATGATCAAGGACATTGCAGCCTTAGCTCCTATGACTTCCTTTCATGTGCCCAAGCTGTAGCCAAGTCCAGTTACTTGTCATTTCCTTTAAAAACTTAACTATGAAGCATGTAAAGTAGTCAGAAAACTCATTCACTCATATCTGCATTGACCCAGCACTGCTGTGTGCCTGTGCTGTGCCAGGCACTGTTCCAGGCAGGGAAGATGCAGTGATGAATAACGCACAGGACTACACTCGGGCTTTCCAGAGGGGCTGCGTGAGCTCATCCTGGGAGCGAGTGCTGATGGAGAAGGGTTTGGAGACTCAGCATTAGGGCCTCCACCCTCCAGACCCTTGGAAGAAGAGAGAACCCAGCCAACACAGTCATAAGAAGGAGCTCCTGAAGGAGGGGTAAACGAAGAGAGCACAGTATCCTGAGACTGAGCTGAGAAACCGATTCTAGCAGATGGGAGTGAGCAATAGTCTCAGTCCTCCCTGAGGCACTGAGTGAGATGAGGTCTAATATTTGACCGTGGGATACGCAATATGGAGTCATTGCCGATCGTGACAGGTGTGGTTCCAGGGGATGGTGAGGCTGGAAGATTGAAAGAGTGGGTTGAGGAGAGATTGGCAAGTGGTGTGATAGTCCGCCTGGAAAACCACAGAGAATCAGCTGATAATCAGCATAGCAAAAGACCTGTCAGTAAAAATGGCTGGGCACAAAATTCCTCTACAGAAAGTGTTAGCTTTCTCATATAGGAAAAGAAAATTAGAAGTTATAATAAAATGTAACGTCAACTTATTCTGGAGATAATAGAAAGCCATGAGGACTGACGACAGCTCATATATATTCCAAAGCGTCAGGGGAAAGAACAGTGAGGTGCTCACATAAACAGGCAAATCGATCAATGAAGCAGAGCATAAAGTCTCAGGCATCCAACATGGTTCATATGGGTTCAGTCTGTGATGAAGGGGTTATTTGAAATGGGAGTGTGTAGGGATAGCTTATTTAATAAACACTATTCGGCAAGTGGTAACTACCTAGAATAAAGTACAGCAGGACTCATACCTCGCATCTTATAGCTTGTTATGTTTCAAATGGATTGTATTTTTTAAATAAGAATAAGGTAATTATGTAGAATTGAAAGAAAATGTGAGAAAACTGTTTTGTAACCTTCAATTGCAGGTCTTCCTAACCACAATACAGAAACCCTAAATGAAAATATTGATGAAAATAACTATTAAAAATAAAAAATAATTTTTCTGCATGGAAAAGGCCATCATCAGCAAGTGAAATAACAAACTGGAAAAGTCTTTATAATGCATAGTTTTGACAAAATACTAATATAATGAGACACACACACACACACACACACACACACAGACATGAGGTCAGACAATTAAGTTTGCAAACTTTCTACCCTGCACTTCCATGGCCAAAGGTTGGCGAACCTAATTGTCCGAACTTGTGTGAGTGTGTGTGTGTGTACACATGGACAATTAAGTTCACGAACTTGTTGTAACAATATTGCTAAATTTTTTGATATCAGAGGGATTATTCATTATGAATTTGTACCAGTTGGACAGTTAACCAAGTTTACTATTTGGAAGTGCAGGAAAGGCTGCATGAAAAAGTTAGGCGACCTGAACTATTCGCCAACAACTGATGGCTCTTGCATCACGACAATGCACCAGTTCACACGGCACTGTCTGTGAGGCAGTTTTTAGCCAGTAAACAAATAACTGTATTGGAACACCCTCCCTACTCACCTGATCTGTCTCCCAATGACTTCTTTCTTTATGCGAAGATAAACAAAATATTAAAAGGAAGCCATTTTGATGGCATTCAGGGCATCAAGGGTAATACGACGACAGCTCTGATGACCATTCCAGGAAAAGAGTTCTAAAATTGCTTTGAAGGATGGACTAAGCACTGGTGTCAGTGCATAACTTCCCAAGGGGTGTACCTTGAAGGTGACCATAGTGATATTCAGCAATGAGGTATGTAGCATTTTTTCTATGATGAGTTTGTGAACTTATTGTCGGAGTTCGTATATCTCCTACACAATACTCAGGAAGAACCTTAACAACAAAATAAGAAAATAACCAACACGTTTCCTAGATAACCCATGTTTCTTAAACAAACAAAAAATGCTAAAACATACTCAGGTGAGAAAGGGTAACTGAAATTCCACTGGGATATGTTCACCTTCAGGTTTCCAAATATCCGAAAGCCTAATTCCCTGTGTCGGGGAGTGCATGAATGAAATGGCACCGTCATGTTCAAGCAAAAATTTGCCCAAATAGGGCAGCTGCTCACATGAAGCTCTTCACACAGACCTGCACTGGTAGGAGACACTGCCCCGACCTGAGGGTTTGGTCAGCAGGCGTTAAATCTGCCTCTTACCAGACACTAGATAAGTACCAGGTATCTAAATCTTCCCGTTTTATTTTATTTTAAATATTTTATCATTATTATTATTATTATTTTTATTATTTAAATTTTCCAATTTTAAATGGATTGAGATTTCATGAAAAAATAGGAGCAGAATTGAAAGTTCTTCTGTTTTGCCCAGAACATCACTGGCTTTAGGGAGGATGTTTGTTTCCCCTTCTTGACTCATCTGGAAGTTTTATCTCTTTGTCCATTTTCCAGGCAATAACTGTAGGTATTTAACATACTTGTGTAAAATCTAAAGGCAGTCAGTATTTTTAATCTGTAAAGGAGTCCACTTCTACCACGTTTATGCAGATTAAGAAAAGTTGCCCTTTCTGAGCTGAGGAAGCCCTGATCCTGTTTTTAGGGAAGACGTAATGTGCCCCTTCCTTCCCAGAAGTCACAGCACCCGGACACAGCGTTAACCAGCACATCGTATTTCAGCCCCTCTCCCTCCTCTGCCTTGGACATTGTTTGGTGCAGTGGACAAACCCCACAACCGTCCCCAGGAGTCTGCCCTCCCGATGAACCACACCGAGACCTTAGAGAGCTTCAGCCTCTTCCTCCTCCCAAACTACTGTGTCCCAGGACTTCATTTTGATTCTGTTTCCAACCAAGAAATTAAATAATTATTGGTATTTGTGGAGTTTTCTGGATTTCAGAATTAGTTTCCTGAACATTCTGGACAATTTTATGCTATTATTTCTTCAAATATTATATAGTGGTTAAGAATACGAACTCAGCAGCCAGGCTGTTTCACATCCCTAGTATCCGTAGAGAAACTTCATAACTCATTTTTTTAATAAAAGATTTTTATTAAAGAGTAGAGCTAACATACATTATGTCAGTTTCAGGTGTACACCATAGTTTTTCACCATTCATATACTTAAAGAAGTGACCCAAGTCCAGCACCATCTACACCGTGCTATGCTATCTCAATATTATTGACTATATTTATGACTTACTTGTTTCATACCTGGAAATTTAAACCTCTCATTCCTCTATGTCACCACTCTTAAAATTTTTCAAATACACTTGACGTTCAATATTATTTTATATTAATTTCCGTTGCACAGCATTTGGTTAGACATTTGCATAATTTAAGAGGTGATCCCCCGACTAGTCTAGTACTCACCTGCCACTATGCATAGTTATCACCATATTATTGACTATATTCCCTATGATTTACTTTACAACCCCATGACTATTTCGTAACTACCAGCTTGTACTTCTTAATCCCTTTCTCAGCCACCCCCAGTCCCCACCCATCTGGGAACCATCAAAATGTTCTATGTACCTATGTGTATGTTTTGTTCTTTACATTCCACATATAAGTGAAATGACTTTGCATCTGTCTATCTTTCTGACACACTCCACTCAGCACAATACTCTCCAGGTCCATCCAGGCCACCGCAGATGGCAAGAACCCATTCTCTTCCATGGCCGAGCAATATTCCACCGTACATTTGTACCAGCTCCTCTTTATACATTCTTCCATTGATGGATACCCAGGCTGCCTCCACATCTCGGCTATCGTAAATAATCCTGCAATGAACATATGGATGCACTCATCTCCTCGAAGTAGTGCTTTGGATTACTTCTGATAAATACCCAGAATTGAGATTACTGGGTCTTCCTTTGTCTCTTTAATGCATAGACATTGTTTTAGTCTGTTTTGTCTGGTGTGAGTATTGCTACAACAGCTTTTCTATTATTTCCATTCCATTTTCATGAAATAACTTTTTCCATCCCTCTACTTTCAGTCTATGTGTCTGTCAATCTTAGGTCAGTCTCTTGTAGGCAGCATATGTAAGGGTTTTGTTTTCTTATCCATTCAGCCACTCTATGTTTTTCATCAGACCATTTAAACCATTTACATTGAAAGTAATTGTCGATAGGTATGTACTTATTGCCATTTTATTATTCATATTTTACATCTTTTTTTTTTTTCATCTTAAAGAAGTCCCTTTAAAATTCCTTGGAAAACTGATTTGGCTTGATGAACCTCTTTAGCTTTTTCTCATCTTTGAAACTTTATCTGTCCTTCAATTCTAAATGACAGCTTTGCTGGGTAGGGTAGCCTTGTTTGGAGATGGCTGCTTTTCAACACGTTGAATATTTTGTGCCATTCCCTTCTGACCTGCAAAGTTTCTGTTGAGAAATCAGCTGACAATCTAAATGGGAGCTCCCTTATAAGTTACTAGTTGCCTTTCTCTTGCTGCTTTTAGATTCTCTGTTTGTCTTTAACCTTTGCCATTCTAATTATAATGTATCTTGGTGTGGACCTGTTTGGGTTCATCTTGTTTGTGACTCTCTGTGTTTTCTGGACCTGCATGTCTCTTTCCTTCACCAAGTTAGGAAAGTCGTCAGTCATTATTTCTTCAAATAGATTCTCAGTCTCTTGCTTTCTCTCTTCTCCTCCTGGTCTCCCTCTGATGAGAATGTGGTTACGCTTGATGTTGTCCCTGAAGTACCTTAAACTATCCTCATTCTTTAAAAATTCTTTCTCCTTTTGCTGTTCTGATAGGGTGCTTCATGTTACCATGTCTTCCAAATTGTTGAATCAGTCCTCTGCTTCATCTAGTCTGCTGGTGAGTCCTTCTATTGCATTCTTCATTTCAGTTATTGTATCCTTCACTTCTCACTGGTTCTTTTATATGGCTTCTATGTCTCTTTTCGTGCTTGCTATGTGTTTGTTGACGTTCTCACTAAGCTCCTTGAGAATCCCATAACTAGTGTTCGAACTCTGTGTCTGGTAGTTTGCTTGCCTCCATTTTGTTTAGTTCTTTTCCTGGAGTTTTCTCTTGCTCTTTCATTTGGGTTGTATTTCTTTCTTTGTTTGTTTTGTTTTTTTCATTTGACTGACTGTGTTTCTGTCTATGTATTAGGCAGATCTGCTCCATCCCTCAGTCTTGCTTGTAGACTTATGAAATAGGTGTCTTGTGGGCTCTGTGGTACAGTCTTCTTGATCCTCTGTGCTGGGTGCTCCAGGAATGTCCCTTGTGTGTGTTGCGTGCCCTGCTATTATATTGGTGCCTTTTGCTATTGGCACATCATTGAGTGGGATTGACATTCAGTCTGACTGGCTGTGGGGTTTGGCAACTTCCACAGCTTCTGGTGTCCTGTGTGGGGGGTTTCCCACATGGAATGGGATTTGCCCTAGTGAGCTCCAGTGCTTGCTGAGACCGCCCTTTGTGTTTACCACTTGTGGGGCTAATCGGGTGGTGGTCTGCTGTGGTCCTAAGCCACCCTCCAAGTATGCTGGTTCTGGGGCTACTTGGGAGGTGCTCTGGTACAGGGCCAGGTCAGCCACTGCCTGTGACTATCTGGGGTCTACCTGGTAGGACCTACAAAGAAATCCATAGTTGGTTAGTGCCTGCATTGGTCCTGGAAGTGCAAGTGAGAGGCCATGCTGTGAACTGAGGATGGCGGCCACCAGTACTGGATCTGGGGTAGTTGGTCAATATGCCACATACTGAGGTCTGCTGTGGGTTGTCGGATCCTGTAATGCTCAGCCACCAATAAAGCCTTGTGTTGTGCAGAGTTGGTTGTGGTGGGGTCTCAGTGAGTCACCAGGCAGGAGTAAGCGGAGCTTGCCTGACCAATTCAGATTCAGATCTGGCCATGGGCGAAGGCTCAACCCAGGGAAGATGGCCCCCAAGTCCTGGCTGCACTGGACAAAGACCCCACACAGGAAACATTGCAACTATATTCCATCTCTTGCCCGTAGCCTCTTACCTCAGTCTGCACCCCCATATGTCTCCAATGCCCACCAAGTCACTGTCTCTCCTCTGGAGCCCAGGGTGAGTGCATGCAGGATAGTTGTGTGGGCTTTTTAAGAGGATGTCTAGGTTTCACGAAGCCATCCACCCCATGCAGATGATCAGAATCTATTTTTCAAAGCCAGCTGTTGTGGCGGCTCCTCTTCCCGGCATCAGTATTCCGGTATGGGGAGGTTGGTGTGGGGATGGGATTCCTCGTTCCTCTGGGGGAACCTCTGTGGCTGATATATCTCTCCTAATTTTCATCCACCACACAGAAGTTTGGGGACAGCTGTTTAGCACCTCCATTCCTCCTACCACTATTGACATGGCTTCTTCTTTATATCCTTAATTATAAAATTTCTTTTGAGCTAGACTTCAGATGGTTCTCCAGCTTGATCATTCTTAATTTAGTTCTATTATTGATGTGTTCACCAAATGAGGCAAGCATAGCATTTACCTATCTGCTACCTTGGGTAATTCTCCATAACTCATCTATATTTCTGTTTCCTTATCTGTAATGGGGTTCACATTATTACCTCCTTTAAAGGTTTATTATAAAGATTAATGACTTCAGTATATAACAGCTTAGACAAGGATGCATACCGAGTACTATATCCTTGATTGCTCTTGTATGATTTTTAATGTTCATTCTTTCTGGAGGTCAGGACATATTGTTAAAGTTTCCTTTTGTATTTTCCACATCTTTAACTCCTCTCTTTTTTTCCTAGGTAGATTGCTGGGTAATCCATGTATGTATCTTCCATGTTACCAGTCTCTTTGCACTGTGAGTAATTTTCTGTTTAATTCATCCAGTGAATTTTTAATTCAATTTTTATATTAATAATATCTAGACTTTCTCGTTGGGATTTGTTTTTAGATTTCTTTGGTCATTTTTGTTCTCGTGACTATGGCCCACATTTTTAATTCTCTCTTTTATGTCTCTCACCCTATTAAAGCATAACAGTAATCTAATTCTCTGATAATTTTAATGCTAAAGTCTATATGTATCTTATTTTATGGTCTATTGTTTCTTTTATCCCACTCATACGGTGCCTTGTTTCTATGTGTGTGGTGAGTTCTGAGTGTGAGCTGCTCACTTGCCTTGGGACAGTATTTGTGGGCTTCTTTGAGGTCTGAATTATAGTGGAGTTCCTCCAGAGAGGACCTGCGTTTCCTTTTTCTAAATGACTGGGGGAACTTCCCAGCATGGCTTTCACCTATCAGGATGTCCCCAGAAAACTCTCTGTCATTTGAAGTTTCACAAACCTCAGGTTTTGTGAATTTGGACCACAGTATGATACTGACTTTTGGCACAAATTCTCAGGAGAGAATTTTTCTTCACCCAGAGCCACACTTGATCATTAAATTTCTTGGTGGTTTTATTTCTCACTTTTGAGAAATAACTAAAGGTTTAGCTTTTAGTGGCCCAGCTAAAAGTTCAGTTTAGTGGCCCAACTTCTCATGGCCACTTCTGTTAGACTTCTCACTTTTGCGTTTGTCCTAAAAGTGTATCTTCTATCTGTGATTGACCATGCAGGGCTTGTAGCCATAATAGGAAATATAAATCTCCTTCTGAGAGTGAAGGGGATCTACCTAAGGCACTTACTCAAGTAAGTGACTTCATCAGCTTTGTGCTTCAGAAATGTCCTTCAGGCAGTATGAGGATGTAGAATATCAATGAAAATATAAATCTCCAGTCGTACTTTCATATAATAAGAAAGCATGAACTTTGGTACATGTACACAAGTTTTCCAACTCTTTATGGTGTTGCATAATATGTAGTGTATTTTCAATTTGATAATTATTAATCGTGGGACCTGTTTTGCCTCAGTTTCTCCTCTGCAAAATGAGATGCTTTATTTATTTATTCTTTTTAATATGTAATGAATCTAAACCTGAAAAAATCCATGGTACCTATGAAGGTTTCTCTTTCTCTTGTCCCTTCCCTTCCTCTTGGATGTGGTGCCTGGGGAGGCTTCTTTCACTTATTACCTCCCCACTGTCCTGGGAATTGTTTTCTACCAAAGAGAGTGAAGACCTAAACCAGGGCTTCTCAGACAAACTAGTTTTCCCAGTTGGAATTTATCCAAGTCTCCTATAAGTTCATTTCCCGTATATTGATTGATCGTCTCTTTTGTGTCAGGCATTGGTGTAGGCATTGGGTAATCAGGAGTGAACATCACAGACAAACATCCCAGTGCCTGTTGAAACTACATTCTGCATGTGCATAGTTAATTGGCTCAATTAAGTGACCTTCTGGTTAATATTTCACATTTGACATGTTCGTATTCAATATTAGCAAACTCTCTTCTGTGAAAGGCATTTGTCCACTATACTGTTGGTGTTCCTTTCTTTCCTGAAGCTCCCAACATTGTGCTGAGCCATTCTGATTTCTTTTAGTTCATCAGCATCTCTGCGAAACTCATAGATATCCAGATTGTGTAGAGGACCTTGTGGTCACGTTGCAGATGGAAAAGCTGAGAATGTAAATAATGTAATATATCCATTAGACTAGATCAGGCAACATCAGTCCTGGTTCTTCCCTAGTGTGCAGCATTGCCCCCTTCACCACAAAAGCCCTACCTTTGACTCCATCACCATTGGGTGATTTTGCTGGCGTGGGAACTGCATTGATAGTGTCACCTTATTCAGAAGAGAAAACATGGTTTCCAAGGGATGCTGGGGACCTGTCTGAAGCTGACCACTGAAGGCATTAAGACCAGGCTCTGGGTTGGTCAACTCTGAAAGACAGCAACAGTCAAACTGCTGCTTTGACTGACACTAATGGATGCATGACAAGAAGTTTTTAGTTCTCACTATCAAAGTGATGGTTCTCTGACTATACAATTCTGCACTGAATTGGGTTCTCTCTGTGCCACTGTCTGCCTATTTGTATATCTACCTTTCCCTGTGTCTCTGTAGTTCTTGGTCTTTGTCCCCTTACTCTTTATATCTGCATGGTTCTATTTCTGCTTTGCTTCTTTGCGTGCTTCGTTTTATATGTCACTCCTATTTCTCTATCCTCCCCTCCCAGGTCTTCACATCACCTTCAACAGTTTGAGGGGATTACCTTAAGAATGGCCTCAAAAGGCTTCAATTCTTTTTTTAACAGCTCACTCTAGGGGGTCTCAGAAGTGTGTGGGGGCCATGGGAGAATCAAGAGAGTCAGGGCTTTGAGGGTCTCTGGAGACTCTCTCCTGGAGCCATAGCTGGAATATTAGTGTCAGACACTTCCCTGAAATTGCTGTCAGCTCCAGGGCATACATCCAGGGTGATTCAAGTTAACAAAGTACAGACCACCTGCCGTGTCCCAGGGCCCAGGAGGGAAACTGAGCATGTCAGAGTGAAGGCAGCGGGCATTTGGTCTTGGTAGCAAGAGTGTGGGGACAAAAAGGGAAGGGGTAGGAGAGAATAGGTCCCCGTAACATACTGACTCTGGAGGACCAAATTCTTCGATTTGAGTTAAGGATTCTTGTATGACCAGGGGTTTATGAACAAAGCATGTTAGTAAGTCTGATGTTTATTTATACAGTTAGCCCTTGATCAACACTGGCTTGAATTGCTCAGGTCCAGCTGTAGGTGACTTTTCCCCAATAAATACAATAAATATATTTTCTCTTCCTTGTGGTTTTCTTAATAATGTTTTCTTTTCTTTAGATCACTTTATTGTGAGAATAGAGTATACCATATGTATAACATGTAAAATATGAGTTAATTGACTTTTTATGTTATCAGTAAGGCTTCTGGGGAGCAGTAGAATTTTAGTAGTTAAATTGTTGGAGATCAAAGTTATACGCAGATTATCAACTGTCCACGGGATCGAAGCTCTAGCCCCACTTTGTTCAGAAGTCCACTGTAAATACCTCCATATACTTGTGACAACGGTCATGAGAAGATTTGGTGCATATCCACAGTTTCTGTGTTCTAAGGGTTTCCAGGACTAGGTAGTAGTAGGTCCCTGGTCATGGACGCAGCCACTCTGGCTACCTGACCATTCTGACCCTATAATGAAGATCCTTCCTGATGGGTTTCCAGAAGCCCTGTGCCTGGATTTTGTTGACTCAGCTTATTGCTTTCTGTTGTCAGGTGGCAAATGGATTGGCCCCTCCATCTCTGTTTTCCACTGACAGCATCCATGTTCCCTATATTATCTTCTCCATTTAACCATGAACTCTTACATGGAAACTGTTCTGTTAGTGCCTCATGTTGTCATCCATGTCACCTTCTTCTCCTATACTGTTTAATTTGTCATTTAAGGCCAAAGTGTCCTTATTGATTTTCTGTCTGGAGAATCTATGTATTAATGTTAATGGGACATTGAATTCCTGACGAGCATACGCTCTCAATATTTCCCCTTATGTCTGTTAATATTTTCTTGATATATGTTGGTACATAAATATTTATGAACATTGTATCTTCTTTTTGGATTGACCCCTTTATTATTATGTAATGTTTTTCTCTGTCTTTTGTTACAGTCTTTATTTTAGTTTATTGTGTGTCATATGAGTAGTGCTACCTGAACTTCCTTTTCATTTGTATTTCATGAAATATCTTTTTCATCCCTTCACTTTCAGTCTGTGTGTGTCTTTCAATGTGTAGTGACTCTCTTATAGACAGCATATAGATGGGTTACATTTCATCCATTTAGCCACGTTATGTCTTTGTTTGGAGCACTTAGTCCAGATACATATAAAATAATTATTGATAGATATGTATTTATTGCCATTTTGTTTGTTGTTTATTGGTTGTTTTTGTAGTTCTTCTCTGTTTCTTTCTTCTTCTTTTAAACTTTTCCCTTGTGGTCTGCTGGTTTTCTTTAGTGTTCTGTTTCAGTTTCTTTACATTATATTTATTTGTTGTGTGTAGGTTGTATGTTTTTGGTTTGTGATCACCAGGAAATTTTTATATATATAAAATCAGTCTATTTAAGTTGATGGACATTCAGGTTCCAACACGTAGTAAAACTGCTGTTTCCCCTACCCATTTTATGTTTTGATGTCAGTTTAGATTTTTTTTTTGCATGTCCCTTACTACTTATTGTAGTTATAGTTGACTTTGTTACTTTTGCTTTTTAACCTTCATACTAGTTTTTAGGTGGCTGGTCTACTGCTTTTACTATTTATTAACCAGTGAGAATTTTTTCTTTCATATATTTTCTTCGCTTCGTGTTATGACCTTTTGTTTTCATTTAACAGAGGCAACCTTAACATTTTTGTAAAGCCAATTTAATGGTGATTAACTCCTTTAGTTTTTGCTTGTCTGGGAAACGATTTGTCCTTCTATTCTGAATGATAACTTTGTTGGGCAGAGTATTCTAGGTTGTTAGTTCTTTCTCTTCAGCTCTTTAAATATATCCTTCCACTGCCTTCTGGCCTGCAAATTTTCTGCTGAGAAATCTGCAGAGTGTCTTATGGGGTTTCTCTTCTATATGACTAATTGTTTTTCTTTTGCTGCCATTAAGATCTCTTTTTATTTTTATCTTTTTCCATTTTAATGATAATATGTCTTTGTGTGTATATCTTTGTGTTCTTCTTGTTTGGGACTCTGTGCTTCCAGCGCCTAGATTTCTGTTTCCTTTCTGAGGTAGGAAAGTTTTTAGCCATTGTTTCTGCAGGTATGCTTTCTGCCCTTTTCTCTCTCCTCCTTCTGGGACTCCTATGATACGAGTGATATTGTGTTTGATGCTCTCCCAGAGGTCCCTTAAACTATCCTCATTTAAAAAATCTCTCTTTGTTGTTCATATTGGTTCATTTGTACTATTTTGTCTTCCCGATCACTGATTCGTTTTCTGTGTCCTCTAGTCTGCTGTTGGTTCCGTATAGCGTATTTTTCATTTCAGTTTTGTATTCTTTAGGTCCAATTGGTTCTTTTTTATATTTTCTATCTCTTTCTTGAAGTTCTCACTGTAGTCCTCATTTCTCTTTGTGCGTTTGTTGATCATGTAATGATCATTACTTTGAAGTTTTTGTCAGGTAAATTCCTTATTTTGTTCCATTAGGATTTTTTTTTCTGATGTTTTTCTCATTTTTTTTTTTTTTATTTGGAACATACTCCTCTGTCTCCTCATTTTGTTTGAATTTCAGTGTTTGTTTCTATGAAGCAGCTACCTCTCCTGGTCTTCAAAGAGTGACTTTGTGTAGGATCACGCCTTGTGTACAGTGTGTGTTCCTATGGCTTTGCAGGCAGCAGGAGCTGCGTGGGCAGGGGCTTAGGTTTCCCAATGGATGTGGCTGTGGGGCAGCAGATGGGTGGGTAGTTGCTGGAGCTCGAGTGGGTATGGGGTGAGGTGACTTATGGTGTATGGCTCAGGGATCCCTGTGGCAGGGCAGAAGTTGAGTTGGGTGACTAAATCTGGAGTGGATGTGGGACAAGTTGGTTTCAGGTGTGCTCTGGTGGGGCAGAGTTTGAAATAGAGTTGGAATAGGCTTAGACATTCTGGGGTATTGCTTCTGGGGCAGCCCTGGCAGCAAGGCTGACAGGAGCTCTAAGTAGTGTGGGCCATGGGAGTTGGGGCATGCTGGGGTGGTCTTGCATGTTGGCCAGAGAGTTTGGACTTAGTTCCCAATCTCTTTATCTAGGTGGAGGGGAACAAAAATAATGGTGCTCTGTGGCATCTTGGATCCTGGACCATTTCAGCAGTTCCCATCCTGTTTAGCAGGCTCTTAGGGTTGGTTAATGGAGTTCCTTCATGGACAGTTTCAGTGCCCTTTACACTGATGTTTGTTCAATGTGAACCTGGGCAAACAAGCTGCACCTGGCCCCCACTTTGAAATCTCCACTATGGCAGGTCTGCATGTACAGTGTGGGGCTTCCATCTTTACCATGTCTCTGTCTCTTCTACCTTCTTTATGTGCTCCCTCTATCATTTGTTGTGCAGGGCTTGTTCAATCAGCCCTCACTTCTTTAGGAGGAACTGGTCTATATGAAGCAGTATATCCACTGTGGCCCTCAGTAGATGAAAATTCAGGGTCTTTATGCCCTGCATGTTATAACTCCCTCATTCTCCACCCTATTTCTTTATAATCGTAGTAATGCATGCAGGCTTACATTTTCTTTCCAATTGACATAGATGTGTAGCAAAGAAAATGGTCAAATTCTTCACGAATCCTATTCTCCAGATGGAATAACTTTTTCAAGTTTTCTTCTGTGTTCTTTCAATAGTAATGATTAAGGTTTGAATAATAAGCTTATATTATACTTTTTAATTTTTCAGTATTAATAACAGGCTCATTTGAGTTCACATAGAAGATGTAAAGAATTTAGGTTATGGCCAAGAATTTGGAATGATCACACTGGGAATTTATATAACTGTGATTAATATGCTAAGGATTCTAATAAAAAACATGGACAATATGCAAGAACAGACGGCCAATGTAAGCAGAAAGATGGAATCTCCAAGAAAGTGTTAATGCTAGAAATAAAAATGTGGTAGCAGAACTGAAGAATGACTGTCGAGAGCTCACCAGTAGAATAGATGTGGCCTTTGTCGAATCAGTGAACCTTAAGATATACTAGGGGTGCCCCAAAAATCTATGCACATTTTCAGAGATGTTATCTATGGTCAAGCAGTAGTTCGCTGTAATCAGAAGTGTCTGGACACTGATGGTCACCACTTTGTGCACCTCTTCTAATTGCAGAAATTAAAGGTGACTTGTATTCATCTTTTCTTATTGGTATATATTGAGTATTACAATTTTAATAGTTGTTTTCTTTCTCATAATGTGTATTTTTCTTTGGCACCCTCTGTATTAACAGAAAATTCTTAACTGAAAATAAAAGAGAAAAGAATATGGAAAAACAGGAAGTATTCTACATGATACTATAATATTCAAAAACTGTTGGATGAGTACATAAGTTGTAACATACACGTAATGGAAATGTCATAGTTGGTGGAAGAGAGAAAGAAAGAGAAGAAATAACTGAACTAATAATAACTGAGTATTTTCCAAATATTGACAGGATCAAAGTACAGATCCAGGTAGCTTACAGAACACCTGGCAGAATAAATGTAAAAATAAAGGAACAAAGAAGGAAAGAAGAAAAGAAAGAAAGATAGAAAGAAAGAAAGACAAGAAAAGAAAAGAAAAAACTATACAGAGGTAGTCAATTCATTTTTGGAGGTAGAGAAACTATCCTATATGATACTGTAATGATATTTCAGCATTTGTCAAGTGCATTGAACTATACAACTCAAACAGTAAATGCTAATGTAAACTATGGACTGCAGTTTGTAATAATGTATCCACATTCGTACATCAAATTTAATGAAAGTGTCACATGAATAGAAGATATTAGTAATAGGAGAAACCGTGTGGGAGAGTGGAAATAGGGGAGAGGAAGTGTATGGGAACCCTCCGTGCTTTCTGTGCAATTTCTCTTTAAATCTATAAGTGTTCTAAAATATAAAATTCTGTGAAAATGAACGGGAAATCACTGACAGGATGAATATTTACAATACACAAGTAACAAAGAACTCATTCTCCATATACAAAAACTCCTACAAATAAATGATGAAAAAGAGAAACACAATAAAATGGGCAAAACTTAAACACACCCTTCAAAATCAAAAGTAGAAGTAGAAAGCAAGCCCATGAAACGATGCTCCACTTCATAAGTCAGATGGGAAATTCAAATTAAACAAAAGGAGATGCCAATTTTACACTGATTGGAATGAGTAAAATCCAAAAGACTGGCAATGCTATGTTTTCAGGAGCATGTGGAGCCACTGAAACTTGCACAATTGCTGGTGGGAATGAGCAATAGGACAATCACAGTAGAAAGAGTTTGGCGGATTCTCACAGAGTTCAGCATACGTCTTTGTGTGACCCACCAATTTCACTTCAGCTCATTTATCCAAGGAAAACGAAAACATATGTCCAGAAAAAGTTGAATAAGAATGTTCAAGCAGCTTTATTCACAATAGTTTTCTATATATGGAATGCTACTCACATACCTATGAATATGAAAATAAACTGTGGTGCACCCATACAGTGAAAGAGTACTCAGCGTCATACTAGGGACAAACTACTGATATATGCAATGTAATGACATGGGTCGATTTCAAAAGTACTGTGCTTAGTGAAAGAAGGTAAGAAGAAAAAAGTACATTTTATGATCCTAAATACATAAGGTCAAAGGTCAGGGAAAACAAATCTTTGGTGACAGAAGTAGGAACAAAGGTTGCCTCTGTGGCAGGAGGAATGACAGGGAGGGACATGAGAGAACTTTCAGAGGTGCTGAAAATAGGATGTGTGTTGACTGGGGTTTGCGTCACATGAGTGTATCACTGCACAAACTCGTTGAAGTGATGATCTGTTCAATACTCTGTCTTAATTACACCTGTATTAAAGATGTTTAAAAGGCCAACATTGAAACTCAATATATTTGTTTAGAGAATATGTAACTTAAAATTATTTTCCGAAATAAGATTAATAAGTGTTGAGAGGTCTTTGCATGAAAGGCATATTCGAATAGAAGCTGTCCTCAGAAGCCATAGAGTCCAGTAAGACCCCTTGGCAACCTGACATGGAGGATTAGAGAGTCTCCAGAAAGGGACAATGAGGGCAGAGGCAAAGGGTTGGAAAGAGAGGAAGCACGTGGGATTCTACTGGAGGGCATTTGAAAAAAAACACTGAAGATAACCTACATGAAACCTTAAATGAGCTTTGACATTGATTTATCTGGTGATAAAACTTAACTTCATGTTTGCAAAGGGTGAAAATGGTGAAAGCCACAAACTTAAAAATGATGACTCAAATCTGGCTAAATCTGGAGATTTAGCACAGACTGGACTTGAACATCATCGTGTATCCTTCATTAATTCATTCATCCAATCAACAGTTCCTATGCTAGGGAGCTTTTTTGAGGCCTGCCCAAAACAAAGAACACTGCTGTTTGCGGCTGGACTGAACTTTCCTTCTCTAATTTATACTGACATATTGCAGGAGAGTGATCACAGAAGCTGGTCGAATGGAATGTTCTTTTAGTTTCTATCAAGTACGATGATCAAAGAAATTTGATCTTTCCTGCACTGTGTTTAGCTCCTGCTGAAGGTGGATTCTTCAAAAGTGGGAAGAGTCCTGGACCCCAGCGTTGGCAAAGCTCCCAAGGGGGTGGGATGAGTGTCTGGGATAAGTCAGTCCTGAGACCCTGAACCCAGTGAGTGTTTAACAGACACAGTCTCACTGAATCCTCATCAGCAGGATTATTATGTTAACTGTTCTAATTCAGAGGCCCATCGGCTGAGAGACTTAAAAAACCTCCCACACTGATAGGGACAAAATTGGTTCTCCAAACCCCATGTGTCTGAACAAAGCAAGACTCTGAATCAAGACACCAGAGTGCTCCCCGACATCTCCAGGGTTTCCTGAGGAGGACGTCCTCCATGTTCATCCCCCTCCGGAGTGTCCTGCAGAGCCCTCTGGAGAACCAGCTTCAGGGTCTGCCTTCCCTTCCTCCATCGCTGCCTGAATGAGCCTACGAAGAAGTAAATGATGGGGTTGGCACAGCTGTTCACACAGGTCAGGACAAATGCAACTATATTAACCAGATGGGAGAACTCATCTGAATGCCTCGTAATCCAGAACATGAGGAACAAGCAGATGCCCCAGGGCAGTCCGCAGAGGAGAAAGACCAGCACTGTGAGCAGGACGGTCACATACAGCCTGGTTGGCTGCACACGCTGGGAGCCACACAGCAGTCTGGTCACCAGGGCCAGGCTGGACCCTGAGAGAAGCACACATAAGAAAATCAGCCACCCAGCAGTGATGAAATTAAATACTGGACACCACACCTGAGAAAAATCTGCAACCAGGAGGCCACAGTATATCCCGTTCAGGATGCTCAGCAGCAGGCACAGGGCCCAGAGCAGGGCACACATGACAGCTGACGTGTGTCTGGGGCGATGGCAGCGGTACCAGATGGGCCACAGGACAGACAGGCAGCGCTCAGTGCTAATGGTGCTGAGAAAGCTCAGGCCTGCAACATAGGCAAAGGCGAACACAGTCATGAAAAAACTGGGGTTGGAAATGGGGACGGAATGGAAGTAGTCGGTGAGTGTCTCCAGGGAATACATAATCTGGCAGCAGAGGAAGAGGAAGTCGGCTCCCGCCAGGTTGAGGATGTAGATAGAGATGGTGTTCCTCCGCATGCGGAAGCCCAGGAGCCATAGCACAACCGCGTTTCCTGCCAGCCCCACCAGGGGTATGATGGTCACCAGGAAGAATGAGATCAGTGCCCTCATTGTTTCCTTTCGAGGAGTGGCCTGGTCACTTCCATTGATTGTCGTTAGTGATATCGCGGAAGCTGTGACCGTTGCATTCATGCTCAGAAACCCTCCACTGGTGCCACTAGAACATAAACAAGAATTGAGCACCTGCTGTATGATCTGACTCTCACGGCCACCCTGCTGCAGGAGAATTACTGTCCCTGTGTTGCAGAGGAGGGAAATGTAGGCTTGCAGAGATTGAGGTACTTCCTGAAGGCCACACTGCCTTGTTGTCCTGGAACCTGGATTCAAACCCAGTTCTCTCTGAGTCTAAAGCCAGGGCTCCGTCTACTGCAACAGGGACCCTGTACAGACATGACGTTAATCTATGGTCCAAACATTTCCGCTGAGGGTCATGACATATCTCCTGCAGGCAAGAGAAGAGAAGTCTGGACAGGTTATGTGGACGACAACAGGACTGAACTCAGCATTCCATCTGCCCTGGGACTGAGATTTCCTTTGAGGGGAGGAAGTTGGAAGCCCAAGGCATGATCTATGGGCTACCTAAGGGACAGAGAGTGTCCATCCACCAGAAAGGAGATCATGATTTAGGGTCATGAAGAGATTGTGACCTCTTCTATTAGAGGTGTGAGTTGGCCAGGACTCTAGGGTTAGAAATGACCCAGTGTGTGAGCTTTATCATGACAGGAAGTACACTTCTTCCATCCATTGTGTGCCCCAGTCTAGCTCTGTGTGTGGGACCCACTTTCAGGAACTCTTTATTAAAAGAAAAATAGTTTCAGGTTAAAAACAATGTAATAGTTAGACATTTACACCCTTCACAAAGTGATACCCCACCTTCCCCAGTTTACTGCCCTCTGTCATTGTATACAGCTGTTACAATTCCATCGACTCTATTCCCTTTGCTGTACTACACATCCTATGACTGTATATGTATATAATTATAGTTGACATTCATTATTATTCAGCTTTTGCATTATGTGTACACTGCTGTGGTCAGACATTTAAACCATCCATGAAGTGTCTCCCTAATAAAAAAGTGTCCAAGTGATACCCTACATAATCTTTACAACATTATTGATTGTATTCCCCAAAGTGTCTTTCCTATCTCCGTGGCAAAGGAACTCCTATAATAGTTTACTTTATATAGCATCCGAAATCATAAACTTAAAATATTTATGTATACCTGTGTACCCCCACCTTTAAGAAAAAGTCTGCATTCTATTCACAGGCATTTATGAAGCCAGTGAGACATTATTCCAAAAAACTAACCCCAAATAGGGAAGGACAACCAAACATTGAAATAAACAAAGAAACAAATGAGATACAATGACGAATTGATCCAATCATATTGAGGGTCGGTACCAGGAAAAGTATATGTGAAGAGGCTATAAGAAGACATGGATATTCTCCTGTGACATTGAATCTTATTTCCGTTTACTCTGCTCTCCTCTGTGTCTGGATAGGAGACATCTCTGTCTCATGGAAGGGCTCCCTTTTACTCTGGCACTTGGTTGCTCTCAGTTTAAAGGAGACACTGGTAGGTAACTTAGAGCAGAAGGAGGGTGATTTACTGTTTTTAACTCCCTGGCCCTCTGCTGCCAGGCTGTGAGTCAGCAGTGGCTTTGTTACTCTACCTAAGGACATAGCCTGTGTCTGGGGCCTTTCTTACTGTCACAGTGACAACAGCTACACCCACCGCCCTCCCTGAGTTCTGGTAACCTCTCCTTCCCTTTCCCCATCAGGCCACAGGATGGTAACACCTCCCTATTATGACTTGTCTTTGGGCATCCTCTGCCTCCTTCACAGATTTCCCTTAGCCCTGCCTGCACTTTTGTACACAGTCCCTTTTTTGAACTTTCCACAATGACCCTATTAGTTTCTGCTGGGACAAGCCAGATACAAGGACAAAACTAATAAACAAACACCCTCATTGAACAGCAAGCTAGTCTGTGAAAGTGAAGTTATTAAAAATAACCTGGCATTGCATAGCAATGTCTACTTGCCCTCATGTTTCCTAAATTAAAATTAGCAGAACATTGCTCTCCACAGTTGCACATTTGAATGTTTGGAGAGAGAGCGAGAACTAGGGAGATACAACAGAAGCAGACAGAACCTGGCTGGCCCCGTGTGGACCTCCCACAGTCTACGCTCCCAGCGCCCAAAGCTTTCCTGAGGGAGCCTCACGTGTGCTGACTCTCACTGATGGGTGCCCATGGCTCCCTGCCTGCCCCTCCCCAAGATGAAATCACAGCATGTGGACTAAGAGCGAGAAAACAACACTGCCTTTGAGAGACGACAGTTTGAGCCAACTCTTACCTTAGGACCATCTTCTCGTTGAGGATGGTGAGTAGAAAAGGAAGAGCTCTCCTGGGAGAGACAAACAGCAGAGAATGCTTTTCTAGCCTCTGGAGAGGAGGTGCCAGCAGGAACGGGAGTGAAACCTAGTGACTAAGAGAGGCTTATCAAGATGCTGGACAGCCCCTGTGATTTCCTGCAAGGGGACACTGGGTAATGAGATTCTGGAGATGTGTGAGACAAGGACCTCACGAGACATTTCTCGTGGGCCCTGACTCCAACCACTTATCTTGGCCTCTCCCCATGCTTCCCCGTCCGCCCCCCTCTCTGTGAGGAATGGTTGTTCTTGAGCCTTTCGCTGCCCACTGTGAGCCTGTGCAGGAAGCCCACCCACCAGGCAATGTGAGATTCCACAGCTAAAGAATCCTTTGCTTCACGTTCAGGGCCCTCCATGGCCTGGCTCACCTGATCTTTCTACATTTACTCAGTAAGGTATGCACTTTCGTTTTATTGCTGAGGACATCAAAATGTATAAACTGAAATGCAAAGTCTCTCTTCATCTTATTCCCCAAGAGCAACCAATGTTTACAGTTTCCATTTTTAGCTTCTTTAGTAGTTAATTTGTAGCTTTGCATGATCACAATATATTTCAAGTTTTGATTTATCAACGTTAACAACAGAGTTTATTGAGTTCCCTCATAAAGGAGAAGAAATTTGGTACACCACACACAGTGTCTGTTCACTTTGTCTCTCTACTCATGATATTTGTTAGCTGGATTATTGTAGATAATCTAGGGACAACCAGTGTTTGCAGCTTTATGTCCTATGACTTCCTTTCATCTGCCCAAGCTCCAGCCAAGTTCAGTTACTTGTCATTTCCTTTAAAAACTTAACTATGAAGCAATTAAAACAGTCAGAAAACTCATTCACTCATTTCTGCATTGACCCTCACTGCTCTGTGCCTGTGCTGTGCCAGGCACGGTTCCAGGCAGGGAAGATGCAGTGATGAATAACGCACAGAAGTACGCTTGGGCTTTCCAGAGGAGCTGGGTGAGCTCATCCTTGGAATAGTGTTGATGAAGAAGGGTTTGGAGACTCAGCATTAGGGCCTCCACCCTCCAGACCCCTGGAAGAAGAGAGGAACCAGCCAACACAGTCGTAAGGAGGAGCTCCTGAAGGAGGGGTAAACGAGGAGAACACAGTATCCTGAGACTGAGCTGAGAAACCGATTCTAGCAGATGGGAGCGAGCAATAGTCTCAATGAGTGAGATGAGGTGTAATATTTGACCTTGGGATACGCAATATAGAGTCATTGCCAATCGTGACAGGTGTGGTTCCAGTGGATGGTGAGGCTGGAAGATTGAAAGAGTGGGTTCAGGAGAGATGGCAGGTGGTGTGATAGTCCACCTGGAAAACCCAAGAGAATCAGCTGACAGTTCAGGAAGATGGCTGGGTACAAAATTCCTCTACAGAAAATAGGTTTCCTGTATATGAATACAAAAGTTAGAAAATGTAATAAAATGTAAACTCAACTTATTCTGGAGATAATAGAAAACTGTGAGGATTAACTAGTCTTAATAGATATTAGAAACTACCCTGAAGCCTCGGGAATATAACAATGTTTTGCTAACATAAAACAACGGGCAGGAAGTCTCAGGAATCAAACACAGGGCATATGGAATTCAGTCTATGATGAAGGGGCCAGTTCAAATGGGAGGTGTGGAGATGGACTATTTAATAAGTGTTATTGGGCCATATGGAAGCCAAAACATATCAGGGATCAAACCTAAGATCTTACACCCTGTTAAATTTAAAATGGATTATTATTATGTCTACGAAAATCATATAGAATTAGGGAAAAAAAGGGGCATGAGTTATTTTGCAAATTTATGGAAGTTCTGCCTAACCTTGACTTAATACTCAAGCCTGAAATAAAAATATTGATTAAAAATTATAATTAAATATATTTTTTCTAGATGAAAAAGGCCAACATTAGGAAGTGAAACAAGGAAGTGGAAAAACTACTCACAATGTATCTTTGGACAAAATCGTAATTTATATTTATATATAAATTTTAATGTATTTATTATTCATAAGTAAATATTTATGTATCTCCTATACATAACTTAGAAAGAACCCTAGCAACCTAATAGGAAAATAACCAACTCGGTTCCTAGATAATCCATGTTTCTTAAATATGACAAAAAAAATGGTAAAACATACTCAGGTGAGAAAAGGTAATTGAAACTGCACTGAATATGTGCACCTCCAGATTCCCAAATATCCGAAAGCCTAATTCCCTGTGTCAGGGAGTCCACGAATGAAATGGCACCATCATGTGCTTGGTGTCCCAAGCAAAACTTTGCCTAAAAGGGAAGCTGCTCTCATGAGGCTCTTCACACAGACCTGCACTGGTAGGAGACACTGCCCCGACCTGAGGGATTGGTCAGCAGGCGGTAAATCTGCCTCCTGCAAGAAACACGTCTCTACATCTTCCATTTTATTTTATTTTTAAAAATTTATTATTATTATTATTATTATTATTATTATTATTATTATTATTATTATTTCAATCTTCCCATTTTAAATGGAATAAGATTCATGGGAAAATTGGAGCAGAATTGCAAGTACTTGTGTTTTACTCAGAAATCACTGACTGTATGGAAGATATTTGTTTCTCCTGACTTGTCTAGAAATGTTAATCTCTACGTCTATATTCCAGGCAATAAATGTAGGTATTTAACATGCTTATGTAAAGTCTAAAGGCAATCAATGTTTTTAACCTGCAAAGGCGTCCACTTCTATCACCTTTATGCAGATTAGGACAAGGTGCCCTTTCTGAGCTGAGGAAGCCCTGGTCCTGTTTTTAGGGAAGACGTAATGTGCCCCTTCCTTCCCAGAAGTCACAGTCCTGCACCTGGACACAGCGTTAACCAGCACATTGTATTTCAGCCCCTCTCCCTCCTCTGCCTTGGACATTGTTTGGTGCAGTGGACAAACCCCACAACTGTCCCAGGAGTCTGCCCTCCCAATGAACCACACTGAGACCTTAGCTTCAGCTTCTTCCTCTCAACCTACGCTGTTCCAGAAATTAATTTTGATTCCGTTTTTCCCCAAGAAATTAAACAGCTATTGTTTTCAATAGTTAGTGTTTGTTCAAGAGTATTCCCATAAGCAACACTGTTCTGCTCACCTCCCCATTTCCCGTGTCATATCTTGTATTCCTCAAATCACATTCTTCAGGTGTTCCTTTTGTGAAAGTCTGTGGGTGGTGACAGTGCTCCAGTTTTTCTCTGCCTGAAAATTTCATAGTTTCCTCCTCATTTTCTAAGATGATCTTTTCAGGCATAGCTTGTAGGAGGCCATTTCCTTTCCTACAGCACATTGAAGTTTCACTCTCCTTGTCTGCCAGTGTCACTGTTGTGAGATTGGCCATTAGTCAGGTTGCCATTCGGTTGCAATGATCCATCTCCGGCCTTTCTAAGAGCTTTCTGTTCTCTCTGGTGTGATGCACTTTCACCATTATTTGTCTAGTGGCTTTCTTTTTCATATCATATGTAGACAACATAGATCAATCTTGATTATTTTTCATCCATTCAGCCACCTTATGTCTTTGATTGGAGTGCTTAGTCCAGATCCATTTAAAGTAATTATTGATATGTATTTTTTGCCTTTTTGTTTATAGTTTTTGTAGTTCTACTCTGTCGTTTCTTTTTCTCTTAAACTCTTTTCTTGTGGTCTGATGGCTTTGTTTAGTTTTATAGTTGAGTTCCTTTATATTAATTTTATTTTTTGTGTATAGGTTAGATGTTTTGATTGTGATTACTGTGAAGTTTATATATATATATATACACACACACACACACACATATACATACATATATAGAAGCACATATCTCTCTCTCTATATATATAAGCACATATATATCTCTATATAAGCACATATATATGTATACATATGTATATATATGTGTATATATATATATATATATACACACATATATATATTAGTCTATTTTAAGAGGATAGGCATTTAAGTTCCAAGACATTCTAAAACTGCTACATTTCCACCTCCCTCATTTATTGTTTTTGATGTCATAATTTAGATATTTTGTTTTTTGTGTGTGTCCCTTAGTACTTATAGATGACTTTGTTACTTTTGTTTTTAACCTTCATACTAGCTTTTTAGGTGGCCTTTGTTATTTATTCACCTGTGAGATTTTCTTCTTTCATATATTTTCTTTTTTTCTGGTTATGGACATTTCTTTTCCATTCAACGAAGACCCCTTAACTTTTTTGTAAAGTCAGTTTAGTGGTGACTAACTCTTTTAGTTTTTACTTGTGTGGGAAACTCTTTATCTCTCCTTCTATTCTGAGTGAAATTGTCATTGACTAGAGTATTCTATGTTGCAAGTTCTTTCCCTTCAGCTCTTTAAATATGTCCTTTCATTCTCTTCTGGCCTGCAAAGTTTCTGCTAAGAAATCAGATAATCACATTATGGGGTTTCCCTTCTATGTGAGTAGTTGTTTTCCTCTTGCTGCTGTTAAGGTTTCTTTTTATTTTTAGCTTTTTCCATCTTGATTATAACATGTCTTCATGTGCATCTCTTTGTGTTCTCCTTGATTGGGACTCTCTATGGTTCCTGGACCTGGATATCTGTTTCCTTTCTGAGGTTGGAAAATTTTTAGCCATTACTTCTTAAAGTATATTTTCTTTCTCTTTCTGTTTTCTCCTTCTGGGACCCCTAGAATATGAGTGATAGCATGCTTGATGCTGTCCCAGAGGTCCCTTAAACAATGTCATTTGAAAAATCTCTTTTTGCAATTCTCATTGGGTGATCTCCACTATCTTGTCTTCCAGATCACTCATCCATTTTCTGTATCCTCTAATCTGCTGTTGATTCCCTGTAGTGTATTTTTCATTTCAGTTATTGTATTCTTCAGGTCTAATTGGTTTTTTCTTATATTGTCTATCTCTTTCTGAAGTTCTCCCTGTGTTCCTCTATTCTTTTTCTGACTTTGGTGAGCCTTTTTATGACCTTTGCTTTAAGTTTTTTGTCAGGTAAATTTCTTATTTTGTTTCATTAGGATATTTTTCTGAGGTGTTGCCTTTTATTTATTTATTTATTTATTTATTATTCATGTGGAACATATTCCTCTGTCTCCTCATTTTGTTTGAATTTCAGTGTTTGTTTCTATGAAGCAGCTACCTTTCCTGTTCATCAAAGAGTGACTTTCTGTAGAAACATGCCTCGTGTAGAGTTATGTGTACCTATGGCTTTTGGTCCGGCAAGAGGTGTGTGGGTGGGGGCTGAGGTGTCCCAGGGGACATGGCTCTGGGGTGGCCCTGGTGGGGTAGTTAGTTGGAGCTGGATTAGGTATGTGATGCGGTAACCTTTTGTGTGTGACCTAGGGACCACCCTGGCAGGTTGGCTGGTGGTTCAGCTGCTGGAACTAGAGTGGTTGTGGGATAAGATGGCTTCAGGAGTGCTCTGTGGGACAGAATTTGACTGGAGTTGGCAAAGGACAGATGTTCTGAGGCAGTGCGCCTGGTGCAGCCCTGGCAGCATGGCTGACGGGAGCTGGGGGTAGTGTGGGCCAAGGACCTGGGGCATGGTGGGGTAGTCTTGAAGGTTGGCTAGGGTGTTTGGACTGAGCCTCCAACCACTTTACCAAGGTGGAGGGGAACATACACATAATGGTGCTCTCCGGCATCTTAGAACCTGGAGCATTCCAGCAGTTCCCATCCTGTTTAGCAGGCTCTGAGGGTTAGTTAATGGGGTACTTTCACAGATAGTTTCAGTGCCCTTTACACTGATATTTTCAATGTACCCATGAGATAGCAAACTGAACATGGGCCCCACTTTGAAATCCCCACTACGGCAGGTCTTTGTGTTTGGTGTGGAGTGTTCATCTTTACCATGTCTCTGTCTCTTCTACCTTCTCTATGTGGTCCCTCTATCATTTGTTGAGCAGGGGCTGTTCAATCAGCCCTCACTTCTTTAGGAGGAACTGCTCTATATCAAGCAGTATATTCACTGTGGCTTTCAGAAGAGGAAATTTCACTGTCTGTGTGTGCTGCCATCTTAGGTCCGCCTCATCCTCCACCCTTTTTCTTTATCATAGTAGTAACGCATGCAGTTTTACATTTTCTTTCCAATTGACATAGATCTGTAACAAAGAAACGGTCAAATTCTTCCTGAATCCTGTTCGCCAGGAGCAATAAATTATCTCAGTTTTTCTTCTGAGTTCTTTTATAGTTATGATTAATGAGCTTATGTCATATTTTTTTAATTCTTCAGAGTTATTAAAAAGATATTTGACTTCACTTACCATGTTTCCCCAAAAATAAGACCTAACCAGATCATCAGCTCTAATGCGTCTCTTCGACCAAAAATTAATGTAAGACCCGGTCTTATTTTACTGTAAGACCAGGTATAATATAATATAATATAATATAATATAATATAATATAATATAATATAATATAATATCAGGTCTTACATTATTATTTGCTCCAGAAGATGCATTAGAGCTGATGGTCTGTCTTGGTCTCGTTTTTGGGGAAACATGGTAGAAGATATAAAGAATTTAGGATATGGCCAAGAATTTGGAATGATCAGACTGGGAATTTATATAGGTTGTGATTAACATGCTAAGGATTCTAATAGAAATGTGGACAATGTGCAAGAGCTGATGGGACAATATAAAAAGAAATATGAAAACTCTAAGAAAGTTGTCATGCTAGAAATGAAAAATATGGCCGAAGAACTGAAGAAAGCTCACTAGTTGTGAGCTCACCAGTAGACTAGATAAGGCCTTTGTCTAATCAGTGAACCTTAAGATATATTAACAGATACTTTTTAACTGAAAGAGAAAAGAAATACTGAAAAAACAGGAACAGAATGTTCAAAGGATGTGGAATGATTACAAATGTGTCACATACATGTATGTAATGGGAATTTCATAGTAGGAGGAAGAGTGAAAGAAAGGGAAGAAACACCTGAACTAATAATTCACTGAGAATTTTCCAAATATTGACTGGCACCAAACCACAGATCACGGTAGCTCAAGAATATCAGGGACTGAGATTTCTTTGAGGGAGGAATTGGAAAACCCCGGGGTGACCTCAGGGCTAACCTCAGTGACGAGAGTGTCCATCCACCAGAAAGGAGACATGATTTAGGGTCATGAAAGCAATGCCACTCTTGTTATGAGAGGATGTGAGTGTTGCCAGGCCTCTAATGGCCCAGTGTGTCAGCTCTGTGAGGACAGGAGTACTTTTTCCTGTCCATTCGTATGTCCCCGGTTGCCTAGCTCTGTGTGTGGGGACACAGTTTAATTCACTCTTATAATCGATTCCTTTCTAGAGAAGCCAAAATCTTAAAACAAATTTATTCCAAAAAAAAGTGACATCGGAACAGAAAGTGCAAAGAGTGAAATGGACAAAACTGAAGGAGATAAAAAGGAACTTGAAATCCAAGGCAACATTGAGAGGTAGTCCTAGGACAAAACCAACTGTGAAGAGGTTAGACCAAGGTGGATTTTCTCGTTTGCCATCAAACCTCATTTCCATCTCCTCTGCCCTCCTCTCTGTTCTGCGAAGATATTTCTCTGCCCCATCAATGGGCTCCCTTTCCCTCTGGCTCCTGGTTGCTCTCAGTGGCCTGCCTCACCTGATCTTTTCACATTTACACAAAGAAGTAAGGTTATGCACATTCGTTTTATTGAGAGGACACCAAAGTGTATGAAGTGAAATGGAAAGTCTTTCTTCATCTCATTCCCCAATAGCAACCATGTTTACAGTTTCCATTTTAGTTCTTTCCCCAGTTATATTATAGCTTTGCATAATCAAACTATATTTCCTGTTTTGATTTATCAACATCAACAATAGAGTTTATTGAGTACCCTTCTAAAGGGTAAGAAACGTAGCACTCTGCACACACTGTTGCCCTTCTCCCTCTACTCATGATATTTGTTAGCTTGATTTTGAAGAAGATCTAGGGACAATCAGTATTTGCAGCCTTAGCTTCTATGACTTCCTTTCATGTGCCCATACTGCAGCTAAGTCCAGGTTACTTGTCATTTTCTTTAAAAACTTAACTATGGAGCCTTTAAAACAGTCAGAAAACTCATTCACTCATTTCTGCATTGACCCTCACTGCCTGTGTGCCTGTGCTCTGCCAGGCACTGTTCCAGGGCAGGAAGATGCAGCGATGAATAACGCACAGGACTCTGCTCAGGCTTTCCAGAGGAGCTGGGTGAGCTCACCCTGGGAGCGGTTGGCTGATGGAGAAGGTTTGGAAACTCAGTATTAGGGCCTCCACCTTCCAGACCCCTAGAAGAAGAGAGGACCCAGCCACACAGTAGTAAGAGGAGCTCCTGAAGAGGGGTAAACGAGGAGAAACACAGTATCCTGAGACTGAGCTGAGAACCGATTCTAGCAGATGGGAGTGAGCATAGTCTAAGTCCTCGTGAGCACTGAGTGAGATGAGGTCTAATATTTGACCTTGGGATATGCAATATGGAGTCGTTGCCAATTGTGACAGGTGTGGTTCTAGTGGATGGGTGAGGCTGGAAGATTGAAAGAGTGGGTTCAGGGAGAGATGGCAGGTGGTGTGATAGTCCACCTGGAAAACCACAAGAGAATCAGCTGACAATCAGCAACAGTGACAGACAAAGCTCAGAAAGATGGCTGGGCAGAAAATTCTTCTGAATTTTACAGAAACAATAGCTTTCTCCTGTAGAAAAAAAAACAATTTAGAAGATATAATAAAATGTATCCTCAACTAATTCTGGAGATTATAGAAAGTCACGAGGACTGATGACACCTCATATGAATATCTCGTATGACAGGCTAATCCAAGTATCATGGGAAAGAACAGTAAAGGTGCTAACAAAAAATAGACAGAGCCATCAATGAAGTAGGGTACAAAGTCTCAGTTATAAAACATAGTTCATATGGATTCAGTGTACGATGAAGTGGTTATTTCAAATGGAAGGGTGTAAGAATGACCTGTTTAATAAATGTTATTGGGCTACTGGAAACTACGTAGAATAAAATGCAGCAGGACTTGTAACTACCATCTTACAGCCTTTATATTTCAAGTGGAATGTATTTTTAAATAATAAGGAAATCATACAGAATTCCAAGAAAACGTGAGAAAATTGTTTTGTAACCTTGTATTGCAGGTCTTCTTAACCACGACACAGAAACCATAAATGAAATATTAATTAAAAAACTATTAAAAATGAAAATAAGTTTCTGCATGTGATAGGCCACCACGAGCAAGTGAAACAACAAACTGGAATATAATGCATAGTTCAGACAAAATACTAATATAATGCAATCTGTCTATCTGTCTATCATCTATCTATCCATATCTATATCTATATCTATATCTATATCTATATCTATATCTATATCTATCCTACACATTACTCAGGAGGAACCCTAACAACAAATAAGAAAATGATCAACTCAGTTCCTAGATACCCCATGTTTCTTAAATATGACCAAAAAAATGCTAAAACATACTCAGGTGAGAAAGGGTAATTGAAGCTGCACTGAGATACGTTCACTTTCAGATTCCCAAATATCCAAAAGCCTATTCCCTGTGTTGGGGAGTGCACGAGTAAAATGGCACCGTCACGTGCTTGGTGTCCCAAAGCAAAACTTTGCTTAAAAGGGCAGCTGCTCTCATGAGGCTCTTCACACAGACAGCTCTGTAGGAGACACTGCTCCGACCTGAGGGTTTAGTCAGCAGGGCTGTTAAAATCTGCATCCTACAAGAATCAGGTCTCTAAATCTCTCATTTAAAGAGATTTCATCATAAAATGGGAATAGAGTAGGAAGTTATGTTTCCTGCCCAGAATGTCACTGGTTTTACAGAGGATGTTATCTTTTTCCTCAACTTGTCTGGAAGTTTTACACTCTATATCTGTTTTCCAGGCAATTACTGTAGGTATGTAACATGCTTAGTAACCCTAAAGACAATCAGTATTTTTAACTTGTGAAGGAGGGCCACACTAATATCGTTTATGCAGATTAGGAAAGGGGACTTTCTGACCTAAGGAATACCTAATCTTGGTTTTAGGTGAAGACTTAATGTGCCTCTTCCTTCCCAGTAGTCATAGCCCTGCACCTGGACACAGCGGTTAACCAGAACATTGTATTTCGGCTCCTCTTCCCTCCTTTGCCTTGGGCATTGTTTGGTGCGGTGGACAAACCCCACAATTGTCCCCAGGAGTCTACCCTCCTCATGTCTGATTCTTTCCTGAGGTTAGGGAAGTTTTTAGCCATTACTTCTTCAAGAATGCTTTCTGCCCCTTTCTCTGTCTGTCTCCTTCTTCTGGGACTCCTATAATGCGAGTGATTGTATGCTTGATGCTGTCCCAGACGACCCTTAAAACTATCCTCAGTTTTAAATCTCTGCTGTTCTGATGGGGTGATTTCCACTATGTTGTCTTCCAGATCACTAATTTGTTTTCTGTATCCTCTAGTCTGCTGTTGATTCCCTGTAGTGTATTTTTCATTTCAATTATTGTATTCCTTATGTCTAAACAGTTCTTTCTTATATTTTCTATCTCTTTCTTGAAGTTCTCACTGTGTTCCTCTATTCCTTTTCTGAGTTTGGTGACTTTTTTTTTAATTAAAGTTTATTGGGGTGACAATGGTTAAAGTTACATAGGTTTCGGTGTACAATTCTGTAATACTTCATCTATATCTCACATTGTGTGTTCACCACCCAGAGTCAGTTCTCTTTCATCGCTATACATTAGACCCCGTTTACCTTCTTCTAGAGCTCCCCTCCCCCTTATCCTCTGGTAACCCCTAAACTATTTCTATGTCTATGAGTTTTGTTCCTTCATTTGTTGTTTGTTCTTTTCTGTTTTTTTTTCAGTTTTATATACCACATATCGGTGAACTCATATGGTTCTCTACTTTTTCTGTGTGACTTATTTCGCTTAGCATTATAATCTCAAGATCCATCCATGTTGTCACAAATGGTCCTATTTTGTCTTTTCTTACCACTGAATAGTATTCCATTGTGTATATATACCACAACTTCTTTATCCATTCATCTATAGAAGGACATTTTGGTAGTTTCCATGTCTTGGCCACTGTAAATAAAGCTGCAATGAACATTGGAGCATACATGTCTATATGTATAAATGTTTTCAGATTTTTTGGTAGATACCCAGGAGGATTGCTGGGTCATATGGTAATTCTATTCTTAATTTTTTGAGGAACCTCCACACTGCCTTTCATAGCGGCTGCACCAATCTGCATTCCCACCAACAGTGTGTGAGGGTTCCTTTTTCCTCCACAGCCTCTCCAACACTTGTTACTATTTGTCTTGTTGATGTAGCCATTCTGACTGGGTGAGGTGATATCACATTGTGGTTTTATTTGCATTTTCTGATGATTAGTGATATTGAGCATTTTTCATATGTCTATTGCCATTTGTATGTCCTCTTTGGAGAAATGTCTCTTCAGGTCCTCTGCCTATTTTTCAATTGGGTTGTTTGTTTTTGTGTTGTTGAATTGTATGAGTTCCTTGTATATTTTGGATATTAGCCCCTTATCGGAGGCACTGTTTGCGAAAATCTTCCATTCAGTTGGTTGCTTCTTTATCTTGTCGATGGTTTCTTTTGCTGTGCAGAAGCTTTTAAGTTTGATATAGTCCCATTCATTTATTTTAGCTTTTACTTCCCTTGCCTTTGGAGTCAAATTCATAAAACGCTCTTTGAACCCAAGGTCTATAAGTTTAGTAGCTATGTTTTCTTCTATGCAGTGTATAGTCTGATATTCTAGGATGAAGTGCTCTATAAATGTCAATTATATCCATTTCATCTAATGTGTCATTTAGGGCTGCTATTTCTTTATTTATTTTCTGTTGGACGATCTATGGATGATCTATCAATAGCTGTGAATGATGTATTTAGGTCCCCTACTATCATTGTGTTTTGGTCAATTTCTCCCTTTAGTTCTGTTTAGTTGCTTGGTATATTTTGGTGCTCCCTGATTGGGGGCATAAATATTGATGACTGTTACGATTTCTTGTTGTATAGTCACCTTTATCATTATGAAATGTCCATCTTTGTCTGTTGTTACCTTTTTTTACTGAAGTCTGTTTCATCTGATATCAGTATTGCTACGCCTGATTTTCTCTGGATACCATTTTCTTGGAGTGCCAATTGACACCCTGTCACTTTGAGTCTATATTTGTCTTTGTAGCTGAGATGTGTCTTTTGGAGGCAACATATGGTTGGGTTTAGTTTTTTGATCCAATCTGCTATTCTGTGGCTTTTATTGGTGAGTTCAGTCTATTTATATTTAAGGTGATTATTGATATAATCACCTAGGGTGAGGATTTCCTATGATTCTACCTTTGGTTTTCTAGTAAGACTGTGTCTCCATTGTTTCTTTGCCTTTTTGTTATTGTCTATTATTTCTGTGTGGTAGTATTCTATGATGTTTCCCTCTGTTTCTTCTTTTATTACGTTATATATTTCAGTTCTGGATTTTTTGGAGTGGTTACCATTAAGTTTATGTAAAAGAAAGTTCCATAATTAGAGTATTCCATTTTCTTCAGCATGCTTACTTTCTCCATTCCCATATTCTGGTTCAGGCCTTTACTCTCCCCGCTTTTATATTTTGGTTGTCACAAATTATCTCTATTTATGCTAGTCAAATAGCCTCCTTCAGTATTTCTTGTAGTGCAGGTCGTGTGTTAGAAAATTCCCTCAGCTTCTGTATATCTGGAAAGGTCTTTATTCCTCCTTCCTATCTAAATGATATCTTCGCTGGATATATTATTCTTGGCTCCTAATTTCTGTCTTTCAGTAGTTTGAGTATTTGATTTCACTCCCTCCTGGCTTGTAGAGTTTCTGTTGAGAAATCTGATGATAATCTAATGGGCTTTCCTTTGTAGGTTACCATCTTCTTTTCCCTGGCTGCCTTCTTTTCCCTGGCTGCCTTCTTTCTTTGTCGTTAATTTTGGACAGCTTCAATACGATGTGCCTTGGAGAAGGCCTGTTGGGGTTGAGATAATTAGGTATTCTATTTGTTTCTTGGATTTGAGGATCCATTTCTTTCCACTTTGGGAAGTTCTCGTTAACTGTTTGAATATACTCTCTGTTCCCTTCTCTCTTTCTTCTCCTTCTGGTATGCCCATTGTTCTTATATTGGTCTTTCTGATGGAGTCAGACAGTTCTTGTAGAGTTCTTTCATTTTTTTTTTTATGTCTCAAGTCTCTTTTTTTTTCTATCTGTGTCATTTCCAGATTTCTATCTTTGATGTTACTGATTCCTTCGATCATCCGGTCAACTCTACTACCTAAGCTGGCTATTTCATTCTTAATTTCTTCAATTGAGTTCTTAATCTCCTCTATTTGGTTCTTGTTTAAAATTTCAATCTCTTTAATAAAATGTTCATTTTGTTCTTTGATTATGTTTCTGAGTTTATTAAACTGCCTGTCTGTGTTTTCTTGCATCTCGTTGAGTTTTTAAGAACTGCAATCTTGAATTCTCTGTTATTTAAGTCACATATTTCCATGTTTTTAAGTTCATTTTCTGGAGACTTTTCATTTTCTTTTTGAGCTGTCTTGTCACTTTGGTTATTTGTGACAATTAATGATGTATTATTTCTTTTCCTAGACACCTACAGGAGTGGGTTCTGAAACGGGTTGATAGGAAGAGGTCTTTCTTTTGTTTTCCAGTAAGTGTTGGTAGAATGTTTTATTCTCTTTCTGACTACAGCCTTTTATTTTCTCTTGTACTGGAGTGCTATGTTTTCTCTGCACTATTTGGCTTCTCAAACAGTGGGGGGATTCCCTGGAAGATGGGCTTCTCCTCTGTGAACAGTTCACATGGGTCACAGGGCGCAGTGTCCGTGTGGGTATGCGGAGAGCTTTTGAAGTTCCAAAGCTCTTCTTGCACCAGATTCAGAGCCCATGTGTTTCAGCAGCTTGGTTTACTTCTGCAGGGATTCACCCAGATAGGTGGGGACAGGGGCAGGGTGGGTTGTGAGAGGTGGCCCACAGCAACAGCGACGACCACCACCACAGCCAGTCCTACTTCCAAAGTTCCCTTCTCTTTGCAAGAACTAGTTTGGCTGCGAGTCCATGTCTGTGGACCACAGTTCTCAGAACTGCAGATATCTGTTCTTGTAATCTGACACTGCTACTGTTCCGCACTGGGCACGTGCGGGTGGGGCGAGCTCTGAGAAGGGACGAAGTAGGGGGCTAAGCTCAGTGCCTAAGTCTTCCATTCTCTGTGGCAGTGAGGGCTTAAACCACCATTTTCAGCCTTCTCCCTCGGCCTTTGTTCCGAGATCTCCGCTAAGAGCATTGGGTTCAGCCTTGTTATATGCTGTCCCCTCAGCCCTGTGGGCCATAAGCAGAGCCCTAGCAGTCCGAGTTCTTCCTTCTCCCGTAGCTGTGGTAGTTCTGGGATGCAGCGAGCTCGGAGCACTGAGCTAGGTCTGCGTCCTGCACTGGCGGGCCCCGTCTCTGCACTTCTCCCTTCTCTCCTAACCCGCTCACTCAATTTGCCGACCTTTAGATGATTTCAGTAGTGCACCTCTTTAGTCTTGTCTGTCTGCTGCACAGGGAGGCCTTTGTGGAGTTATAGTTTTCGATTTGTTGTAAATTCCAGGGGAGATTTCAAGAGGCTAACCTCAGGCCGCCATTTTTATGATGTCATTCTGGTGATTATTTTTATGCACGTTACTTTGAATTCTTTGTCAGGTATATTACTTATCTTTGTTTCATTAGGATTTTTTCCCAGAGGTTTCGTCTTGTTTTTCTTTTTCTTTTCATTTGGAACACATTCCTCCACCTTCTCATTTTGTATGAATTTCAGTGTTTGTTTCTATGAAGCAGCTGCCTCTCCTGATCTTCAAAGAGTGGCTTTGTATAGGAACATGCCTTATGTAGACTTGTGTGTACCTATGGCTTATGTGGGCCAGTTGGAGGTGGGCCGAGGGGCGGGGGGCTGAGGTGCCATAGGGGATGTGGCTCTGGGGAGGCCCTGGTGGGATGGTTAGCTGGAGCTGGAGTTGGTATGGGATGAGGTGAATTAAGGTGTGAGACCACCCTGGCAGGGCAGCTGGTGGGGCGACTGGCTGGTGCTGTAGTGGATGTGGGACAAGGTGGCTTCAGGAGTGCTATGTTGGGGCAACAAGTCAAGAGTTGGCAGAGGCACAGATGTTCTGGTGTGGTGGCTCTGGCACAGCCTTGGCAGCATGGCTGGCTGGAGCTGGAGGCAGTGTGGGCCAGGGGCCTGGGGCATGTTGGGGTGGTCTCGCAGGTTGGCCAGAGTGTTTGGACTGAGAGCTCAATCACCTTATCCAGGTGAATGGAAACATAAATGATGGTGCTCTCTGATGTCTTAGATCCTGGAGCATTCCAGCAGTTCCCCACCCATTTAGCAGGCTCTTTAGGGTTAGTTACTGGAGTTCCTTCACGTATAGTCTCAGTGTCCTGTACACTGATATTTTTTCAATGTGCCCTAGGCTAGCGATTCCACATAGGCTGCACTTTGAAATCCCCACTATGGCAGGTCTTCATGTTTGGTGTTGGGCTTCGGTCATTACCATGTCTCTGTCTCTTTGATCTTCTCTATGTGGTCCCTCTATCATTTGTTGTGTAGAAGCTGTTCAATCAGCCCTCTCTTCTTTAGGAGGAACTGCTTTATATGAAGCAGTATATTCACTGTGGCCCTCACAAGAGGAAAATGCAGGGTCTTTATACGCTGCCATCTTAGGCCTGCCTCCTCTTCCACCCTTTTTCCTTATCATAGTAGTAACGCATAAAGGTTTACATTTTCTTTCCAATTGACATAGATGTGTAACAAAGAAATGGTCAAAGTCTTCCTGAATCCTATTCTCCAGGAGCAATAAGTTGTTTCAATTTTTTTTTAGATTTTTTTTAATAGTTATGATTATAGGATTAAATAATAAGCTTATGTTATATCCTTTAATTTTTCACTATTAATTACTGGATCAACTGACTTCCCATAGAAGATGGAAAGTATTTAGTATATGGCTGAGAATTTGGAATGATCAGACTGTGATTTATATAACTGATTAATATACTAAAAATTCCAATAGAGAATGTGGACAACATGCAAGAGCATATGGACAACATAGCAGAAAGATGGAAACTCTAAGAAAGAGGTAATAATAGAAATAAAAAAATGTTGGCAGAACTGAAGAATGTTTGTGTTGAGCTCACCGGTAGACTGGATATGGCCTTTGTCGACTCAGTGCGCCTTAAGATATATTAACAGAAACTCCCTAATGAAAAGAGAAAAGAACACTGAAAAAAACAGGAGCAGAATGTTAAAAAACTGTGAGATCATTATAAAAGTTGTAATATACATGTAATGGGGATGTCAGAAGTGGAAGAAAGAAAGAAAGAGAAGAAACGTCTGAAGTAATAATATTGGAAATTTTCTAAATTATTGACATGCACCAACCAATATATCCAAGTAGCTCAGAAAACACAAAGCAGAATATATGCAAAAAAAAAAAAAAAAAAAAGAAAGAAAAGAAAAGAAAAAAAAGAAAAAAGAAAGCAAGAAACAAAGATAAAGAAAAAAAGAATAAGAAAAATCTAGACAGAGGTAGTCAATTCATTTTGGAGGGCAGAGAAACTATTCTATATGACTCTATAATGATAGATGCAAGATATTCAGCATTTGTCAAATGCATTGAGCTATACAACATAAAGAGTAAATGCTAATGTAAACTATGGACTTCAGTTTATGATAATGCATCCACATGGATACATCAATTTTAATAAACGTGCCACATGAGTAGAAGATGTTAGTAATAGGAGAAACTGTGGGAGAGTGGACATGGGGGAGAGGAAGTGTATGGGAACCCTCTGTGCTTTCTGTGCAATTTCTCTTTAAATCTGTGAGTGTTCTAAAACATAAAATTCCATTAAAATGAATGGGGAAACTACTGACGGGATGAATATTTACAATACACAAGTAACAAATAACTCATTCTCCATATACAAAAACTCCTACAAATAAATGATGAAAAAGAGAAACACAATAAAAACGGGCAAACCTTAAACACACACTTCAAGATCAAAAGTAGAAGTAAAAAGTAAGCCCATGAAACGATGCTTCATTTCATTAGTCAATTTGGAAAATGCAAATTAAACACAAGCAGATACCACTTTTACACTCATTGGCATGAGTAAAATTCAAAAGACTGGCAATACTATGTTTTTGGGAGCATGTGGAGCAACTGCAACTCACATAGTTGCTGGTGGGTAGGTGCCATAGGAGAAACAGAATAGAAAGAGAGTTTGTAAGATTCTCACACAGTTCAGCATATGTCTTTGTATGACCCACCAATTTCATTTCAGCTCATGTATCCAAGGAAAGTAAAAACATACATCCATAACAAGTCTTGAATAAGAATGTTCAAAGCAGGTTTATTCACAGTAGTTTTCTATATATGGAATGCTACTCATATACCTATCAATATGAAAATAAACTGTGGTGCACCCATACAAGGAAGCACTACTCAGCTTTATACAAGGGACAAACTACTGATATATGCAATGCAACATTAAACTTAATATATTTATTTATAGAATATGTAACTGAAAATTTTATTTCTGTAGTGAGATTAATAAATGCTGAGAAGTCTTAGGATAAAAGGTATATTTCACATAGAAGCTGTCCTCGGAGAACATAGAGTCCAGTAAGATCCATTGGAAACCTGACATGAAGGATTAGAGAGTCTCCAGAAAGGGGCAATCAGGGCAGAGAAAGTGTTTGGAAGAGAGGGAGCACATGGGATTCTACTGGAGGGCACGTGAAAGGAAACACCAGAAGATAACTTACGTGAAATCCTATGCTTTGTCAATGTTCTTTGACATTGATTTATCTGATTATCAAACTTAATTTCATGCTTGCAAAGGTTGAAAATGGTAAAAAGAATAAACTTAAAGATGATGACTCAAATCTGGCAATGGAAATTTAGCTCAGACTTGACTTGAAAATCAGCATGTATCCTTCATTAATTCATTAATTCAATCAACAGTTATTATGCCAAGGAGCTTTTCTGAGGCCTGCCAAAAACAAAGAACACTGCTCTTTGGGGCTGGACTGAACTTTCCTTCTCTAATTTATAGTGACAGATTGCAGGAGAGTGACCACAGAAGCTGGTCGAATGGAATGTTCTTTTAGTTTCTATCAAGTTCGGTGATCAAAGAAATTTGTCTTTCCTGCACTGTGTTTAGCTCCTGCTGAAGGTCGGATTCTTCAAAAGTGGGAAGAGTCCTGGACCCCAGCGTTGGCAAAGCTCCCAAGGGGGTGGGATGATCGTCCTGGGTAAGGCAGTCCTGAGACCCTGCACCCAGTGTGTGTTTAACAGACACAGTCTCACTGAATCCTCATCAGCAGGATTATCATGTTCATTGTTTTAATTCAGATTCCCAGAGGCTGAGAGACTGAAGAAACCTCCCAACCTGATAGGGACAAAGTTGGTCCTCTAAACGCCATGTATCTGAACAAAGCAAGACTCTGAATCAGGACACCAGAGTGCACCCCGACATCTCCAGGGTTTCCTGAGGAGGACGTCCCCCATGTTCATCCCCCTCCGGAGTGTCCTGCAGAGCCCTCTGGAGAACCAGCTTCAGGGTCTGCCTTCTCTTCCTCCATCGCTGCCTGAAGGAGCCTACAAAGAAGTAAATGATGGGGTTGGCGCAACTGTTCACACAGGTCAGGACAACTGCAACCAGGAGAAAAGGATTGTTGAACCCATATAAACCACTGTTAATCCAGAATATGAGGAACCAGCAGATGCCCCAGGGCAGGCCACAGAGGAGAAAGACCAGCACTGTGAGCAGGACGGTCACATACAGCCTGGTCGGCTGCACCCGCTGGGAACCACACAGCACTCTGGTCACCAGGGCCAGGCTGGACCCTGAGAGAAGCACACATAAGAAAATCAGCCACCCAGCAGTGATGAAATCAAATACTTGACACCAGACCACATATAAATGGCTAAAAAGGAAGTCACAGTAGATCCTTTCCGGGATGATCAGCAGCAGGGACAGGGCCCAGAGCAGGGCACACATGACAGCTGACATATGTCTGGGGCGATGGCAGCGGTACCAGATGGGCCACAGGATGGACAGGCAGCGCTCAGTGCTAATGGTGCTGAGAAAGCTCAGGCCTGCAACATAGGCAAAGGTGAACACTGTTATGAAAAAGCTGGGGATGTAAATGGGGACAGAATGGAAGTAGTGGGTGAGTGTCTCCAGGGAATACATAATCTGGCAGCTGAGGAAGAGGAAGTCGGCTCCCGCCAGGTTGAGGATGTAGACAGAGAAGGCAGTTCTCCGCATGCAGAAGCCCAGGAGCCACAGCACAACGGCATTTCCTGCTAGCCCCACCAGGGCAATGATGGTCACCAGCAATTCTGAGATCATTGTCCCCATCGTGACCCCATTTTGGGGAGTGGCCTGGTCACTCCCATTGATTGTCGTTAGTGATATCCCCGAAGCTGTGGATGCATTCATGCTTAAGAACCCTCCGCTGGTGCCACTAGAACAAAAACAAGACTTCAGCAGCTGCTCTATGATTTCTGACTCTCATGGCCACCCTGCTGCAGGAGAATTACTGTCCCTGTGTTGCAGAGGAGGGAAATGCAGGCTTGCAGAGATTGAGGTACTTCCTGAAGGCCACACAGCCTTGGCATCCTGGAAACTGGATTCAAACCCAGTTCTCTCTGGGTGTCTCTCTACTGAGACTCGGACCCTGTACAGACATTGGAATAATCTGTGGCCCAAACACCTCTCCTCATACTCCACAGTCATGACATGTCTCCTGCAGGCAAGAGAAGAGAAGTCTGGACAGGTTATATGGATGACAACAGGACTGAACTCAGCATTCCATCTGCCCTGGGACTGAGATTTCCTTTGAGGGGAGGGAGTTGGAAGCCCAGGGCATGATCTATGGGCTACCTCAGTGACAGAGAGTGTCCATCCACCAGAAAGGATGTCACGATTTAGGGTCATGAAGAGATTGTGACCTCTTCTATTAGAGTGTGAGTAGGCCCGAAATCTAGGGTTAGAAATGGCCCAGTGTGTAAGCTTTATCATGACAGGAAGTACACCTTTCCCATCCATTGGGATGGGAAACTCTAGCTCTGTGTGTGGAACACAATTTAAGGAACTCTTTAAAAAAAAAAAAAGTTTCAGGTTAAAAACAATGTAATAATTAGACATTTACACCCTTCACAAAATGGTACCCCACCTTCCCAAATTTACTACCCTTCTGTCATGTATATAGCTGTTACAATTCCATCGACTCTATTCCCTATGCTGTACTCCACATCCTGTGAATACATATATATATGTATATATACATATATATGTAATTATAGTTGACATTCATTATTATTCAGTTTCAGCATCATTTGTACTATGCAGTGGTTAGTCATTTTCACCATCCATGAAGTGTCTGCCTAATAAAAAAAAGTGTCCAACGGATACCCTACATAATCTTTACAACATTATTGATTATATTCCCCAAACTGTCTTTCCTATCTCCGTGTCAAAGGAACTTTTATAATAGTTTTCTTTGTATAGCATACAAAATCATAAACTTAAAATATTTATAAATACCTGTGTACCCCCACATGTAAGAAAAACTCTACATTCTATTCACTGGCATTTATGATGCTAGTGAGGCATTATTCCAAAAAACTAACACCAGATAGGGAAGGACAACCAAACATTGAAACAAACAAACAAATAAACAAACAAACAAATGAGATACAATGAGAAATTGATTCAATCATACTGAAGGTTGGTACCAGGAAATGTATATGTGAAGAGGCTATAAGAAGACATGGATATTCTCCTGTGACATTGAATCTTAGTTCCATTTACTCTGCTCTCCTCTGTGTCTGGAGAGGAGACATCTCTGTCTCATGGATGGGCTCCCTTTTACTCTGGCACCTGGTTTCTCTCAGTTTAAAGGAGACACTGGTAGGTAACTTAGAGCAGAAGAAGGGTGATTTAGGGTTTTTAACTCCCTGGCCCTCTGCTGCCAGGCTGTGTGAGTCAGCAGTGGCATTATTACTGTACCTAAGGACATAGCCTGTGTCTGGTGGCCTTTCTTACTGTCACAGTGACAACAACAGCTACACCCATCACCCTCCCTGAGTTCTGGTAACCTCCCCTCCCCTTTCCCCATCAGGCCACAGGATGGTAACACCTCCCTATTATGACTTGTCTTTGGGCGTCCTCTGCCTCCTTCACAGATTTCCCTTAGCCCTGCCTGCACTTTTGTACACAGTCCCTTTATTGAACTTTCCACAATGACCCTATTAGTTTCTGCTGGGACAATCCAGATGCAAGGATAAAACTAACAAACAAAAAACCTCATTGAACAGCATGCTAGTGTGTGAAAAGTGAGCTTATTAACAACAAGTTAGCCTTGGAAAGCAATGTCTACTTGCCATCCTGCTCTCTAAATTAAAATTAGCAGGTCAAAAAATGGCGGCATGAGGTGAGCCTCTGAAAAGCTCCCCTGGAATTTACAACTAGTCGAACAACTATAATTCCACAAAGGATTCCCTGCACAGCAGACAGACAAGACGAAGAGGCCCACTACTGAATTCACCTAAAGGTGGGCAAATCGCGCGAGTGGGGGGAGGAGGGAAGGGAGAAGTGCGGAGACAGGGCCGCTCGGGCACAGGATGCAGACCTAGCTCAGTGCTCCGAACTCGCTGCATCCAGGAACTACCGCAGCTGTGGGAGAGGGAAGAACTCGGACTTCTAGGGCTCCGCTTATGGCCCACAGGGCCGAAGGGGCAGCATATAACATGGCTGAACCCAACACTCACGGCAGAGACCTCGGAGGAAAGACTGAGGGAAGAAGGCTGAAAACGGTGGTTTAAGCCCTCACTGCTGAGGAAAGAACGGAAACCTTAGACTCTGAGACTAGCCGCCGCCTCCCCACCCTCCAGAGCTTGCCCTGCCCCCACCTGCCTGGTGCTAAAAGCAGAACAGTATCAGTGTCAGATCAAAAGAACAGAATATTTGCTATTCTGAGAACTGTGGACTGCAGACACAGATTCGCAGCCCAACTAGCTCCAGCAAAGGGGAGAGAGCTGTGGAAGCAGGACCGGATAGGGTGGTGGTCGCTGCCATTGCTCTGGGCCACCTCTCACAACTCACCCCGCCCCTGGCCCCACCTATCTGGGCGGATCCCTGCAGGAGTAAACAGAACTGCTGAAATATACGGGCTCTGAATCAGGTGCTGGAAGAGCTTTGGAACTTCAAAAGCTCTCCGCATACCCTCACTGACACTGCGCCCTGTGACCCCGGTGAACTATTAACAGAGGAGAAGCCCGTCTCCCAGGGAATCCCCCCATTGTGTGAGAAGCTGGAATAGGGCAGAGAAAACATAGCACTACCGTGTGAGAGAGAAAAAAAAGGCTGCAGTCGGAGAGAAAATAAAACATTCTACCAACAAGTACTGGAAAACAAAAGAAAAACCTCTTCCTATCAACCTGTTGCAGAAGCCACTCCTGTAGATGTCTAGGAAGAGAAATAATAAATCAGTAATTGCCATGAATAACCAAGGCAAGAAGACAGCTCAGAAAGAAAGTGAAAAGTCTCCAGAAAAGGAACTTAAGGATATGGAAATATGTGACTTAAACGACAGAGAATTCAAGATTGCAGTTCTGAAAAAACTCAACGAGATGCAAGAAAACACAGAAAAGCAGTTTAATGAACTCAGAAACACAATCAAAGAACAACATGAGCATTTTATGAAAGAGATTGAAATTTTAAAAAAGAACCAAATAGAATTTCTGGAGATTAAGAACTCAATAGAAGAAATGAAGAATGAAATAGCCAGCTTCGGTAGTAGAGTTGACCAGATGGAGGAAAAAATCAGTGACATCGAAGATAGAAACCTGGAAATTACACAGATGGAAGAAGAAAGAGACTTGAGACTTAAAAGAAATGAAAGAACTCTACAAGAACTGTCTGACTCCATCAGAAAGAGCAATATGAGAATAATGGGCAAACCAGAAGGAGAAGAAAGAGAGAAGGGAACAGAGAATATATTCAAACAAATTGTAGATGAGAACTTCCCAAACTTGTGGACAGAACTGGATCCTCGAATCCAAGAAGCAAATAGAACACCTAATTACCTCAATCCCAACAGGCCTTCTTCAAGGCACATTGTATTGAAGCTGTCTAAAATCAACGACAAAGAAAGAATCCTCAAGGCCTCCAGGAAAAAGAAGAACGGTAACCTACAAAGGAAAGATTATCATCAGATTTTTCAGCAGAAACTCTACAAGCCAGGAGGGAGTGGAACCAAATATTGAAAATATTGAAAGAGAGAAATTGTGAGCCAAGAATAATGTATCCAGTAAAGATATCCTTTAGATATGAAGGAGGAATAAAGACCTTTCCAGGCATACAAAACCTGAGGGAACTTTCTAATACACGACCTGCACTACAAGAAATACTAAAGGAGGCTATTCGACCACCATCAACAGGGACAATTTGTGGCAACCAAAACATAAAAAGGGGGAGAGTAAAGGCCTGAACCGGAATACGGGAATGGAGAAAGTAAGCATGCTGAAGAAAATGGAATACTCTAAATATCAAACTTTCTTTTACATAAACTTAAGGGTAACCACTCAAAAAAAAATCCAGAACTGAAATATATACTGTAATAAAAGAAGAAACAGAGGGAAACATCATAGAATACCACCACACAGAAATAATACACAACAACAAAAAGGCAAAGAAACAATGGAGACACAGCCATACCAGAAAACTAAAGATAGAATGGCAGGAAATCCTCACATATCAATAATCACCTTAAATGTAAATGAACTGAGCTCACCAATAAAAAGGCACAGAGTAACAGATTGGATCAAAAAACTAAACCCAACCATATGCTGTGTTTCCAAGAGACACATCTCAGCTACAAGGACAAGCATAGACTCAAAGTGAAAGGGTGGAAATTGACACTCCAAGCAAATGGTACCCAGAGAAAATCAGGTGTAGCCATAATGATATCAGATGAAACAGACTTCAGGGTGAAAAAGATAACAAGAGACAAAGATGGACATTTCATAATGGTAAAGGGGACTATACAACAAGAAGACAAAACAGTATTCAATATTTATGCCCCCAATCAGGGAGCACCGAAATATACCAAGCAACTACTAACAGAACTAAAGGGAGAAATTGACCAAAACACAATTATACTAGGGGACTTAAATACATCATTGACAGCTATGGATAGATCGTCCAAACAGAAAATAAATAACGAACTAGCAGCCCTAAATGACACATTAGATGAAATGGACATAATTGACATATATAGAGCATTTCATCCTAAAACATCAGACTATACATTCTTTTCTAGTGTACATGGAACATTCTCAAGGATAGACCATATATTGGGACATAAAATCAGACTCAGCAAATTTAAGAAGATTGAAATCATACCAAACATATTCTCTGATCACAAGGCTTTGAAATTGGAAATCAACTGCAAAAAGAAAGCAGGAAAAAACACAAATACATGGAGATTACACAACATACTGTTAAAGAATGACTGGGTCAAAGAAGAAATTAGAGGAGAGATCAAAAGATACATAGAAACAAATGACAATGAAAATACATCCTACCAAAATTTTTGGGATGCAGTGAAAGCAGTTTTAAGAGGGAAATTTATATCATTACAGGCCTATCTCAAGAAATAAGAAAAATCCCAAATAAATAACCTCATGTTACACCTTAGAGAACTAGAAAAAGAAGAACAAATGAAACCCAAGGTCAGCAGAAGAAAGGAAATAACAAAAATCAGAGCAGAACTAAATGAAATAGAGAACAAAAAGACAATAGAAAAAATTAATGTGACAAAGAGCTGGTTCTTTGAAAAGATTAACAAAATTGACAAACCCTTGGCTAGACTCACTAAGATACAAAGAGAGAAGACACTAATTAACAAAATCAGAAATGAAAAAGGGGAAGTTATCACGGACACCACAGAAATACAAAGATCATCCAAGAATACCATGAAGGACTATATGCCACCAAATTCAAGGACCTAGAAAAAATGGACAAGTTCTTAGAAACATATAGCCTTCCAAGGTGGAACCATGAAGAACTGGAAAATCTAAACAGACCCATCACCAGTAATGAAATTGAATCAGTCATACAAAACCTTCCCAAAAGCAAAAGTCTGGGACCAGATGGCTTCATTAGTGAATTCTATCAAACCTTCAAAGAGGATCTAATACCAATCCTGCTCAAACTCTTCCAAAAAATTGAAGAAGAGACAGTACTCCCTAACTCATTTTATGAGGCCAACATTACCCTGATACCAAAACCTGGCAAGGACAACACAAAAAGGGAAACTACAGATCAATATCTCTGATGAATACAGATGCAAAAATCCTAAAGAAAATTCTAGCAAATCGAATACAACAATGCATTAAAAAGATTATTCATCACGACCAAGTGGTGTTCATTCCCGGGGCACAAGGATGGTTCTACGTCCTGAAATCCATCAATGTGATACATCACATAAACAAAATAAAGGACAAAAATCATATGATTATATCAATTGATGCAGAAAAAGCATTTGACAAGATACAACATCCATTTATGATTAAAACAATAAAATAGGTATAGAAGGAAAATACCTCAACATAATAAAGGCTGTATATGACAAGCCCTCAGCTAATCTCATAATTAATGGCGAAAAACTGAAGCCCTTTGCTCTATGTTCAGGAACACGACAGGGCTGTCCCCTATCACCTCTGCTTTTCAACATAGTGTTGGAAGTCCTTGCCAGAGCAATCAGGCAAGAGAAAGAAATAAAAGGCATCCAAATTGGGAATGAAGAAGTTAAATTATCACTCTTTGCAGATGTCATGATGCTATATATAGAAACCCCTAAAGACTGCACCAAAAAGCTATTAGAAACAATCAACGAACACAGTAAAGTTGCTGGCTACAAAATCAACGTACAAAAGTCCATTGCATTCCTATATACTAACAATGAAATCTCAGAAAAAGAAATACATAAAACAATTCCTTTTGCAATTGCAGCAAAAAGAATAAAATACCTAGGAATAAACTTAACCAAGGATGTTAAGGACCTGAAAACTATAAGACATTTTTGAAAGAAATTGAAGAAGACACAAAGAAATGGAAAGACATTCTGTGCTCATGGATTGGAAGAATCAACATAGTTAAAATGGCCATATTACCCAAAGCAATATACAGATTTAACGCAAACCCCATTAAAATCCCAGTGGCATTTTTAAAGAAATAGAACAAAAAATCATCAGATTTGTTTGGAACCACAAAAGACCCCGAATACCCAAAGCAATCTTAAGAAAAAAGAACAATACCAGAGGTGTCACACTCCCTGACTTTAGCTTGTATTACAGGGCTACAATAATCAAAACAGCATGGTATTGGCAGAAAAACAGACACATAGACCAATGGCATAGAATTGAGAACCCAGAAATAAAACCACATAAATATGGACAGATAATTTTTGACAAAGAAGCTAAAAACATACAATGGAGGAAAGACAGCCTCTTCAATAAATGGTGCTGGGAGAATTGGAAAGCCACGTGCAAAAGAATGAAACTGGACTGCTATCTGTCACCATGTACCAAAATTAATTCAAAATGGCTCAAAGACTTAAGCATAAGACCTGACACAATAAACTGCATAGAAAAAAACATAGGTACTAAACTTATGGACCTTGAGTTCAAAGAGCATTTTATGAATTTGACTCCAAAGGCAATGGAAGTAAAAGCTAAAATAAACAAATGGGACTATATGAAACTTAAAAGCTTATGCACAGCAAAAGAAACCATCGACAAAATAAAGAGGCAACCAACTGAATGGGAGAAGGTTTTTGCAAACAGTACCTCTGATAAGGGGCTGATATCCAAAATATATAAGGAACTCATGAAACTCAACAACAAGAAAACAAACAACCCAATTGAAAAATGGGCAGAGAACCTGAAGAGACATTTCTCCAAAGAGGACATACAAATGGCAAATAGACATATGAAAAAATGCTCAACATCACTAATCATCAGAGAAATGCAAATAAAAACCACAATGAGATATCACCTCACCCCAGTCAGAATGGCTATCATCAACAAGACAAATAGTAACAAGTGTTGGAGAGGCTATGGAAAAAAAGAAACCCTCATACACTGTTGGTGGGAATGCAGACTGGTGCAGCCGTTATGGAAAGCAGTGTGGAGGTTCCTCAAAAAATTACAAATAGTATTACCATATGACCCAGCAATCCCTCTCCTGGGTATCTACCCAAAAAATCTGAAAACATTTATACATAAAGACAGGTGTGCTCCAATGTTCATTGCAGCTTTGTTTATGGTGGCCAAGACATGGAAACTACTAAAATGTCCTTTGATAGATGAATGGATAAAGAAGTTGTGGTATATATACACAATGGAATACTATTCGGCGGTAAGAAAAGATGATATAGGAACATTTGTGACAACATGGATGGATCTTGAGAGTATAATGCTAAGCGAAATAAGTCAGACAGAAAAAGCAGAGAACCATATGATTTCACTGATATGTGGTATATAAACCAAAAACAACAAAAGAACAAGACAAACAAATGAGAAACAAAAATTCATAGACACAGACAATAGTTTAGTGGTTACCAGAGGGTAAGGGGGTAGGGGGTGGGAAATGAGGGTAAAGGGGATCAAATATATGGTGATGGAAGGAGAACTGACTCTGGGTGGTGAACACAATGGTATTTATAGATGATGTAATACAGAATTGTACACCTGCAATCTATGTAATTTTACTAACAATTGTCACCCCAATAAATTAAAAAAAAAAAATTAGCAAAACATTGCTCTCCACAGTTGCACATTTGAATGTTTGGAGAGAGAGCCAGAACTAGGGAGATACAACAGAAGCAGACAGAAAATTGTTGGCCCCGTGTGGACCTCCCACAGTCTAAGCTCCCAGCGCCCAAAGCTTTCCTGAGGGAGCCTCACGTGTGCTGACTCTTACTGATGGGTGCCCATGGCTCCCTGCCTGCCCCTCCCCAAGATGAAATCACAGCATGTGGACTAAGAGCGAGAAAACAACACTGCCTTTGAGAGACGACAGTTGCGAGCCAACTCTTACCTTAGCTCCCTCTTCTCGTTGAGGGTGGTGAGTAGAAAAGGAAGAGCTCTCCTGGGAGAGACAAACAGCAGAGAATGCTTTTCTAGCCTCTGGAGAGGAGGTGCTGGCAGGAACAAAAGTGAAACCTGGTGACTAAGAAAGACTTATCAAGATGCTGGACAGACCCTGTGATTTCCTGCAAGGGGACACTGGCGAATGAGATTCTGGAGATGTGTGAGACAAGGACCTCACGAGACATTTCTCGTGGGCCCTGACTCCAACCACTTATCTTGGCCTCTCCCCATGCTTCCCCGTCCGCCCCCCTCTCTGTGAGGAATGGTTGTTCTTGAGCCTTTCGCTGCCCACTGTGAGCCTGTGCAGGAAGCCCACCCACCGGGCATTGTGAGATTCCACAGCTAAAGAATACTTTGCTTCACGTTCAGGGCCCTCCATGGCCTGGCTCACCTGATCTTTCTACATTTACTCACATTTACTCATATTTACTCACATTTACTCAGTAAGGTATGCACTTTCGTTTTATTGCAGAGGACACCAAAGTGTATAAAGTAAAATGCAAAGGCTCTTCATGTTATTCCCCAATAGCAACCAATGTTTACAGTTTCCATTTTTAGTTTTTTTAGCAGTTATTTTATAGCTTTGCGTGATCACACTGTATTTCAAGTTTTGATTTATCAATGTGAACAACAGAGTTTATTGAGTTCCCTCATAAAGGATAAGAAATTTAACACTCTGCACACACTGTCTGTTCTCTTTCTCTCTCTACTCATGATATTTGTTAGCTGGATTATTATAGATAATCTAGGGACAACCAGTGTTTGCAGCTTTATGTCCTATGACTTTCTTTCATGTGCCCAAGCTCCAGCCAAGTTCAGTTACTTGTTATTTTCTTTAAAATGTAACTAGGAAGCAATTAAAACAGTCAGAAAACTCATTCACTCATTTCTGCATTGACCCTCACTGCTGGGTACCTGTGCTGTGCTAGGCACTGTTCCAGGCAGGGAAGATGCAGTGATGAATAACGCACAGAAGTACGCTCGGGCTTTCCAGAGGAGCTGGGTGAGCTCACCCTGCGAGCGAGTGCTGATGGAGAAGGGTTTGGAGACTCAGCATTAGGGCCTCCACCCTCCAGACCCTTGGAAGAAGAGAGGACCCACCCAACAGTAGTAAGGAGCTCCTGAGGGAGGGGTAAACGAGGAGAACACAGTATCCTGAGACTGAGCTGAGAAACCGATTCTAGCAGATGGGAGTGAGGCACTGAGTGAGATGAGGTTTAATATTTGACCTTGGGATACGCGATATAGAGTCATTGCCAATCGTGACAGGTGTGGTTCCAGTGGATGGTGAGGCTGGAAGATTGAAAGAGTGAGTTTAGGAGAGATTGGTGGGTGGTGTGATAGTCCACCTGGAAAACCCAGAGAATCAGGTGACAGTTCAGAAAGATGGCTGGGTACAAAATTGCTCTACAGAAAACAATAGCTTTCCTATATATGAAAAAAAGAGAAAAGTTAGAAAACGTAATAAAATGTAGCCTCAGCTTATTCTGGAGATAATAGGAAACCATGAAGATTAACCTAGCCTTAATAGATTTTAGAAACTACCCTGAAGCCTCGGGAATATACAAATGTTTTGCTAACATAATACAGCGGGCAGGAAGTCTCAGGAATCAAACACAGCGTACAAGGAATTCAGTCTATGATGAAGGGGCCAGTTCAAATGGCAGGTGTGGAGATGGACTATTTAAGAAGTGTTGACGGACCATTTGTAAAACGGCGTAAAACCTATCAGGGATCATACCTCAGATCTTACACCCTGTTAAATATAAAATGGATTATTATTATGTGTAAGAAAATCACATAGAATTAGGGAAAAAAAGGGGCATGAGTTATTTTGTAAGTTTATGGACGTTGTGCCTAACCTTTACCTAATACTCAAGCCTTAAATAAAAATATTGTTAAAAAATTATAATTAAAAATATTTTTTTTTGGAGGGCAGTTGGTGACCTCAGGATGGCCACGGGTTTGAAAATTAATCTGGGGAACGTAATTTGGTGGTTACCAGAGGGTAAGGGGGTTGGGGGGTGGGGGATGAGGGTGAGGGGGATCAAATGTATGGTGATGGAAGGGGAGCTGACTCTGGGTGGTGAACACACAGTGTGATTTATGGATGATGTGATACAGAATTGCACACCTGAAATCTATGTAATTTTACTAACAATTGTCACCCCAATAAATTTAAAAAAATTAAAAAAAAAATAAAATTAAAAAAATATTTTTTTCTCCATGGAAAAAGGCCAACATTAGAAAGTCAAACAAGGAAGTGGAAAAAGTACTTACAATGCATCTTTGGACAAAATCCTAATTTATATTGACATATAAATTTTAATATATTTATTATTCATAAGTAAATATTTATGTATCTCCTACACATTACTTAGGAAGAACCCTAGCAACCTAATAGCAAAATAACCAACTCGGTTCCTAGATAATCCATGTATCTTAAACGTCACAAAAAATGCTAAAACATACTCAGGTGAGAAAGGTAATTGAAACTGCACTGAATATGTGCACCTCCAGATTCCCAAATATCCGAAAGCCTAATTCCCTGTGTCAGGGAGTCCATGAATGAAATGGCACCGTCCTGTACTTGGTGTCCCAAGCAAAACTTTGCCCAAATAGGGCAGCTGCTCTCATGAGGCTCTTCACACAGACCTGCACTGGTAGGAGACACTGCCCCGACCTGAGGGTTTGGTCAGCAGGCGGTAAATCTGCCTCTTACCAGAAACACGTCTCTACATCTGCCATTTTATTTTATTTAAAAAAATTTATTATTATTATTATTATTATTATTATTATTTCAATTTTCCCATTTTAAATGGAATAAGATTTCATGGGAAAATTGGAGCAGAATTGAAAGTACTTGTGTTTTACTCAGAAATCACTGACTTTATAGAAGATGTTTGTTTCTCCTGACTTGTCCAGAAATGTTAATCTCTACGTCTATATTCCAGGCAATAAATGTAGATATTTAACATACTTATGTAAAGTCTAAAGGCAATCAGTGTTTTAACCTGCAAAGGAGTCACTACTATCACCTTTTTGCAGATTAGGAAAAGGTGCCCTTTCTGAGCTGAGGAAGCCCTGATTTTGTTTTTAGGGAAGATGTAATAGGTCTCTTCCTTCCCAGAAGTCACAGCACCTGGACACAGCGTTAACCAGCACATCGTATTTCAGGCCCTCTCCCTCCTCTGCCTTGGACATTGTTTGGTGCAGTGGACAAACCCCACAATCGTCCCCAGGATTCTGCCCTCCCGATGAACCACACCGAGACCTTAGAGAGCTTCAGCTTCTTCCTCTCAACCTACTACGTTCCAGAATTTGGGGGAATTCTGTTTTCCCCAAGAAATTAAACAGCTATTGTTTTCAATAGTTAGTGTTTGTTCAAGAGTATTCCCATAAACAACAATGTTCTGCTCACCTCCCCATTTCCCGTGTCATATCTTGTATTCCTCAAAACACATTCTTCAGGTGTTCCTTTGGTGAAAGTCTGTGGGTGGTGAAAGTGCTCCAGTTTTTCTCTGCCTGCAAATTTCATAGTTTCCTCCTCATTTTCTAAAGATGATCTTTTCAGGCATAACTTTGTAGGAGGCCGTTTCCTTTCCTCCAGCACATTGAAGCTTCACTGTCCTTGGCTGCCAGTGTCACTGTTGTGAGATTGGCCATTAGTCAGCTTGCCATTCAGTTGCAATGATCTGTCTCTGTGCTTTCTAAGGGCTTTCCTTTCTCGGGTGTGGTACACTTTCACCATTATTTGTCCAGTGGCTTCCTTTTTCATATCATATTTAGTTTTGGGGGAGATTTCTGGATTTCAGAATTATGTAATTTAATATTTCTGGACAATTTTCTGCTATTATCTCTTCAAATATTACATAGTGGTTAAGAAAACAAACTGGAGCCAGGCTGCTTCACATCTGTATGTGGCCTTAGGCAACTGTGGTAAGTCCTGTGTTTCAGTTTCTTCACATGTAGGATGGCGATGATGTTATTGCCTATTGTGGAGGTGAAGATTCATGAGTTCATTCTACAACATTTTTGAAGAGGGACACATCCTAAGTAGTATATGCTTGTTGGCTCTTATGTGATGCTTATTATTGTTTTCTACAAGACTAATCCATCATATGTTAGAGTTTTCTTTTCTATTTTCCATACCTTTAAATTTTCCTTTTTGTTTTCCACAGCTACTGTGTTTCCCCAAAAAGAAGACCTAGCCAGACCATCAGCTCTAATGTGTCCTTTGGATCAAAAATTAATATAAGGCTCACTCTTGTATTATATTATATAAGACCAAGTCTTATATTAAATTAAGACCAGGTCTTGTATTAATGCCCGAGGGTTGGGCGGGGCCAGGTTTCAAATTGCCAAGGCATGGCAAATGAACTGCTGAGATTTAGATAAGCTATGGGGGCTGCCTGCCTCTGCACCCAGGGAATGGGGAGGGCTCACCAAAGAAACAATGGCCTCTGCCAGCTCCCCCATCCAGGAGAAATCCACCTCACCAGCCCCCGTCCCAAGCCTGACAACTCAGGTCCCCACAATTTGTCCCTGCTGCTTTTGTAGCTGCTGCCCCAGCGCTGGAGCTCAGCGAGTGATCCCTTGGTGGGTACGTCTGCGCGGAATCCCTTTAAGAGGCTGCCTGCGAGTGCAGCTGCACTGTCTCACTCAGTCACAATCTCGGCTGGTTTTCACAGCCAGAAGTTATGGGGACTTCTCTCCCCGGCACTGGAAGCATGGGCTGGGGTGGGGCTGGGATCTCTCACCCTTCTAGGGGATGGGGGGGGGGGACCCACACAGCCGAAATAGGCCTTTAATGGTCACACTTGGGTGCAGGACTTGGGTGTTAAGGACTCTGACCCTCCTGCCAGTTTCCAGGTGGCTTCTGCTGGTCCTCAGTTGAAAGGCTTCAGTTCAGCTTGATTTTAGGTGATTCTCAATAATGGTTGTTTTGTGGATTAGTTGTAATTTTGATGTGGTTGTGAGAGAAGGTAAACACATAAATACCTAGTGCGCCATCTTGGTTGTCTCCCAAAGAGAGAATCTGCATCCACTACATTTTAAATTCCATTTTTTATTTTATTAATTTCCAGAAGATTTCCCTGAGATTTTGGTTTTCAATTCCCTTGGTCATATTTTTGTCTCCTAATGCTGGCTCACATTGCCAGTTCTCTCTTATGTGTCTTTAACACTATTAAGCATGACAATATTATAATTACCTGATCAGTCCAATATGTATATCGGAATTTACAGTCTATTGTTTCTTTGATCACTCTATGCTACCGTGGTTTTTTGTGTGTTTGTGGTTTTTTTATTGTGGGCTTCCCACTTTCCTTGGAACTCGTCTGTGGAAATTCTTTGAGGCCTAAATTATGGCTGAGTTCCTACAGAGAAGACGTGTGTTTCCTTTGGTAACTAGCTGGGGCAACTTACCGTCATGACTTTCATGTGTCAGGTTGTTCCTAGAAACCTCTTTTAGCATTTGAAATTTTAGGGAGACCACAGGTTTGGTGAATTTGGACCATAGTGTGATACTGACTTTTGGCTGCAAATTCTTAAGAGAGAATTTTTCTTCACCGAGAGCCAAGCATGATCAAGCAGTTTCTTGGTGGTTTGACTTATCATTATTGAGAAATATACCAAAGGTTTAGTCTTTTGATGTCCCAACTTCTCACGGGGCACTCCTGTTAGACTTCTCACCTTGGGGTTGTCCTAAAACTGTATTATATTCTATCCTTTCTAGATCATGTATGACTTGTAGCCATAAGAGGAAATACGAATCTCCTTCTGAGAGCAAAGGGGATCCACATAAGGAATTTAATCAAGTAGGTGACTTCATCAGCTCTGTGCTTTCGAAAAGTCTCTCAGGCTGCCTAGAGGAGAATATACCGAAATAGGTGAAAGTATAAATCTCTAGTTATACTTCTACATGGAAACAGCTGCATGAATCCTTTGGTATATGTACACCAATTTTCCAAGTTTTTATGGTGTTTCATAATAAGTAGTATATTTTCAATTTGATAATTATTAATTGTGTAAACTGTTTAGCCTCAGTTTCTCATGTGCAACATGAGATGCCTTTCTCTGTGATGAATTTAAGATTAAGAAATCCCTGGTGCCTGGTGAGGCATCTCTGCCTTATTACCCCTCCACTCGCCTTGGGTCTGTTTTGTACCAAAGCGGGTGGAGACCTCAAGGAGGGCTTTCTCTGAGGCCACCTTGTTCCCAGGGTGACTCTCATTGATCAGGTCCTTAATGGTTCCCAGACACTCCATTTTCATCGCTGTGATACACTCATCAATCTAGGTCCCTCTGCATTGCACAAAAATTTGTGTTACGTATTCTTGTCACGAACGTTGAGAATATAGGGCAGCATCATTTAGAAAGTCCCTATAAAGAACAGTTTTATATGTAGAGTGTGTATGAGTGTGTGTATGTTTTTGCATGTGTAGCTGATTTTACTGCATGAGCTTGCACGTATGTTTATTTTAGGAGGGTTTTTGCTTATCCCTGTGTCTGGGCTTCTCATTCCACTCCATGTGGCCACACCAGCAGCTGAAAGCCAAGCAGACTTACCTCTGGATCTTACTCTGTCTGAAGCTAGCTTCTTTTGCAGACTCAACTATTTGACCCAATAATGTCTCATTTCTACTAAACTAATTTAATTTGGGTATCTCCTTTGTTTACACAACCACATATATGACCATAAGAAAGCGTTTATCACATAGCACTAAACATCCGAGGACATATTTCTCTGCCATTGCACTGTCAGTTCTTTGACAATGATGAACATGTCTTTGAGTCCCAGTGCCTGGGACAGTGGTGGACCCAATGATCAGCAAAGGTTCCTTTCCTTTTTACGTGCATGCATCTGTGTCTGCAAGCATGAGTGTATTAATGATTGAATAGATGACTTGGAGAGGTGTGGGTTAGGAAGTCATTCCGGGCAGAGAACTTCTAAAGCTTAACTGTGAGAAACGTCTGTCAATAGAAAAGCAAAAAGCAAAATGAAGATGAAGAATAGTTGATAGGATAAATTCCACTTTAAAATTTACCCAACATGTAAGAAACACAGCCGTTGTGGGAAAGCAAACTCATCTGTAGTTGCCTTAGATTGGTTTCTCACTTCCTGTACAATTTGAGAAGTGGTATTTTGGGGGATGGAGGGAGCAGGCCAGTGTGACTTAGAGAATCACACTGCAGTCAGAGAAAGCAGAAGGAGAATGTGCTGGGGTTGAGGGTGGGGACAGAAAAGTCACTGGGTTATAGGATCCTTTCTATGAAAACACTTTTGTGGGTGGGTTTCATTCACAGTCTCTTGTCCCTTCCTGGCCAGGTGATCAGAATGATGGTTGACTTAGGAAGGCCCAGCCCTGGGGGCTGGAGGAAATGGATCAAGGTCAGCCTGAACTGGCTGAGTGGAGGGCAGAACAGGCACAGGCTCCAGGGAGAGAAAGAAGAGTGAAGCCGGGGCTGGCTGAGGAGGGCAGGAAGCAGGCACTCCCTTGTGAGCGCGCTGTGCCCCTTCTCACTGAGTTATGGTTGCCTGCAGCCCTTGCTGAGGAAATCACACAGCTTCTTAGACTCTTGATGAGACAGATAACACCTTCTTCAGGGCTCTCTTGAGCTAGAGGACCAGAAGTTTATTTCAGAGTCAGGAGTTCCAGGAAGGACCTCTGAGCTGACTTTCTACTCAAGTAGAGGAGAAGGAAGGTAAAGGCTGATTTCATTCTTTTCTTTCCATTCCTTTGCCTTTTAGGTCAAACTGATCTTCCTCAGACAAGGTCTAGATTTTTCAGAAGGTCAGGGAACCATGTGGACAGGAGTTCCAGGGCTCCTAACAGCTGTGTGACGAGGCAAGCCTGCAGCCAGGTTTATCTGATTGGGGAGAGCCAGCTTCTTTCTCTACCTGGTCCTTCCTCTCTATTTGTTCATTCATTCTGTGTCCTCCCATCTGTCAGCCATTCTGATCTGCTGTCAGGGTACATGAAATGTCGGTCTGGGGAGATTCTAGGAATGAAATATTTGGGAAAACCAATACTCTAGTTTTCCTAGTTGGAATTTCTTTTTCCACCAAACATTACATAAATTCATTCAACAAATATTTATTGAATGTCTACTTTGTGCCAGACACTGTTTTAGGCACTGAGGATAAGGAGTGAACCTCACAAACAAAAATCGCAGTACCTGTTGCAATTAGATTCTGGAGATACGTGTATGCATAGTTAGCAGTCTTGGGTTAACTGAGTGATACTCTGGTGGATGTTTCTTGTTTGATATGATTGTATTCAATTATTAGAAATTCTCTGCTGGGATCATTACCTTAGGCTCATCCCTAGTGTGTGGCATTGCCCCCTCTGTCCTAAAACCTCTCCCTTTGACTCCTTCACCATTGGGTGACTTTGCTGATGTGGAACTGCACTGATAATGTCACCTTTTTTGGAAAAGCAAATGTGTTTTCCAAGGGATGCTGGGGCATTGTCTGAGGCTGACCCCTGGAGGCATTAGGACCAGGCCCTGGGTGGTCAATTCTGAAAGACAGTAGCAGTCTAACTGCTGCTTTGACTGCCACTAGTGGACACATGACAAGAAGCTTCTTGCTCTCACTATCAAGGCGATGGTTCTCTACCTACTCCATTCTCCACAGAACGGGCTTCTCTCTGTGCCGCCGTCTCTGCCTGTTGGTGTATCTACCTTTCTGTGTCTCTGTGTGTTTTTTGCTCTATGTCCCCTTTCTCTTTATCTCTGCATGGCTCTATGTCTACTGTTCTTCTTTGTGTCCTTGGTTTTATACGTCACTCCTATCTCTCTGCCCTCACTCCTAGACCTTCACACCACTTTCAACTGTTTGAGAGGGTTGTCTCTGCCAGTTCTCATGAAGGCCCCAATTCTTTTCCTAACAGCTCAGTCTGGGGAACTCAGAAATGTGTGAGGACACTGGGAGAAGCAGGAAGGACAGGGCTTTAGAGTTCTCTGCGAGTTTCTGCTGTACCTGGTGTCAGGCACTTCCCTGAAATTGCTGTCAGCTCCAGGGTGTGTATCAGGCTGATCGAAGTTAACAAACTACAGAGCACCTTCCATGTCCCAGGGCCCAGTAGGGAAACTGCGCATGCAGGAGTGAAGGCAGTGGGCATCTGATACTTTGGTAGGAAGAGCGTGAGGGCAAACGGGAAAAGGATCGGGGAGAGTAGGTCCCAGCAGCCTTGCTGACTGGAGGACCAAGTGCTTGGACTTGAGTCAGAGTCACCGGTAGGAGCAGGGGTTTATGAGCAAAGGGTGTTAGTAAGTCTCATGTTTATAAATAGTTGTATATACTTTGTGAAGACGGGTAGAAAAAGATTCTGGTGTATTTCCACATCTTTTGTGTTCAGGGATGTCCAGGACTAGTAGGAGGTCCCTGACCATGGACGCGGCCACTCTGGCTACCTGACCATTCTGAGGTTATAATGAGGGCCCCTTCTGATGACTTCCTGGGGTCTTGAGCGTGCATTTTGCTGACTCAGCTCATTGCCTTCTGTTGTCAGGTGACAAATGGAGTGGGCTCCTCCGTCTCTGTCCTCCCCTGACAGCATCCCCTTTCCCGGTATTACCTCCTCCACTTAACCATGAACTCTTACATGGAAACTGCTCTCACGGTACCTCATATCATCCAGGCCACCTTCCTCTCCTACACTCCCAAGCTGACATCCTGCCGGCTATCAGCAACAAGTGCTGCCTCTCTGTCATCTTCCAGTAACCCACTCACTCACCCCAGAACTCACTGGCTGTTGTGTGTCTATCTGTGCTGCTGGTTCTCTTCAGAAGGGCAGCTGATATCTGCACAGCAACTTGCTTCTGCACACCCAGAGCCAGAGCTCACAATGCGTGTATGTTTACAGTGGGCGTGTGTGTGTGTGTGTGTGTGTGTGTGTGTCCATGTCCAGCCTTAGCCTGGTCATTGGGGTACAGCAGAGCTCCCAGTGGTGGCTGCCTGGCCAGCTCTCTATGGTCATGTTTCCCTGTCCTCATTTTACCGTCTGTGGCCCACCCCTCAGCATGGTTCTGTTCCTCGTATGGTAGATGGATATTTATTCTAGTGAGAGCTGGAGCTATCTTGTTTTGGGATCTTCTGTCCCGTGTGAACAGCAGTGCCCCTCCCCCCATACTTCCTCACTGGCTCTCTTAGGCCATGAATGCAATCTATTGAGATCCAGCTATATATTATTTGTGAGACATTAATTTTAAGCAAAGAAAGTAAAAGTAAAATACAAAAAATTAAAAGTAAAGGTACAGAAGAAGATTCAGCAGGCATACACTAACCCAAAGAGAGATAATGTAGTTATATTAAATAGTTAACAGATAAATATGGAAGTTATTTTTATTATTATAACAATGTTAATTACATTTGACATATTTGTAGAAAAATATTTAAAACATAACTTTAAAAGAGATCCATTTATAATATCAAAAATGAAATTAGGAATACACCTACCAAAAACATTTAGAACCCTATGTGCAGAAAGTTTAAAAAAATTTGAATGACATTAAAGAGTACTTAAGTCAATGAAGAGATAGCACATGTTCACACATAAGAAATTATTTGGTCGTTTTTTTTCAGATTTTTGGGGGAGGGGAATAGGGCTTTATTGGTGAACAGTGTGTACTTCCAGGCCTTTTGCAAGTCAAGTTGTTGTCCTTTCAATCTTAGTTGTGGAGGGCGCAGCTCAGCTCCAAGTCCAGTTGCTTGTGTTAGTTGCAAGGGGCGCAGCCCACCATCCCTTGCGGGAATCGAACCGGCAACTGGAGGGACGGGAAAGGAAACACTGGAAGACAACCTACCTGAAATCTAAAATGTGCTTTGACATTGATTTATCTGGTTATAAAATTAACTTCATCCTTGCAAGGTTGAAAATGGTGAAAGCAATTTACTTAAAGATGGTGTCTCAAATCTAGCAAACATGGATTGAGCAGAGATGATTTGAAAATTCCTCATTTATTAATTTATTACATCATTGATTCAACAATATTTATTACTCTATTTATTATGCAGATATTGTAAGGCCTAACAAAACCAAAGAAGATTGGTCTTGGGCACTAGATTACATTTCGTTCCTTTTAATTTATTTGAGACAGATTGTAGGAAAATAACTAAAAATCTTGTCGAGAATGTAAGGTACTTGACGTTTCTATCAAGTGCGGTAATCAGAGAAATTTGGACCTTTCCTGCACTGCTGTTAGCCTCTGCTGAAAGTAGGACTTTTCAAAAGTGGGAACAGTCCTGGACCCCAGCACTGGCAAAGCTCCCAAGGGTGTGGGGGGAAGGTCCTGGGTAAGGCAGTCCTGAGACCCTGCTCTCAGTGTGTATTTTACAGGCTCAGTGTCAGCTAATGCACATCAGGAGGATTATTATATTAATTTGTCTAATTCAGAGGCCCATAGGCTGACAGACTGAAGAAACCTCCCAACCTGGTAGAAACAAAGTTGGTTCTCCAAACCCCATGTGTCGAAACAAAGCAAAACTCTGAATCAGGACAGCAGAGTGCTCCCCGACATCTCCAGGGTTTCCTGAGGAGGACGTCCTCCATGTTCATCCCCCTCCGGAGTGTCCTGCAGAGCCCTCTGGAGAACCAGCTTCAGGGTCTGCCTTCCCTTCCTCCATCGCTGCCTGAAGGAGCCTACGAAGAAGTAAATGATGGGGTTGGCGCAGCCATTGACACAGGTCAGGACAAGTGCAGCCAGGTAAAGAGGGAAGAAGAGCTCATCGAAACCACTATCAATCCAGAACATGAGGAACCAGCAGATGCCCCAGGGCAGGCCGCAGAGGAGGCAGACCAGCACTGTGAGCAGGACGGTCACATACAGCCTGGTCGGCTGCACCCGCTGGGAGCCACACAGCAGTCTGGTCACCAGGGCCAGGCTGGACCCTGAGAGAAGCACACATAGGAAAATCAGCCACCCAGCAGTGATGAGATCGAATACTTGACACCAATCTTGGTCATGATCCCTCAAGAGGAAGCCACAGTAGTTCCCATGCAGGATGCTCAGCAGCAGGGACAGGGCCCAGAGCAGGGCACACATGACAGCTGATATGTGTCTGGGGCTGTGGCAGCGGTACCAGATGGGCCACAGGACAGACAGGCAGCGCTCAGTGCTAATGGTGCTGGGAAAGCTCAGGCCTGTGACGTAGGCAAACGTGAACACAGGGATGGAAAAGTTGGGCATGGAAATGGGGACGGAGTGGAAGTAGTCGATGAGTGTATGAGGGAAACTGCAATCTGGCAGCAGAGGAGGAGGAAGTCGGCTCCCGCCAGGTTGAGGATGTAGACAGAGAAGGCGTTCCTCCGCATGCGGAAGCCCAGCAGCCACAGCACAACCGCGTTTCCTGCCTGCCCCACCAGGGCTATGATGGCCATCAGCGAGGCAGAGATCAGTGCCCCCAACCTGAAAGCTTCAAGAATTGTCTGGTCACTTCCATTCATTGGCTTAACTGCAGTCCCCCAGGCTGCGACCGTAACATTCATGCTCAGGAACCCTCCACTGGTGCCAGTAGAAGAAGAAGACTTCAGCACCTGCTGTATGATCTCTGACTCTTACGGCCACCCTGCTGCAGGAGAATTACTGTCCCTGTGTTGCAGAGGAGGGAAATGCAGGCTTGCAGAGATTAGGTACCTCCTGAAGGCCACACAGCTGTGGCTTCCTCCATCCTGTATTCAAACCCAGTTCTCTCTGACTCTAAAGCCTGGGCTCTGTCTATTGCAACATGGACCCTGTACAGACATGGGAATAATCTATGGTCCAAACACCTCTCCTCGTAGTCCTTTGTCATGACATGTCTCCTGGAGGCTAGAGAAGTCTGGACAGGTTATGTGGATGACAATAGGACTGAGCTCAGCGTTCCTTCTGCCCTGGGACTGAGATTTCCTTTGAGGGAGGATGCTGGAAACCCCAGGGGTGACCTCAGGGCTACCTCAGTGACTCAGTGTTCTTCTACCAGAAAGGAGAACACGATTTAGTGTCATAAAGCAATGGCACCTCTTGTTATGAGAGGTGTGAATGTTGCCAGGCCTCTAATGGCCCAGTGTGTCAGCTCTGTGAGGACAGGGGTACTTTTTCCTGTCCATTAGTATGTCCCGTGCCTAGCTCTGTGTGTGGGACACAGTTTAAATCACTCTTACCATGGATTCTTTCTAGAGAAGCCAAAATCTTAACAAAAAAATACAAATAAAAGTGTACTTCTACCTTAAAAAACAAACAAAACAACTGCATTCCGTTCTCAAAGAATCTATGATGATAGTGAGAGATTATCCCAAAAAAGTGACACCAAATAGAGAGGTGCAAAGAATCAAACAAACAAACTGAGGAGATACAATGGGAAATTGATCCAATCACAGGGATAGAAATCCTAGGAAAACAAACTGTGATAAGGCTAGAAGATAACATGAGTTTTCTCCCTTTGTCATCAAACCTCATTTCCATCTTCTCTGCCCTCCTCTGTGTTCTGTGAAGATATGTCTCTGCCTGACCAATGGGCTCCCTTTCCTTCTGGCTCCTGGTTGCTGTCAGTGAACAGGAGACATTAGCAGGTGACAGGAGAGCAGGAGGAGAGTGATTTGGGGTTTTAAACTCCGTGGCTCTCTCCTGTCAGGCTCTGTAAGGACAAAGACCCTGTTTGGCCCTTTCCTGCTGTGACTGTCACAACCACAACTACACTCATAGTCCTCCCAGAGATCTGGTAACTTCTCCTTCCCTTACTCCTTTGGTATTGCAATGGTAACACCTCTCAATTATGACTTGTCTTTGTGGGCCTCTGTATCCTGTATAGAGTTCTCTTAGCCCTGCCCACACTTTGTACACAGTCCCTTTATTAAACTCTCCTCAATTAACCCATTAGATAGTGCCCAGTGTTTTCTACTGGACAAGCCAGATACAAGGATACAATAAACAAACAGTCAAACAAACCCATTGAACAGCAAGCTAATCTGTGAAAAGCAAAGTTATGAACAAGTTAGCCTTGGAAAGCAATGTCTGCATGTCATCTTGTTCCCTAAATTAAAATTAGCAAAATATTGCTCTCCACAGCTGCACATTTGAATGTTTGGAGAGAGAGCGAGAACTAGGGAGATACAACAGAAGCAGACAGAACCTGGCTGGCCCCGTGTGGATCTCCCACCGTCTAAGCTCCCGGCGCCCAAAGCTTTCCTGAGGGAGCCTCACGTGTGCTGACTCTCACTGATGGGTGCCCATGGCTCCCTGCCTGCCCCTCCCCAAGATGAAATCATCGCATGTGGACTAGAGCTAGAAAACTACACTGCCTTTGAGAGAAGACAGTTGTGAGCAAACTCTTTCCTTTAGTTCCATCTTCTCGTTGAGTGAAGTGAGTAGAAAAGGAAGAGCTGTCCTGGAGGAGACAAACAGCAGAGAATGCTTTTCTAGCTTCTTGTTAGGAGGTGCCTGCAGGAGCAGGAGTGAAACCTGGTGCCTAAGAGAGGCTAATCAAGATGCTGGACAGCCCCTATGATTTCCGGCACAGGGGACACTGGCCAATGAGATTCTGGAGATTTGTGAGACAACCACCTCAGGAGTCATTTCTTGTTGGCCCTGACTCCAACCGCTTATCTCGGCCTCTCCCCATGCTTCTCCATTCAGCCACCCTCCCTGTGATGAATGGCTGACCAGGAGCCTTTCGCTGCCCACTGTGGGTCTGTGCAGGAAGCCCACCCACCGGGCAATGTGAGATTCCACAGCTAAAGAATACTTTGCTTGGCATTCAGGGCCCTCCATTCCTGGCTCACCTGATCTTTTCACATTTACACACAGAAGTAAGGTATGCACATCGTTTTATTGCAGAGGACACCAAAGTGTATGAAGTGAAATGAAAAGTCTGTCTTCATCTTATTCCCCAATAGCAACCAATGTTTACAGTTTAAATTTTTGCTCTTTTACCAGTTATATTATAGCTTTGCATAATAAAATTATATTTCTCGTTTTGATTTATCAATATCAACAGCAGAGTTTATTGCGTTCCCTCCTAAAGGGTAAGAAATGTGGCATACCGCACACACTGTCTGTTGTCTTTCTCCCTCTACTCAGGATATTTCTCAGCTGGATTATGAAGATGATCAAGAACAACCAGCATTTGTAGCCTTAGCTCCTATGACTTCCTATCATCATGTGCCCAAGCTCCAGACAAGTTCAGTTACTTGTCATTTCCTTTAAAAACGTAACTATGAAGCAATTAAAACAGTCAGAAAACTCATTCACTCATTTCTGCATTGACCCACACTGCTGTGTGCCTGTGCTGTGCCAGGCACGGTTCCAGGCAGGGAAGATGCAGTGATGAATAATGCACAGAAGTAAGCTCGGGCTTTCCAGAGGAGGTGGGTGAGCTCACCCTGGGAGCGAGTGCTGATGGAGAAGGGTTTGGAGACTCAGCATTAGGGCCTCCACCCTCCAGACCCTTGGAAGAAGAGAGGACCCACCCAACAGTAGTAAGAAGGAGCTCCTGAAGGAGGGGTAAACGAGGAGAGCACAGTATCCTGAGACTGAGCTGAGAAACCGATTCTAGCAGATGGGGGTGAGCAATAGTCTCAGTGCTCCCTGAGGCACTGAGTGAGATGAGGTGTAATATTTGACCTTGGTATACACAATATAGAGTCATTGCCGATCATGACAGGTGTGGTTCCAGTGGATGGTGAGGCTGGAAGATTGAAAGAGTGGGTTGAGGAGAGATTGGCGGGTGGTGTGATAGTCCACCTGGAAAACCCAGAGAATCAGTTGACCATTAGCCCAGCGAAAGATCTGCCGGTAAAAATGCCTGAGTGCAAAATTTCTCTACCGACAGCATTAACTTTCTCATATAGGGAAAAAAAAAGTTAGAAGATATAATAAAATGTATCCTGAACTTATTCTGGATACAATAGAAAGTCATGAGGATGACAGCTCATATATATGAGGGGCTATTCCAAAGCATCAGGAAAAAGAATAGTGAGGTGCTAACAAAAAAGAGAGCGATCGATGAAGTAGGGTGTAAAGTCTCAGGCATCAAACATGGTTCATATGGGCTCAGTCTGTGATGAAGGGGTTATTTGAAATGGGAGTGTGTAGGGATAGCTTATTTAATAAATGTTATTGGTCAACTGGTAACTACCTAGAAGAAAACACAGCAGGACTCATACCTCGCATCCTATAGCGCGTTATGTTTCAAATGGATTGTATTTTTGAATAAGAATAAGGAAATCATGTAGAATTAAAAGAAAATGAGAGAAACTGTTTTGTAACCTTCTATTGGAGATGTTCGTAACCACAACACAGAAACCATAAATGAAAATATTGATGAAAATAACTATTAAAAATAAAAAACAATTTTTCTGTATGGAAAAGGCCATCATCAGCAAGTGAAATAACAAACTGGAAAAATATTTACAATGCATAGCTTTAACAAAATACTGATATAAAGATACACACACACCCGCGCGAGGTCAGGTAATTAAGTTTGCAAATTTTCTACTCTGCACTTCCATGGCAAAAGGATCGTGAACCTAATTGTCCGACCTCGGCTGTGTGTGTGTGTATTTGTGTGTGTATACACATGGACAATTAAGTTCATGAACTTGTTGCAACAATGTTGCTGACATTTTTTGATATCAGAGGGATTATTCATTATGAATTCGTACCAATTGGACAGTTAACCAAGTTTACTATTTGGAAGTGCAGGGAAGGCTGTGTGAAAAAGTTAGACTACCTGAACTATTCACCAACAATTCATAGCTCTTGTATCACGACAATGCACCAGCTCACACGGCACTGTCTGTGAGGGAGTTTTTAGCCAGTAAACAAATAACTGTATTGGAACACCCTCCCTACTCACCTGATCTGGCCCCTAATGACTTCTTTCTTTTCGTGAAGATAACGGAAGTATTGAAAGGAAGACCTTTTGATGACATTCAGGACGTCAAGGGTAATATGACAGCTCTGATGACCATTCCAGAAAAAGAGTTCCAGATTGCTTTGAAGAGTGGACTGGTTGCTGGCATCAGTGCATAGCTTCCCAAGGGGAGTCCTTCAATGGTGACCGTAGTGATATTCAGCAATGAGGTGTGTAGCACTTTTTATAGGATGAGTCTGCGAACTTACTTGTCAGACTATGCATTTCTCTTACACATTACTCAGGAAGAACCCTAACAAGAAATAAGAAAATGACTAAGTTGGTTCCTAGATAACCTATGTTTGTTAAACATGACAAAAAATGCGAAAACATACTTAGGTGTAAAGGGTAACTGAATTTCCACTGGGATATGTTCACCTTCAGATTTCCAAATATGCAAAAGCCTAATTCCCTGTGTCGGGGAGTGCACGAGGAAAGTGGCACCGTCATGTACTTGGTGTCCCAAGCAAAACTTTGCCCGAAAAGTTCAGCTGCTCACATGAGGCTCTTCACACAGACCTGCACAGGTAGGAGACACTGCCCCGACCTGAGGGTTTGGTCAGCAGGCAGTAAATCTGCCTCTTACCGGACACTAGATACGTACCATGTATCTAAGTCTTCCCGTTTTATTTTAAATATTTTCTTCTTATTATTATTTATTATTATTCAAATCTTCCCATTTATTACAGATTGAGATTTCATGGAAAAATAGGAGCAGAATTGAAAGTTCTCTGCTCTATGCAGAACACCACTGGCCTTAGGGAGGACGTTTGTTTCTCCTGACTTATCTGGAAGTTTTATCTCTTTGTCAATTTTCCAGGCAATAACTGTAGGTATTTAGCATACTTGTGTAAAGTCTAAAGGCAGTCAGTGTTTTAACCTGCAAAGGAGTCCACTTCTGTCACCTTTATGCACATTAGGAAAAGGTGCCCTGTGGGGACAGCCCCAGAGAGCAGTTTCCAGGCTCTCGGCCTCACATAGAAAGGTGCTGGCTCAACTAGTAAATGGCCATCAACTGTGATTGGATGGCCATCAGCTGTGGCTAGTTGGCCGTCAGCTGTAACCAGTGAGCCATTGGCCACTAATATAACTGCTGTGGCTACGCTAACAGAAAATGGGGGCTAGCAAGAAGATGGTGGCTGAGCCTGCAAGCGGCACAGTGAGGGTTGAGAATTGTGTGGCTCCTGTTTCCTGTGTCTCCAACCCAGCCGCCAGCGAGAGTATAGTGGTGTGACTCCCCTACCTATGGCTCCGTGGGTGTTCCTTTTTGGCCTAGCCATATCCTGTGTTCTTGTGTGCGGAGTGGGACCAGAGACCCCGCAGGGTCCCCCACACGACAAATGGTGCAGCGAGCAGGGTACGGTGTCGGCCAAAGCTCTCCGAAGGGCGGTGGAGCAGTTTGTGCGTATGAACACTCAGTCTCAGGAAGACCAGGAGGAGCAGCTGCCTGAGAGGTGGACCCCCGTGGAGGGGTGAAAAGACATGGACGGTTCCCCAACCACATAGGCCGGAGAAAGCGAAGGTTGTTGCGGCCCTGTGAGCTGGGAAGTGCTTGCTGAGACAGCCCGGATGCAGGACTAGTGGTCCCAGGAGGAAAGGCTTGCTGAGTCCTCCGTGGGAGCTGAGCGTGAGGTCAAGGTCATCCCTCAACCCCAGGACAGCCCTGGCAAATGACTATGGACTATGGGGAATTGCCTTCCATCTCTAATTTAATGGACCGTTTGACTGTTTGGGAACATACCACCATGTAGTGGAACTGGCGGATATTTGCTTTTGTGTCTTGACCAGCCACCATTGAGAATATGTAAGCACCTTGACTGTGAGTCGCTGTTGTTCCAGCACGGTACCCTGAGAGGCCCAGAGAGAGTGGCAGTGCCCTGAGAGCCCTGGCTGAGTCCAGGAAATCTGGCTGAGCCCAGAGAGAGTGGCAGTGCCCTGAGAGGCCCTCGCTCTGCCCGGGGAGACTAGTGGTACCCTAAGAAGTCCAGGAAGTCTGGCTGTGCCCAGAAGTACTGGTGGTGCCCTGAGAAACCCTGGCTGTGACCAGAGAGCTTGGCTGTGTCCAGGAAATAGCATTCATCTCCAGGCTCCTCGCACAGGGCCCCTCGCGGAAGACGCTTGTCGCGTAGATTGTGAGGCGAGACCCTGTAGGGGTGGAGTGTGGGGACAGAGCCCCAAAAAGCAGTTTCCAGGCTCTCGGCCTCACATAGAAAGGTGCTGGCTCACGTAGTAAATGGCCGTCGACTGTGATCAAATGGCCATCAGCTGTGGCTAGTTGGCCGTCAGCTGTAACCAGTGAGCCATTGGGCACTAATGTAACTGCCGTGGCTACGCTAGAAAAAAATGGGAGCTAGCAAGAAGATGGTGGCTGAGCCTGCAAGCGGCGCAGTGAGGGTTAAGAATTGTGTGGCTCCTATTTCCTGTGTCTCCAATCCAGCTGCCAGCGAGAATATAGTAATATGACTCCCCTATCTATGGCTCCATAGGTGTTCCTTTTTGGCCTTACCATGTCCTGCGTTCTTATGGGGGGAGCGGGAGCAGAGACCCCGCTGGACGCCCTGCACGACACATGGCGAAGTCGGCAGGATCCCCTGCACTACAGTGTTTGTTCAAGAGTATTCCCATAAGCAACACTGTTCTGCTCACCTCTCCATTTCCCATGTCATATCTTGTATTCCTCAAATCACATTCTTCAGGTGTTCCTTTGGTGAAAGTCTGTGGGTGGTGAAAGTGCTCCAGTTTTTCTCTGCCTGAAAATTTCATAGTTTCCCCTCATTTTCTAAAGAAGATCTTTTCAGGCATAGCTTTGTAGGAGGCCGTTTCCTTTCCTCCAGCACATTGAAGATTCACTGTCTTTGGCTGCTAATGTCACTGTTGTGAGATTGGCCATTAGTCAGCTTGCCATTCAGTTGCAATGATCTGTCTTTTTTCTTTCTAAGAGCTTTCCTTTCTCTCTGGTGTGGTACACTTTCACCATTATTTGTCCAGTGGCTTCCTTTTTCATATCGTGTTTGGTATTTGTGGAGGTTTCATGTTTCAGAATTCCTTTCTTGAACATTTTGGAGAATTTTCTGCTATTACCTCTTCAGATATTATGCAGTGGTTAAGAACACAAATTCGGCAGGCAGCCTGTTTCTCATTCGTAGTAGCCATAGACAAACGTCATAACTCCTTTTTATTTTAATAAAAGATTTTCATTAAAAAGTAGAGCTGACATACATTGCATCAGTCTCAGGTGTACACCACAGGTTTTCAGCACGCATATACTTACAGAAGTGACCCAAGTCCAGCACCATCTGCACAGTACTATGCAATGTCAATATTACCGACTGTACTCCCCACGTGGTCATTACATCCCCACGACTTACTTGTTTCATACATGGAGATTTAAACCTCTCACTCCTCTTATCTCACCACTCAAAATTTTTCAATTGCAGTTGATATTCAATATTATTTTATATTAATTTCCATTGCATAGCATTTGGTTAAACATTTGCATAATTTAAGAAGTGATCCCCCGACTAGTCTAGTACTCACCTGCCACTATGCATAGTTATCACCATATTATTGACTATATTCCCTATGATTTACTTTACAACCCCATGACTATTTCGTAACTACCAGCTTGTACTTCTTAATCCCTTTCTCAGCCACCCCCAGTCCCCACCCATCTGGGAACCATCAAAATGTTCTTTGTACCTATGTGTATGTTTTGTTCTTTACATTCCACATATAAGTGAAATGACTTTGCATCTGTCTATCTGTCTGACACACTCCACTCAGCACAATACCCTCCAGGTCCATCCAGGCCACCGCAGATGGCAAGAACCCATTCTCTTCCATGGCCGAGCAATATTCCACCGTACATTTGTACCAGCTCCTCTTTATACATTCTTCCATTGATGGATACCCAGGCTGCCTCCACATCTCGGCTATCGTAAATAATCCTGCAATGAACATATGGATGCACTCATCTCCTCCAAGTAGTGCTTTGGATTACTTCAGATAAATACCCAGAATTGAGATTACTGGGTCTTCCTTTGTCTCTTTAATGCATAGACATTGTTTTAGTCCGTTTTGTCTGGTGTGAGTATTGCTATAACAGCTTTTCTATTATTTCCATTCCATTTTCATGAAATAACTTTTTCCATCTCTCTACTTTCATTCTGTGTGTCTGTCAATCTTAGGTGAGTCTCTTGTAGGCAGCATATGTAAGGGTTTTGTTTTCTTATCCATTCAGCCACCCTATGTTTTTCATCAGACCATTTAAACCATTTACATTGAAAGTAATTGTCGATAGGTATGTACTTATTGCCATTTTATTATTCATATTTTAGATCTTTTTTTTTTTTTCATCTTAAAGAAGTCCCTTTAAAATTCCTTGGAAAACTGATTTGGCTTGATGAACCTCTTTAGCTTTTTCTCGTCTTCGAAACTTTATTTGTCCTTCAATTCTAAATGACAGCTTTGCTGGGTAGGGTAGCCTTGTTTGGAGATGGCTGCTTTTCAACACGTTGAATATTTTGTGCCATTCCCTTCTGACCTGCAAAGTTTCTGTTGAGAAATCAGCTGACAATCTAAATGGGAGCTCCCTTATAAGTTACTAGTTGCCTTTCTCTTGCTGCTTTTAGATTCTCTGTTTGTCTTTAACCTTTGCCATTCTAATTATAATGTATCTTGGTGTGGACCTGTTTGGGTTCATCTTGTTTGTGACTCTCTATGTTTTCTGGACCTGCATGTCTCTTTCCTTCACCAAGTTAGGAAAGTCGTCAGTCATTATTTCTTCAAATAGATTCTCAGTCTCTTGCTTTCTCTCTTCTCCTCCTGGTCTCCCTCTGATGAGAATGTGGTTACGCTTGATGTTGTCCCTGAAGTACCTTAAACTATCCTCATTCTTTAAAATTTTTTTTTCCTTTTGCTGTTCTGCTAGGTTGCTTCATGTTACCATGTCTTCCAAATTGTTGAATCAGTCCTCTGCTTCATCTAGTCTGCTGGTGAGTCCTTCTATTGCATTCTTCATTTCAGTTATTGTATCCTTCACTTCTCACTGGTTCTTTTATATGGCTTCTATGTCTCTTTTCGTGCTTGCTATGTCTTTGTTGAAGTTCTCACTAAGCTCCTTGAGAATCCCATAACTAGTGTTCGAACTCTGTGTCTGGTAGTTTGCTTGCCTCCATTTTGTTTAGTTCTTTTCCTGGAGTTTTCTCTTGCTCTTTCATTTGGGTTGTATTTCTTTCTTTGTTTTGTTTTTTTCATTTGGCTGAATGTGTTTGTGTCTATGTATTAGATAGATCTGCTCCATCTCTCAGTCTTGCTTGTAGACTTATGAAGTAGGTGTCTTGTGGGCTCTGTGGTACAGTCTTCTTGATCCTCTGTGCTGGGTGCTCCAGGAATGTCCCTTGTGTGTGTTGTGTGCCCTGCTATTATATTGGTGCCTTTTGCTATTGGCACATCAGTGAGTGGGATTGACATTCAGGCTGACTGGCTGTGGGGTAGGGCCGCTTCCACAGCTTCTGGTGTCCTGTGTGGAGGGTTTCCCACATGGAATGGGATTTGCCCTAGTGAGCTCCAGTGCTTGCTGAGACCGCCTTTGTGTTTACCACTTGTGGGGATAATCAGGTGGTGGTCTGCTGTGGTCCTAAGCCACCCTCCAAGTATGCTGGTTCTGGGGCTTCTTGGGAGGTGCTCCGGTGCAGGGCCAGATCAGCCACTGCCTGTGACTGCCTGGGGTCTACCTGGTAGGACCTACAAAGAAATCCATAGTTGGTTAGTGGCTGCATTGGTCCTGGAGGTGCAATGGAGAGGCCATGCTGTGAACTGAGGACAGCGGCCACCAGTACTGGATCTGAGGTAGCTCTTCAATATGCCAGGACATACCGAGGTCTGCTGCCGATTGGTAGATCCTGTAATGTTCAGCTGCCAATAAAACCTTGTGCTGTACGGAGTTGGTTGTGGTGGAGTCTCAGTGAGTCACCAGGCAGGAGTAAGTGAAGGTCGCCTGACCAATTCAGATTCAGATCTGGCCATGGAGGAAGGCTAAACACAGGGAATATGGCCCCCAACTCCTGACTGCACTGGACAAGGGCCCCACAGAAGAAAAATGGCAACTATATTCCATCTCTTGCCTGAAGCCCCTAACCTCAGTCTGCACCCCCATATGTCTCTGATGCCCACCAAGTCACTGTCTCTCTACTGGAGCCCAGAGTGCGTGCATGCAGGATAGTTGTGTGCGCTTTTTAAGAGGATGTCGAGGTTTCATGAAGCCATCCACCCCATGCAGATGATCAGAATCTATTTTTCAAAGCCAGCTGTTGTGGCGGCTCCTCTTCCTGGCATCAGTATTCCGGTATGGGGAGCTTGGTGTGGGGGTGGGATTCCTCGTTCCTCCGGGGGAACCTTTGTGGCCGATATATCCCTCCCAATTTTCATCCACCACACAGAAGTTTGGGGGCAGCTGTTTAGCACCTCCATTCCTCCTACCACTAGCAGCATAACTTCTTAATATCCTTAGTTATAAAACTTCTGTTGAACTAGACTTCAGATAGTTCTCCAGCTTGATCATTCTTATTTAGTTCTATTATTGATGTGTTCACCAAATGAGGCAAGCATAGCATTTACCTATCTGCTACCTTGAGTTATTCTCCATAACTCCTCTATGTATCAGTTTCCATATCTGTAATGGGGTTCACATTATTACCCACTTTAAAGGTTTATTATAAAGATTGATGACTTCAGTATATAACAGTTTAGAACAAGGATGCATACTGAGTACTATATCCTTGATTGCTCTTGTGCTTATTTTTAATGTTCATTCTTTCTGCAGGTCAGGACATATGTTAGAGTTTCCTTTTGTATTTTCCACATCTTTAACTCCTCTCTTTTTTTCCTAGGTAGATTGCTGGGTAATCCATGTATGTATCTTCCATGTTACCAGTCTCTTTGCACTGTGAGTAATTTTCTATTTAATTCATCCAGTGAATTTTTAATTCAACTTTCATATTAATAATTTCTAGACTTTCTCGTTGGGATTTGTTTTTAGATTTCTTTGGTCATTTTTGTTCTCGTGACTATGGCTCACATTTTTAATTCTCTCTTTTATGTCTCTCACCCTATTAAAGAATAGCAATAATCTAATTCTCTGATAATTTCAATGCTAAAGTCTATACGTATCTTATTTTATGGTCTATTGTTTCTTTTATCCCACTCATACAATGCCTTGTTTCTATGTGTGTGGTGAGTTCTGAGTGTGAGCTGCTCACTTGCCTTGGGACCGTATTTGTGAGCTTCTTTGAGGTCTGAATTATAGTGGAGTTCCTCCAGAGAGGACCTGCGTTTCCTTTTTCTAAATGACTGGGGGAACTTCCCAGCATGGCTTTCACCTATCAGGATGTCCCCAGAAAACTCTCTGTCATTTGAAGTTTCACAAACCACAGGTTTTGTGAATTTGGACCACATTATGATACTGACTTTTGGCACAAATTCTCAGGAGAGAATTTTTCTTCACCCAGAGCCACACTCGATCATGAAATTTCTTGGTGGTTTTATTTCTCACTCTTGAGAAATACACTAAAGGTTTAACTTTTGAGGTGCCAACATCTCATGGCCACTTCTGTTATACTTCTCACTTTTGCGTTGTCCTAAATGTGTATCTTCTATCCCTGAATGACCATGCAAGGCTTGTAGCCTTAATAGGAAATATAAATCTCCTTCTGAGAGTGAAGGGGATCTACCTAAGGCACTTACTCAAGTAAGTGACTTCATCAGCTTTGTGCTTCAGAAATGTCCTTCAGGCTGCTGTGAAGCAGTATGAGGATGTAGAATATCAATGAAAATGTAAATCTCCAGTCGTACTTCCATATAATAACAATTGCATGAACTTTGGTACATGTACACAAGTTTTCCAACTCTTTATGGTGTTGCATAATATGTAGTGTATTTTCAATTTGATAATTATTAATCGTGGGACCTGTTTGGCCTCAGTTTCTCATCTGCAAAGTGAGATGCTTTATTTATTTATTCTTTTTAATATGTGATGAATCTAAAACTAAAAAACTCCATGATACCTATGAAGGTTTCTCTTTCTCTTGTCCCTTCCCTTCCTCTTGGATGTGGTGCCTGGGGAGGCTTCTTTCACTTATTACCTCCCCACTGTCCTGGGAATTGTTTTCTACCAAAGAGAGTGAAGACCTAAACCAGGGCTTCTCAGACAAACTAGTTTTCCCAGTTGGAATTTCTCCAAGTGACCCACAAGTTCATTTCCCGTATATTTATTGAACGTCTCCTTTGTGTCAGGCATTGGTGTAGGCATTGGGTAATCAGGAGTGAACATCACAGACAAACATCCCAGTGCCTGTTGAAATTACATTCTGCATGTGCATAGTTCATTGGCTCAATTAAGTGACCTTCTGGTTAATATTTCACATTTGACATATTCGTATTCAATATTAGCAAACTCTCTTCTGTGAAAGGCATTTGTCCACTATACTGTTGGTGTTCCTTTCTTTCCTGAAGCTCCCAACATTGTGCTGAGCCATTCTGATTTCTTTTAGTTCATCAGCATCTCTCCGAAACTCATAGATATCCACATTTTGTAGAGGACCTGTGGTCACATTGCAGATGGAAAAGCTGAGAATGTAAATAATGTAATACATCCATTAGACTAGATCAGGCAACGTCACTCCTGGTTCCTCCCTAGTGTGCGGCATTGCCCCCTTCACCACAAAAGCCGTACATTTGACTCCGTCACCATTGGGTGATTTTGCTGGGGTGGGAACTGCATTGATAGTGTCACCTTATTCAGAAGAGGAAATATGGTTTCCAAGGGATGCTGGGTAACTGTCTGAAACTGATCACTGGAGGCATTAAGACCAGGCCCTGGTTGGTCAATTCTGAAAGAGAGCAACAGTCAAACTGCTGCTTTGACTGACACTAATGATGCATGACAAGAAGTTTTTTGTTCTCACTATCAAAGTGATGGTTCTCCGACTATACAATTCTGCACCGAATTGGGTTCTCTCTGTGCCACCGTCTGCCTGTTTGTATAGCTACCTTTCCCTGTGTCTCTGTAGTTCTTGGTCTTTGTCCCCTTACTCTTTATATCTGCATTGTTCTATTTCTGCTTTGCTTCTTTGTGTGCTTCGTTTTATATGTCACTCCTATTTCTCTATCCTCCCCTCCCAGGTCTTCACATCACCTTCAACAGTTTGAGGGGATTACCTTAAGAATGGCCTCAAAAGGCCTCAATTCTTTTTCTAACAGCTCACTCTAGGGGGTCTCAGAAGCATGTGGTGGCCATGGGAGAATCAAGAGAGTCAGGGCTTTGAGGGTCTCTGGAGACTCTCTCCTGGAGCCATAGCTGGAATATTAGTGTCAGACACTTCCCTGAAATTGCTGTCAGCTCCAGGGTATACATCCATGGTGATTCAAGTTAACAAAGTACAGACCACCTGCCGTGTCCCAGGGCCCAGTAGGGAAACTGAGCATGTCGGAGTGAAGGCAGTGGGCATTTGGTCTTGGTAGCAAGAGTGTGGGGACAAAAAGGGAAGGGATAGGAGAGAATAGGTCCCTGCAACCTACTGACTCTGGAGGACCAATTCTTCGATTTGAGTCAAGGATTCTTGTACGACCAGGGGTTTATGAACAAAGCATGTTAGTAAGTCTGATGTTTATTTATACAGTTAGCCCTTGATCAACACTGGCTTGAATTGCTCAGGTCCAGCTGTAGGTGACTTTTTCCCCAATAAATACAATAAATATATTTTCTCTTCCTTGTGGTTTTCTTAATAATGTTTTCTTTTCTTTAGATCACTTTATTGTGAGAATAGAGTATACCATATGTATAACATGTAAAATATGAGTTAATTGACTGTTTATGTTATCAGTAAGGCTTCTGGGGAGCAGTAGAATTTTAGTAGTTAAATTGTTGGGGATCAAAGTTATACACAGATTATCAACTGTCTGGGGGATCGAAGCTCTAGCCCCACTTTGTTCAGAAGTCCACTGTAAATACCTCCATATACTTGTGACATTGGTCATGAGAAGATTTGGTGCATATCCACAGTTTCTGTGTTCTAAGGGTTTCCAGGACTAGGTAGTAGGTCCCTGGTCATGGACGCAGCCACTCTGGCTACCTGACCATTCTGACCCTATAATGAAGATCCTTCCTGATTCCTGCATTTTGCTGACTCTGCTCATTGCTTTCTGTTGGCAGGTGACAAATGGAGTGGGCTCGTCCATCTCTGTCCTCCACTGACAGCATCCCCTTTCCCTGTATTGTATTCTCCATTTAATCATGAACTCTTGGATGGAAACTGTTCTGATAGTGCATCATGTTGTCATCCATGTCACCTTCTTCTCCTATACTGTTTAATTTGTCATTTAAGGCCAATTCTTCCTTATTGATTTTCTGGCTGGAAAATCTATATATTAATGTTAGTGGGACATTAAATTCCTGACGAGGTTGTATGCTCTCACTTTTTCCCTTTGTGTCTGTTAATATTTTCTTGATATATGTTGGTGCGTAAATATTTATGAATGTTATGTCTTCTTTTTAGATTGACTTCTTTAATATTATGTAATGTTCGTCATCTCTGTCTTTTCTTAGTCTTTTTTTTTTTGAAAGCTTACAAGAGTTTATTTGAGCCAAACTGACGACAATTGCCAGGAAGCAATATCTCAACGGATTGAGAAAAGGCTCCGTGAAATGGCAGTTTGCCGCTTATTTTATACATAGAATCAGAAGAGGGTTACAAGAAATCCATTGGTGGTAGATTAAAAGGGTGGGAGAAAACAAAGCAAGGAAATCTCTAGGATTGGATAAAAGTAAATTGGAGAGACAGGTGCTTCTTTTACACAGGTGGATGCAGGGTAGTTAATACTTCACATAGAGATGTTAGCCAAGGGACAAAAATAATAATGAGGTACTCTGTAGTTTTCTGCTCTGTTCTGCGAAAAGGGATTACTGACATTCCAAGGATGTCATCTTAGGTGCAAAAAGACAATAGACAGGCTCAGTTAAGGTGAAAATTGACTTTATGAAGGAAACGTCAGGCTAAAGATGTGACTTCCCATCATTCCCACCTTAGTTATGAAATTTTTTTATGTTCACTCCATCTTATGTGGTTATTTTCAGTCTCATGACCTTGTCAGGTTTAACCTGTGGTCCCTTTTCTGTCCTCCATTTCTCCTTTTGGTCCTAAATCAATCCAAAGGATGCATTGATGACCAACCTTCTGGTTGCATAGTGTGGTCCCACGGTGCTAGGAGGTCTCATTCCTAGGAAGTCTTAGTGTCAGCATTTGTCTTGCTGAGTGTTGGACCACTGGGGGTGGGGCAAGACCATAACTTTAGATGGCAGTCACAGCCCAATTATTTGTTTATATTTAAAAGAAAAGGTGAGCAAAGGGAAGGCAGTCAGATCTTATATGTCTAAATTAAATAAATATATTCTGGAGCATTTCAAATCTTTGAGCTATCATGATCCAAGTTTTTTTTTTCTGTCTGTCTCATGTTATTATTATTATTATTTTTTATTTATTGGGGTGACAATTGTTAGTAAAATTACATAGATTTCAGGTGTATAATTCTGTAATTTATAGATAATTATATATAATTATAATTATAGATAATTATAGATAACTATAATTATAGATAATTATAGATAATTTATAGATAATTCACATCATCTATAAATTACATTGTGTGTTCACCACCCAGAGTCAGTTCTCCTTCCATCACTATATGTTTGATCCCCCTCATCTCCCACCCCCCACCCCCCTTACCTTCTGGTAACCACTAAACTATTGTCTGTCTTGTCTATGAGGTGTTTTTTTTTTTCTTAGACATTTATCATTTATATCCCTCACACTGTGGAGCCCCCTCCCCCCATCCACTATCTCTCTGACATCGCACCGAGCCATCCCATTTCCACTATCTCCACTCCCAATGCTGTACTCTGCCTCTTGTAAATGTATACATACCTATTTATACATACATACATATATATATACATATATATGTATGTATCTATATATATATATATATATATATATATATATATATATATATATATATATATAATATTATAGTTGGCATTCATTATTGTTCAGCTTCAGGTGTACAGTGCAGTGATCAGGCATCTACATCTTCCCTGAAATGGTCTCCGAAATGGGACACATGTCTATCGGATACCCTACAAAATCTTTACATTATTAATTACGTTCCCCAGATTAATTTTCAAAACCCATGGCCATCTTGTGGTTACTGATTGTTTTCTAATCCCCTCACCTTCCCCTTTACCTCCACCCCCCCCCGCCCATCTAGCAACCCTCAGTTTTTCCTCTTTGTCTCCAAAACCGTTTCTGATTAGTTCATTCACTTATTCTATTCTTTAGATTCCACATATAAGTGAGATCATATGGTATTTGTCTTTCTCTGTCTGACTTATTTCATTTAACATAATGTTCTCTAGGTCCATCCATGTTGTTGCAAATGGTAAGATTTCTTTCTTCTTTATGGCTGCGTAATACTCCATTGTATAAATGTACCACAGTTTCTTAATCCAGTCATCTACCGATGCGCACTACAGTTGTTGCCACATCTTGGCTATTGTGTATAATGCTGCAATAAACATAGGAGTGCATAAAGATTTTTGAATTGGAGTTTTGGATTTCTCCGGATAGATACCTAGGAGTGGAATTACTGGATCATAGGGTAGTTCCATTTTCAGATTTTTGATACCTCCATACTGTTTTCCATAGTGGCTGCACCAATCTGCAATCCCACCAACAGTGCACAAGCGTTCCTTTTTCTCCACATCCACGCCAGCACTTGTTGTTTGTTGATTTATTGATGATAGCCATTTTGACTGGGGTGAGGTGGTATCTCATTGTGGTTTTTATTTGCATTTCTCTGATGGTTAGTGAGGTTGAGCATTTCTTCATATGTCTGTTTGCCATCTGTATGTCCTTTTTAGAAAAATGTCTCTTCAAGTCCTCTGCCCATTTTTTAATTGTGTCGTTTGTTTTTTTGGAGTTGAGTGAGTTTTTTATAGATTTGTGATATTAATCCCTTATCAGATATATCATTGGCAAATATCTTTTCCCATTCAGTAGGATCCCTTTTTGTTTTATTGATTGTTTCCTTTGCTGTAAAAAAACTTTTTAGTTTGATATAATCCCACATGTTTATTTTTTCTCTTAATTCCCTCGAGCGAAGGGATATATCAGTAAAAATCTTACTCCGGGTAATGTCTGTGAAGTTTCTTCCTATATTTTCTTCCAGGTATTTTATGGTTTCAGATCTTACAATTTAAGTCTTTAAGCCATTTTGAATTTATTTTTATATATGGTGTAAGGAGGTGGTCCAGCTTCATTTTTTTGCATGTGTCTATCCAGGTTTCCCAGCACCATTTATTGAATAGACTGTCTTTACCCCATCGTACATTCTTGCTTCCATTGTCGTAGATTAAATGGCCATATAGGCATGGATTTATTTCTGGACTCTCTATTCTGTTCCATTGATCTATGTGTCTGTTTTTATGCCAGTACCATGCTGTTTTGATTACTGTAGCCTTGTAGTATAATTTGAAGTCAGGTATTGTTATACCTCCCTACTTTGTTCTTATTTCTCAAGATTGCTGAGGCTATATGGGGTCTTTTATGATCCCATATAAATTTTAGGATTATATGTTCTATTTCTGTGAAAAACGTCGTTGGTAGTTTGATAGGAATTGCGTTGAATATGTATATTGCCTTAGGCAGTATGGACATTTTAACTATATTAATTCTTCCTATCCATGAACATGATATGTGTTTCCATCTATATCTTCTTTCATTCCTTTCTTCAGTGTCTTATAAGTTTCTGAGTACAGATCTTTTACTTCTTTGGTTAAATTTATTCCCAGGTATTTTATAGTCTTTGGAGCAATTGTAAATGGGATTGTTTTTTTTAATTTCTCCTTCTGATGTTTTATTATCGGTATATACAAATGCAACTGATTTCTGAATATTAGTTTTGTATCCTGCTACTTTACTAAATTCATCTATCAGCTCTAATAGCTTCTTGGTGGAGTCGTTAGGGTTTTCTATATATAGTATCATATCATCTGCATATAATGATAATTTTACTTCCTCCTTACCAATTTGGATGCCTTTTATTTCTTTTTCTTGTCTGATTGCTGTGGCTAGAACTTCCAGCACTATGTTGAATAGAAGCAGAGATAGTGGGCAACCTTGCCTTGTTCCTGATCTTAGGGGGAATGGTTTTAGCTTTTCCCCATTGAGTATGATGTTAGCTGTGGGTTTGTCATATATGGCCTTTATTATGTTGAGATAAGATCCCTCTATTCCCACTTTCTTAAGGGTTTTTATCATAAATGGCTGTTGGATTTTATCAAATGCTTTTTCTGCATCTATTGATATGATCATTATTTTTATTTTTCATTTTGTTAATGTGGTGTATCACATTAATTGATTTGCGGATGTTGAACCACCCTTGCATACCAGGGATGAATCCCACTTGATCATGGTGTATGATCTTTTTAATGTATTGCTGAATTCTGTTCACTAATATTTTGTTGAGGATTTTTGCATCTATGTTCATTAGAGATATCGGCCTGTAGTTTTCTTTTTTTGTGGTGTCTTTGTCTGATTTTGGGATCAGGGTGATAGTGGCTTCGTAAAAAGTGTTTGGGAGTCTTCCTTCCTTCTGGATTTTTTGGAAGAGCTTGAGGAGAATAGGTGATAATTCTTTTTTGAACGTTTTGTAAAATTCACCTGTAAAGCCATCTGGTCCAGGGCTTTTGTTTGTTGGGAGATTGTTGATTACTGATTCAATTTCTGTGGTGGTAATCAGTCTATTCAGGTTTTCTGTTTCTTCTTGAGTTAGCCTTGGAAGGTTGTACGCCTCTAGAAAATTGTCCATTTCTTCCAAATTGTCAAATTTGTTGGCATATAGTTGCTCATAGTAACTTCTTAAAACTTTTTGTATTTCTGCAGTGTCCGTTGTCACTTCTCCTCTTTCATTTCTGATTTTATTAATTTGGGTCCTCTATCTCTTTTTTTTTAATGAGTCTGGCTAAAGGTTTGTCAATTTTGTTTATCTTCTCTAAGAACCAACTCTTGGAGTCATTGATCTTTTGTATTGTTTTTCTGGTTTCTATTTCATTTATTTCTGCTCTGATCTTTATCATCTCCTTCCTTGTGCTCCCTTTGGGCTTATTTTGCTGTTCTTTTTCCAGATCCCTTAAGTGTGAAGATAAACTGTTGATTAGTGATGTTTCTTGTTTCTTTAGGTAGGCCTGTAATGCTATGAATTTCCCTCTTACGACTGCTTTTGCGGCATCCCATAGATTTTGGGTCGTCGTGTTTTCATTTTCGTTTGTCTCGAGATATCTTTTGATTTCTTCCTTGATCTCCTGCTTGACCCATTCATTATTTAGTAATAAGTTATTCAGCCTCCATGAATTGGTGTGTCTTCCAGTTTTTTTCCTGTAGTTCATTTCTAATTTCATAGCATTGTGATCAGAGAAGACAATTGGTATGATTTCAATTTTCTTAAATTTATCAAGACTTGTTTTGTGGCCTAACATATGGTCTATCTTGGAAAATGTTCCATGTGCGCTTGAGAAAAACGTGTATTTTGCAGCATTGGGGTGAAATGTTCTGAAAATATCGATTAAACCCAAGTGGTCCAATGTATCATTTAAGGCTGTTGTTTCCATATTGATTTTCTGTCTGGAAGACCTGTCCCTTGTTGTCATGGGTATGTTGAAGTCCCCTACTATGATAGTGTTACTGTTGATCTCTGTCTTTATGTCAGTCAGTACCTGTTTTATATATTTAGGTGCTCCTATGTTGGGTGCATAGATGTTTACTAGGGTTATGTCCTCTTGTCGGATCGATCCCTTTATTATTATATAGTGCCCATCTTTATCTTTTAATATGTTCTTCATTTTAAAGTCTATTTTGTCAGATATAAGTATTGCAACTCCAGCTTTTTTCTCATTTCCATTTGCATGAAATATCTTACTCCAACCCTTCACTTTCAGCCTGTGTGTGTCTTTTGTTCTGAGGTGAGTCTCTTGTATACAGCATATACAAGGGTCTTGCTTTCTTATCCAGTCAGCCACCCTATGTCTCTTGATTGGAGCATTTAATCCGTTTACATTTAAAGTGATTATTGATAGGTACATAGTTATTGCCATTTTTAAATTTGTAGTTAGGTTGTTTTGATCTTTCTTCTATTTGCAGAAGTCCTTTTAGTATTTCCTGCAATGCTGGCTTGGTGGTAATAAATTCCTTTAGCTTATTTTTTTCTGGAAAGCTCTTTATCTCTCCATCAACTTTAAATGATAGCCTTGCTGGATAAAGCAATCTAGGTTGTAGGCCTTTGTTTTCCATCACTTTGAGTATCTCCTGCCACTCCCTCCTGGCCTTCAATGTTTCTGTAGAAAAATCATTTGATAGTCTTATGGGAGTTCCCTTGTATGTAACCCTCTGTCTTTCTCTTGCTGCTTTTTAGGATTCTCTCTTTGTCTTTAACCTTTGACATTTGAACTATAATGTGTCTTGGTGTGGACCTGTTTGGGTTTATCCTGGTTGGAACTCTCTGCACTTCCTGGGCTTGTATGTTGGTTTCCTTCATCAGGTTGGGGAAGTTTTCAAACATTATTACTTCAAATATGTTCTCAATCCCTTGCTTCCTCTCTTCACCTTCTGGTATTCCTATGATGCACATGTTGTTGCTCTTGGTGTTATCCCAGAGGTCTCTTAAGCCATCCTCATTGTTTTTTATTCTTTTTTCTTTCTGTTGTTCCGTTTGGGTGATCTCTGCTACCTTGTCTTCTAAGTCGCTGATTCGATCCTCTGCTTCATCTAACCTGCTGGTAATTCCTTCAAGTGAGTTATTAATTTTGGTAATTGTGTTCTTTAGTTCTAACTGGTTGTTCGTTATGATTTCTACATCCTTCTTTATGTCTTCTCTAAGCTCCTTAAACATTCTTATCACCAGTGTTCTGAACTCTGTCTCTGAAAGGTTGGTTACGTCTGCTTCATTTGGTTCCAGTTGTGGAGGTTTCTTCTGTTCTTTTATTTGGGACGTGTATCTTTGTTTCCCCATTCTGGCTGACTCTCTGTGTTTGCTTTGATGTGTTAGGTAGATCCCCTAGAGTTCTTAGTTCTTGCTAGGTTATCTTATGTAGTATGTGTCCTTTATATTTGACTTACACTATTTCGTTCTTCTCCTCTGCGTGTGCTCCAAAGGTGACTCTTGTGTTGTGTATATTGTCCTGTTCAAGAAGATCTCTAATTGATTTTTGCTTGTGAGTAGGTGGGGTTAACTCCTAGGCTGACTCGTTGTGAGACTTGGCTCTGCCCACCGCAGGGCGTTCTGCTGCGTGAGGGTTGACCAGTTAAATGTGGTTTGGCCTCTATGGGCTCTAGTGCCTGCAGAGAATTCCCTCTGGGTGTGTGACCTGTAGGTCAAACCCAGTAGTACTCTGGTTTGGTCTGGAGTTGGCCTCTGGATATGTTGAATCTTGTGCCTCTTAAGCTGGGCCCTCCTGGTCTCTGTGCTCTCCGTTCCACCCTGGGATCCCGTGCGTGCCCGGAACTGCGGGTGCCACCGCGGTTTCACCGCTGCCGCCACCGCCACTGCCGCAGCCGGCCGGGACCCCGCCGCGGGCCCACACGTTTTCACTCCACTCCCCTTTCTTCCTTCCCCTGCTCGCCCAATTAGCGCACCTTCAAGTAATCCTTCCACGAGTCTCTTAGCTGTTCTGATGTGAAGCAGGGAGCCAGTGGGACACAATGGGCCCCTGCTGGTACCTAGCACTGAATCCGGGTCCACAGGGTGGTCCTGGGTGGGCTGCTTTGGAATCCTGCTGACTACACCAAGTAATGTCAACGAAAAACCATCCAGCCTAAGAGAAATCTTACAAGAGTTTATTTGAGCCAAACTGACAACTACCAGGAAGCAAAATCTCAATGGATTGAGAAAACGCTCCCTGTCTTTTCTTAGTCTTTATTTCAGAGTCTATTTTTTATCATATGGGTATTGCTACCTCAACTTCCTTTTCATTTGTATTGCATGAAATATCTTTTTCATCCCTTCACTTTAAGTCTGTTTGTGTCTTTCAATGTGCAGTGACTCTCTTATAGACAGCATATAGATGGGTTACATTTCATCCATTCAGCCACATTATGTCTTTTTTTTGAGCACTTAGTCCAGATACATATCAAGTAATTATTGATAGGTATGTATTTAAACTTTTTCCAGTGTTCTGCTGGTTTTCTTTAGTGTTGTGTTTCAGTTTCTTTATATTATATTTATTTATTGTGTATAGCTTGTATGTTTTTGGCCTGTGATCACCATGAAATATATATATATATATATATGTATATATATACATATATACATATATATATACATATATATGTACATACATATATATAACAGTCTATTTTAAGTGGATAGGCATTCAAGTTCCAACAGATTTTAAAACTGCTGTTCCCCCTACCCATTTTATGTTTTTGATGTCAGAGTTTAGATATTTTTGTTTTGCTTGTCCCTTACTACTTATTGTAGTTATAGTTGACTTTGTTACTTTTGCTTTTAAAACTTCATAGTAGTTTTTAGGTGGCTGATCTACTGCCTTTACTATTTATTAACCAGTGAGAATTTTTTCTTTCATATATTTTCTTCTTGTAATGTTATGACCTTTTGTTTTCATTTAACAGAGGCAACCTTAACATTTTTGTAAAGCCAATTTAATGGTGATTAACTCCTTTAGTTTTTGCTTGTCTGGGAAACGATTTGTCCTTCTATTCTGAAAGATAACTTTGTTGGACAGAGTATTCTAGGTTGTTAGTTCTTTCTCTTCAGCTCTTTAAATATATCTTCCACTCCCTTCTGGCCTGCAACGTTTCTTCTGATAAATGCAGAATGCCTTATGGGGTTTCTCTTCTGTATGACTAGTTGTTTTTCTTTTGCTGCCATTAAGGTCTCTTTTTATTTTTATCTTTTTACATTTTTATGATAATATGTCTTTGTGTGTATCTTTGGTTTCTTATTGTTTGGGACTCTGTGCTTCCTGGGCCTGGATTTCTGTTTCCTTTCTGATGTTAGGAAAGTTTTTAGTCATTATTTCTCCAGGTATGTTTTCTGCCCCTTTCTCCTCATTCTGGGACCCCTATAATGCGAGAGATATTATGCTTGATGCTCTCCCAGAGGTCCCTTAAACTATCCTCATTTTAAAATTTCTCTTTGTTGTTCAGATTGGGTGATTTCCACTATTTTGTCTTCCTAATCAGTGATCTGTTTTCTGTATCCTCTAGTCTGCTGTTGGTTCCCTGTAGCGTATTTTTCATTTCAGTTGTTGTATTCTTTAGGTCCAATTGGTTCTCTTGTATATTTTATATCTCTTTCTTGAAGTTCTCACTGAATTCCTCTATTCTTTTTGTGAGTTTAGTGATCATGTAATGATCATTACTTTGAAGTATTTGTCAGGTAAATTCAATATTTTGTTACATTAGATTTTTTTCTGATGTTTTGTCCTTTATTTTATTTTTATTTGGAACATATTCCTCTGTCTCCTCATTTTATTTGAGTTTCAGTGTTTGTTTCTATGAAGCAGCTACCTCTCCTGGTCTTCAAAGAGTGACTTTGTGTAGGAACACGCCTTGTGTACAGTGTGTGTTCCTATGGCTTTGCAGGCAGCAGGAGCTGCGTGGGCAGGGGCTTAAGATTCCCAGTGGATGTGGCTGTGGGGCAACAGATGGGTGGGTAGTTGCTGGAGCTCGAGTGGGTATGGGGTGAGGTGACTTATGGTGTGTGGCTCAGGAATCCCTTTGGCAGGGCAGAAGTTGAGTCAGGTGGCTAAATCTGGAGTGGATGTGGGACAAGTTGTTTCTGTGTGCTCTGGTGGGGCAGAGTTTGAAATGGAGTTGGAATAGGCTTAGACGTTCTGGGGCAGTGCATCTGGGGCTGCCCTGGAGAATGGCTGATGGGAGCTGGACGTAGTGTTGGCCATGGGAGTTGGGGCATGCTGGGGTGGTCGTGCAGATTGGCTAGAGTGTTTGGACTTAGCTCCCAACCTCTTTATCTAGGTGGAGTGAACATACATAATGGTGCTCTCTGGCGTCTTGGATCCTGGACCATTTTAGCAGTTCCCATCCTGTTTAGTAGGCTCTTAGCATTAGTTAATGGAGTTCCTTCCTGTATAATCTCAGTGCCCTTTGCACTGATGTGTTTTCAATGTGCCCCTAGGCAAGCAAACTGCACCTGGCCCCCACTTTGAAATCTCCTCTATGGCAGGTCTGCATGTTTCGTGTGGGACTTCCATCTTTACCATGTCTCTGTCTGTTCTACCTTCTCTATGTGGTCCCTCTATCATTTGTTGTGCAGGGCTTGTTCAATCAGCCCTCACTTCTTTAGGAGGAACTGGTCTAATGAAGCAGTATATCCACTGTGGCCCTCAGAAGATGAAAATTCAGGGTCTTTATACACTGCATGTTAGAACTCCCTCATTCTCCACCCTTTTTCTTTATAATCGTAGTAATGCATGCAGGCTTACAATTTCTTTCCAATTGACATAGATGTGTAACAAAGAAATGGTCAAAGACTTCCTGAATCCTATTTCCAGATGGAATAACTTTTTCAAGTTTTCTTCTGTGTTCTTTCAATAGTTATGATTAAGGTTTGAATAATAAGCTTATATGATGTTTTTTAATTTTTCAGTATTAATAACAGGATCATTTGAGTTCACATATAAGATGTAAAGAACGTAGGTTATGGCCAAGAATTTGGAAATATCAGACTGGGAATTTATGTAACTGTGGTTAATAAGCTAAGGATTCTAATAGAAAACATGGACAATAAGCAAGAACAGATGAACAATATAAGCAGAAAGATGGGAAATCTAAGAAAGTGTTAATGCTAGAAATAAAAATATGGTAGCAGAACTGCAGAATGACTGTCATGAGCTCACCAGTAGAATAGATATGGCCTTTGTCGAATCAGTGAACCTTAATATATACTGGGGGTGTCCAAAAAATCTATACACGTTTTGAGAGATGTTATCTATGCCCAAGCAGTAGTTTGCAGTAATCAGAAGTGTCTGGACAGTGATGGTCACCACTTTGTGCACCTCTTCTAATTGCAGAAATTAAAAGTGACTTGTATTCATCTTTTCTTATTGGTATGTATTGAGCATTACAATTTTAAGATTCGATTTCAATATCATAATGTGTATGTATTTTTTTTTGGCGCCCTCTGTATTAACAGAAAGTTCTTAACTGAAAATGAAAGAGAAAAGAATACAGAAAAAACAGGAACTCTTGTATATACTACTATAATATTCAAAAACGGTGGGATGATTACATAAGTTGTAACATACATTTAATGGAAATGTCATAGGTGGAGGAAGAGAGAAAGAAAGAGAAGAAACAACTGAACTAATAATAACTGAGTATTTTCCAAATATTGACAGGATCAAAGTACAGATCCAGGTAGCTTACAGAACACCTGGCAGAATAAATGTAAAAATAAAGGAAGAAAGAAAGGAAAGAAGAAAAGAAAGGAAGGAAGGAAGGAAGGAAGGAAGGAAGGAAGGAAGGAAGGAAGGAAGGAAAGAAAGAAAGAAAGAAAGAAAGAAAGAAAGAAAGAAAGAAAGAAAGAAAGAAAGAAAGAAAGAAAAAAGAAAAAAAAACTATATAGAGGTAGTCAATTCATTTTTGGAGAAAGAGAAACTATTCTATATGATACTATAATGGTACTTCAGCATTTGTCAAATGCATTGAACTATACAACTCAAACAGTAAATGCTAATGTAAATTATGCACTTCAGTTCATAATAATGTATGGGTACATCAAATTTAATTAATGTGCCACATGAATAGAAGATGTTAGTAATAGGAGAAACCGTGTGGGAGAGTGGATATGGGGGAGAGGAAGTGTATGGGAACCCTCTGTGCTTTCTGTGCAATTTCTCTTTAAATCTATAAGTGTTCTAAAATATAAAATTCCGTGAAAATGAACGAGAAATCACTGACAGGATGAATATTTACAATACACAAGTAACAAAGAACTCATTCTCCATATACAAAAACTCCTACAAATAAATGATGAAAAAGAGAAACACAATAAAATGGGCAAAACTTAAACACACACTTCAAAATCAAAAGTAGAAGTAGAAAGCAAGCCCATGAAATGATGCTCCACTTCATAATTCTGTTGGAAAATTCAAATTAAACACAAGGAGATGCCAATTTTACACTGATTGGAATGAGTAAAATCCAAAAGACTGGCAATGCTATGTTTTCAGGAGCATGTGGAGCCACTGAAACTTGCACAATTGCTGGTGGGAATGAGCAATAGGACAATCACAGTAGAAAGAGTTTGGCAGATTCTCACAGAGTTCAGCATACGTCTTTGTGTGACCCACCAATTTCACTTCAGCTCATTTATCCAAGGAAAATGAAAACATATGTCCAGAAAAAGTTGAATAAGAATGTTCAAGCAGCTTTATTCACAATATTTTTCTATATACGGAATGCTACTCACATACCTATGAATATGAAAATAAACTGTGGTGCACCCATACAGTGAAAGAGTACTCAGCGTCATACCAGGGACAAACTACTGATATATGCAATGTAATGACATGGGTCGATTTCAAAAGTACTGTGCTTAGTGAAAGAAGGTAAGAAGAAAAAAGTACATTTTATGATCCTAAATACATAAGGTCAAAGGTCAGGGAAAACAAATCTTTGGTGACAGAAGTAGGAACAAAGGTTGCCTCTGTGGCAGGAGGAATGACAGGGAGGGACATGAGAGAACTTTCAGAGGTGCTGAAAATAGGATGTGTGTTGACTGGGGTTTGCGTCACATGAGTGTATCACTGCACAAACTCGTTGAAGTGATGATCTGTTCAACACTCTGTCTTAATTACACCTGTATTAAAAATGTTTAAAAGGCCAACATTGAAACTCAACATATTTTTTAAAAAATATGTAACAAAATTTTTTACTGAAATAAGATTAATAAGTGTTGAGAGGTCTTTGCATGAAAGGTATATTTGAAACAGAAGCTGTCCTTGTAGACCATAGAGTCCAGTAAGACCCCTTGGCAACCTGACATGGAGGATTAGAGAGTCTCCAGAAAGGGACAATGAGGGCAGAGGCAAAGGTTTAGAAAGAGAGGGAGCACATGGGATTCTGCTGGAGGGCATTTGAAAAGAAACACTGAAGATAACCTACCTGAAACCTTAAATGAGCTTTGACATTGATTTATCTGGTGATAAAACTTAACTTCATGTTTGCAAAGAGTGAAAATGGTGAAAGCCACAAACTTAAAAACGATGACCCAAATCTGGCTAAATCTGGAGATTTAGCACAGACTGGACTTGAAAATCATCGGGTATCCTTTATTAATTCATTAATTCAATCAATAGTTCCTATGCTAGGGAGCTTTTCTGAGGCCTGCCCAAAACAAAGAACACTGCTCTTTGGGGCTGGACTGAACTTTCCTTCTCTAATTTATAGTGACAGATTGCAGGAGAGTGACCACAGAAGCTGGTCGAATATAATGTTCTTTTAGTTTCTATCAAGTTTGGTGATCAAAGAAATTTGGTCTTTCCTGCACTGTGTTTAGCTCCTGCTGAAGGTGGATTCTTCAAAAGTGGGAAGAGTCCTGGACCCCAGCATTGGCAAAGCTCCCAAGGGGGTGGGATGAGTGTCTGGGATAAGTCAGTCCTGAGACCCTGCACCCAGTGCGTGTTTAACAGACACAGTCTCACTGAATCCTCATCAGCAGGATTATTATGTTAACTGTTCTAATTCAGAGACCCATCGGCTGAGAGACTTAAAAAAACCTCCCAAACGGATAGGGACAAAGTTGGTTCTCCAAACCCCATGTGTCTGAACAAAGCAAGACTCTGAATCAGGACACCAGAGTGCTCCCCGACATCTCCAGGGTTTCCTGAGGAGGACGTCCTCTATGTTCATCCTTCTCCGGAGTGTCCTGCAGAGCCCTCTGGAGAACCAGCTTCAGGGTCTGCCTTCCCTTCCTCCATCGCTGCCTGAAGGAGCCTACAAAGAAGTAAATGATGGGGTTGGCGCAGCTGTTGACACAGGACAGGACAAATGCAACCAGATTAACCAGATGGGAGGACTCATCTGAATGACTCTTAATCCAGAACATGAGGAACCAGCAGATGCCCCAGGGCTGGCCACAGAGGAGAAAGACCAGCACTGTGAGCAGGACGGTCACATACAGCCTGGTCGGCTGCACCCGCTGGGAGCCACACAGCAGTCTGGTCACCAGGGCCAGGCTGGACCCTGAGAGAAGCACACATAAGAAAATCAGCCACCCAGCAGTGATGAAATTAAATACTGAACACCACACCTGAGAAAAATCTGCAAACAGGAAGTCACAGTATATCCCGTTCAGAATGCTCAGCAGTAGGGACAGGGCCCAGAGCAGGGCACACATGACAGTTGACGTGTGTCTGGGGCGATGGCAGCGGTACCAGATGGGGCACAGGACAGACAGGCAGCGCTCAGTGCTAATAACGCTGAGAAAGCACAGGCCGGTGATGTAGGCAAAGGTGAGCACAGTGGTGAAAAGGCTGGGGATGGAAATAAGGACGGAGTGGAAGTAGTCGATGAGTATACACAGGGAAACTGTAATCTGGCAGCAGAGGAGGAGGAAGTCAGCTCCCGCCAAGTTGAGGATGTAGACAGAGATGGCGTTCCTCCGCATGCGGAAGCCCAGGAGCCACAGCACAACCGCATTTCCTGCCAGCCCCACCTGGGCTATGATGGCCACCAGGAAGGCGGAGATCAGTGCCCGATTCCTGAAAGCTTGAAGAATTGCCTCGTCACTTCCATTCATTGGAGTAACTGCAGTCCCCCAGGCTGTGACCGTTGCATTCATGCTCAGGAACCCTCCACTGGTGCCACTAGGACATAAACAAGAATTGAGCACCTGCTGTATTAATTCAGACTCTCACAGCCACCCTGTTGCGGGAGAATTATTGTCCCTGTGTTGCAGAGGAGGGAAATGCAGGCTTGCAGAGATTGAGGTACTTCCTGAAGGCCACACAGCCTTGTTGTCCTGGAACCTGGATTTAAACCCAGTTCTCTCTGAGTCTAAAGCCAGGGCTCCGTCTACTGCAACAGGGACCCTGTACAGACATGATGTTAATCTATGGTCCAAACATTTCCGCTGAGGGTCATGACATATCTCCTGCAGGCAAGAGAAGAGAAGTCTGGACAGGTTATGTGGATGACAACAGGACTGAACTCAGCATTCCATCTGCCCTGGGACTGAGATTTCCTTTGAGGGGAGGAAGTTGGAAGCCCAAGGCATGATCTATGGGCTACCTAAGGGACAGAAAATGTCCATCCACCAGAAAGGAGATCATGATTTATGGTCCTGAAGAGATTGTGACCTCTTCTATTAGAGGTGTGAGTTGGCCAGGACTCTACAGTTAGAAATGACCCAGTGTGTAAGCTTTATCATGACAGGAAGTACACTTCTACTATCCATTGTGTGTCCCAGTCTAGCTCTGTGTGTGGGAGCCACTTTAAGGAACTCTTTATTAAAAGAAAAATAGTTTCAGGTTAAAAACAACATAATAGTTAGATATTTACACCCTTCACAAAGTGATACCCCACCTTCCCCAATTTACTGCCCTCTGTCATTGTATACAGCTGTTACAATTCCATCGACTCTATTCCCTTTGCTGTACTACACATCCTATTACTCTATATGTATATAATTATAGTTGACATTCATTATTATTCAGCTTTTGCATTGTGTGTACACTGCTGTGGTCAGACATTTAAACCATCCAAGAAGTGTCTCCCTAATAAAAAAAGTGTCCAAGTGATACCCTACATAATCTTTACAACTTTATTGATTGTATTCCCCAAACTGTCTTTCCTATCTCCTTGGCAAAGGAACTCCTATAATAGTTTACTTTATATAGCATCCGAAATCATAAACTTAAAATATTTATGTATACCTGTGTACCCCCACCTTTAAGAAAAAGTCTGCATTCTATTCACAGGCATTTATGAAGCCAGTGAGACATTATTCCAAAAACTAACACCAAATAGGGAAGGACAACCAAACAGTCAAACAAATAAACAAGCAAACAAATGAGATACAATGAGAAATTGATCCAATCATTGAGGGTCGGTACCAAGAAAAGTATATGTGAAGAGGCTATAAGAAGACATGGATATTCTCCTGTGACATTGAATCTTATTTCCGTTTACTCTGCTCTCCTCTGTGTCTGGATAGGAGACATCTCTGTCTCATGGATGGGCTCCCTTTTACTCTGGCACCTGGTTGCTCTCAGTTTAAAGGAGACACTGGTAGGTAACTTAGAGCAGAAGGAGGGTGATTTAGGGTTTTTAACTCCCTGGCCCTCTGCTGCCAGGCTGTGAGTCAGCAGTGGCTTTGTTACTCTACCTAAGGACATAGCCTGTGTCTGGGGCCTTTCTTACTGTCACAGTGACAACAACAGCTACACCCACTGCCCTCCCTGAGTTCTGGTAACCTCTCCTTTCCTTTCCCCATCAGGCCACAGGATGGTAACACCTCCCTATTATGACTTGTCTTTGGGCGTCCTCTGCCTCCTTCACAGATTTCCCTTAGCCCTGCCTGCACTTTTGTACACAGTCCCTTTATTGAACTTTCCACAATGACCCTATTAGTTTCTGCTAGGACAAGTCAGATACAAGGACAAAACTAACAAACAAACAACCTCATTGAACAGCAAGCTAGTCTGTGAAAGTGAAGTTATTAAAAATAAGCTGGCATTGCATAGCAATGTCTACTTGCCCTCATGTTTCCTACATTAAAATTAGCAGAACATTGCTCTCCACAGTTGCACATTTGAATGTTTGGAGAGAGAGCGAGAACTAGGGAGATACAACAGAAGCAGACAGAACCTGGCTGGCCCCGTGTGGACCTCCCACAGTCTACGCTCCCAGCGCCCAAAGCTTTCCTGAGGGAGCCTCACGTGTGCTGACTCTCACTGATGGGTGCCCATGGCTCCCTGCCTGCCCCTCCCCAAGATGAAATCACAGCATGTGGACTAAGAGCGAGAAAACAACACTGCCTTTGAGAGACGACAGTTGCGAGCCAACTCTTACCTTAGGACCATCTTCTCGTTGAGGATGGTGAGTAGAAAAGGAAGAGCTCTCCTGGGAGAGACAAACAGCAGAGAATGCTTTTCTAGCTTCTTGTTAGGATGTGCCAGCAGGAACGAGAGTGAAACCTAGTGACTAAGAGAGGCTTATCAAGATGCTGGACAGCCCCTGTGATTTCCTGCAAGGGGACACTGGCTAATGAGATTCTGGAGATGTGTGAGACAAGGACCTCACGAGACATTTCTCGTGGGCCCTGACTCCAACCACTTATCTTGGCCTCTCCCCATGCTTCCCCGTCCGCCCCCCTCTCTGTGAGGAATGGTTGTTCTTGAGCCTTTCGCTGCCCACTGTGAGCCTGTGCAGGAAGCCCACCCACCAGGCAATGTGAGATTCCACAGCTAAAGAATACTTTGCTTCACGTTCACGGCCCTCCATGGCCTGGCTCACCTGATCTTTCTACATTTACTCATATTTACTCATATGTACTCACATTTACTCAGTAAGGTATGCACTTTCGTTTTATTGCAGAGGACATCAAAATGTATAAACTGAAATGCAAAGTCTCTCTTCATCTTATTCCCCAATAGCAACCGATGTTTACAGTTTCCATTTTTAGCTTCTTTAGTAGTTGATTTGTAGCTTTGCATGATCACAATATATTTCAAGTTTTGATTTATCAACGTGAACAACAGAGTTTATTGCGTTCTCTCATAAAGGAGAAGAAATTTGGCACCCCACACACAGTGTCTGTTCCCTTTCTCTCTCTACTCATGATATTTGTTAGCTGGATTTTTGTAGATAATCTAGGGACAACCAGTGTTTGCAGCTTTATGTCCTATGACTTCCTTTCATCTGCCCAAGCTCCAGCCAAATTCAGTTACTTGTCATTTCCTTTAAAAACTTAACTATGAAGCATTGAAAACAGTCAGAAAACTCATTCACTCATTTCTGCATTGACCCACACTGCTGTGTGCCTGTGCTGTGCTAGGCACTGGTCCAGGCAGGGAAGATGCAGTGATGAATAATGCACAGGACTAAGCTCGGGCTTTCCAGAGGAGCTGGGTGAGCTCACCCTGGGAGCGAGTGCTGATGGAGAAGGGTTTGGAGACTCAGCATTAGGGCCTCCACCCTCCAGACCCCTGGAAGAAGAGAGGACCCAGCCAACACAGTAGTAAGGAGGAGCTCCTGAAGGAGGGGTAAACGAGGAGAACACGGTATCCTGAGACTGAGCTGAGAAACCGATTCTAGCAGATGGGAGTGAGCAATAGTCTGAGTGCTCCCTGAGGCACTGAGTGAGATGAGGTCTAATATTTGACCTTGGGATACGCAATATAGAGTCGTTGCCAATCGTGACAGGTGTGGTTCCAGTGGATGGTGAGGCTGGAAGATTGAAAGAGTGGCTTGAGGAGAGATTGGCGGGTGGTGTGATAGTCCACCTGGAAAACCCAGAGAATCAGGTGAGAGTTCAGAAACATGGCTGGGTACAAAATTCCTCTACAGAAAATAGGTTTCCTGTATATGAAAACAAAAGTTAGAAAATGTAATGAAATGTAAACTCAACTTATTCTGGAGATAATAGAAAACCGTGAGGATTAACTAGTCTTAATAGATATTAGAAACTACCCTGAAGCCTCGGGAATATAACAATGTTTTGCTAACATAAAACAGCGGGCAGGAAGTCTCAGGAATCAAACACAGGGCATATGGAATTCAGTCTATGATGAAGGGGCCAGTTCAAATGGGAGGTGTGGAGATGGACTATTTAATAAGTGTCATTGGGCCATTTGGAAGCCAAAACCTATCAGGGATCATACCTCAGATCTTACACCCTGTTAAATTTAAAATGGATTATTATTATGTCTACGAAAATCATATAGAATTAGGGGAAAAAAGGGGTATGAAATTTTTTGCAAGTTTATGGAAGTTCTGCCTAACCTTGATTTAATACTCAAGCCTGAAATAAAAATATTGATCAAAAAATTATAATTAAATATATTTTTTCTAGATGAAAAAGGCCAACATTAGAAAGTCAAACAAGGAAGTGGAAAAACTACTTACAACGTACCTTTGGACAAAATCGTAATTTATATTGATATATAAATTTTAATATATTTATTATTCATAAGTAAATATTTATGTATCTCCTATACCTAACTTAGGAAGAACCCTAGCAACCTAATAGGAAAATAACCAACTCGGTTCCTAGATAATCCATGTTTCTTAAATATGACAAAAAAAAATGGTAAAACATACTCAGGTGAGAAAAGGTAATTGAAACTGCACTAAATATGTGCACTTTCAGATTCCCAAATATGCAAAAGCCTAATTCCCTGTGTCGGGGAGTCCATGAATGAAATGGCACCGTCATGTTCAAGCAAAACTTTGCCAAAAAAGGGCAGCTGCTCTCATGAGGCTCTTCACACAGACCTGCACTGGTAGGAGACACTGCCCCGACCTGAGGGATTGGTCAGCAGTCGGTATATCTGCCTCTTACCAGAAACACATCTCTACATCTGCCATTTTATGTTTAAAAATTTATTATTATTATTATTATTATTATTATTATTATTATTATTATTATTATTATTTCAATCTTCCCATTTAAAATGGATTGAGATTTCAAGGGAAAAGAAGAGCAGAATTGAAAGTACTTCTGTTCTACTCAGAAATCACTGACTTTATAGAAGATGTTTTTTTCTCCTGACTTGTCTGGAAATTTTAATCTCTACATCTGTTTTCCAGGCAATAAATGTAGGTATTTAACATACTTATGTAAAGTCTAAAGGCAATCAGTGTTTTAACCTGCAAAGGAGTCCACTTCTATCACCTTTATAAAGATTAGGACAAGGCGCCCTTTCTGAGCCGAGGAAGCCCTGATCTTGTTTTTATGTGAAGACGTAATGTGCCCCTTCCTTCCCAGTAGTCACAGTCCTGCACCTGGACACAGCGTTAACCAGCACATTGTATTTCAGCCCCTCTCCCTCCTCTGCCTTGGACATTGTTTGGTGCAGTGGACAAACCCCACAACCGTCCCCAGGAGTCTGCCCTCCCGATGAACCACACCGAGACCTTAGAGAGCTTCAACTTCTTCCTCTCAACCTACGCTGTTCCAGAATTTAATTTTGATTCTGTTTTCCCCCAAGAAATTAAACAGCTATTGTTTTCAATAGTTAGTGTTTGTTCAAGAGTATTCCCATAAGCAACACTGTTCTGCTCACCTCCCCATTTCCCGTGTCATATCTTGTATTCCTCAAATCACATTCTTCAGGTGTTCCTTTTGTGAAAGTCTGTGGGTGGTGACAGTGCTCCAGTTTTTCTCTGCCTGAAAATTTCATAGTTTCCCCTCATTTTCTAAAGAAGATCTTTTCAGGCATAGCTTTGTAGGAGGCCGTTTCCTTTCCTCCAGCACATTGAAGATTCACTGTCCTTGGCTGCCAGTGTCACTGTTGTGAGATTGGCCATTAGTCAGCTTGCCATTCAGTTGCAATGATCTGTCTTTTTTCTTTCTAAGAGCTTTCCTTTCTCTCTGGTGTGGTACACTTTCACCATTATTTGTCCAGTGGCTTCCTTTTTCATATCGTGTTTGGTATTTGTGGAGTTTTCATGTTTCTGAATTCCTTTCATGAACATTCTGGAGAATTTTCTGCTGTTACCTCTTCAGATATTATGCAGTGGTTAAGAACACAAATTCGGCAGGCAGCCTGTTTCTCATTCGTAGTAGCCATAGACAAATGGCATAACTCCTTTTTATTTTAATAAAAGATTTTCATTAAAAAGTAGAGCTGACATACATTGCATCAGTCTCAGGTGTATACCACAGGTTTTCAGCACGCATATACTTACAGAAGTGACCCAAGTCCAGCACCATCTGCACAGTACTATGCAATGTCAATATTACCGACTGTACTCCCCACGTGGTCATTACATCCCCACGACTTACTTGTTTCATACATGGAGATTTAAACCTCTCACTCCTCTTATCTCACCACTCAAAATTTTTCAATTGCAGTTGATATTCAATATTATTTTATATTAATTTCTATTGCATAGCATTTGGTTAAACATTTGCATAATTTAAGAAGTGATCCCCGACTAGTCTAGTACTCACCTGCCACTATGCATAGCTATCACCATATTATTGACTATATTCCCTATGCTTTACTTTACATCCCCATGACTATTTCGTAACTACCAACTTGTACTTCTTAATCCCTTTCTCAGCCACCCCAGTCCCCACCCATCTGGGAACCATCAAAATGTTCTTTGTACCTATGTGTATGTTTTGTTCTTTACATTCCACATATAAGTGAAATGACTTTGCATCTGTCTATCTGTCTGACACACTCCACTCAGCACAATACTCTCCAGGTCCATCCAGGCCACCGCAGATGGCAAGAACCCATTCTCTTCCATGGCCGAGCAATATTCCACCGTACATTTGTACCAGCTCCTCTTTATACATTCTTCCATTGATGGATACCCAGGCTGCCTCCACATCTCGGCTATCGTAAATAATCCTGCAATGAACATATGGATGCACTCATCTCCTCGAAGTAGTGCTTTGGATTACTTCCGATAAATACCCAGAATTGAGATTACTGGCTCCTCCTTTGTCTCTTTAATGCATAGACATTGTTTTAGTCTGTTTTGTCTGGTGTGAGTATTGCTATAACAGCTTTTCTATTATTTCCATTCCATTTTCATGAAATAACTTTTTCCATCTCTCTACTTTCAGTCTGTGTGTCTGTCAATCTTAGGTGAGTCTCTTGTAGGTAGCATATGTAAGGGTTTTGTTTTCTTATCCATTCAGCCACCCTATGTTTTTCATCAGACCATTTAAACCATTTACATTGAAAGTAATTGTCGATAGGTATGTACTTATTGCCATTTTATTATTCATATTTTAGATCTTTATTTTTTTTCGTTTTAAAGAAGTCCCTTTAAAATTCCTTGGAAAACTGGTTTGGCTTGATGAACCTCTTTAGCTTTCTCTCATCTTCAAAACTGTTTATCTGTCCTTCAATTCTAAATGACAGCTTTGCTGGGTAGGGTAGCCTTGTTTGGAGATGGCTGCTTTTCAACACGTTGAATATTTTGTGCCATTCCCTTCTGACCTGCAAAGTTTCTGTTGAGAAATCAGCTGACAATCTAAATGGGAGCTCCCTTATAAGTTACTAGTTGCCTTTCTCTTGCTGCTTTTAGATTCTCTGTTTGTCTTTAACCTTTGCCATTCTAATTATAATGTATCTTGGTGTGGACCTGTTTGGGTTCATCTTGTTTGTGACTCTCTATGTTTTCTGGACCTGCATGTCTCTTTCCTTCACCAAGTTAGGAAAGTCGTCAGTCATTATTTCTTCAAATAGATTCTCAGTTTCTTGCTTTCTCTCTTCTCCTCCTGGTCTCCCTCTGATGAGAATGTGGTTACGCTTGATGTTGTCCCTGAAGTACCTTAAACTATCCTCATTCTTTAAAAATTCTTTCTCCTTTTGATGTTCTGATAGGGTGCTTCATGTTACCATGTCTTCCAAATTGTTGATTCAGTCCTCTGCTTCATCTAGTCTGCTGGTGAGTCCTTCTATTGCATTCTTCATTTCAGTTATTGTATCCTTCACTTCTCACTGGTTCTTTTATATGGCTTCTATGTCTCTTTTCGTGCTTGCTATGTCTTTGTTGAAGTTCTCACTAAGCTCCTTGAGAATCCCATAACTAGTGTTCGAACTCTGTGTCTGGTAGTTTGCTTGCCTCCATTTTGTTTAGTTCTTTTCCTGGAGTTTTCTCTTGCTCTTTCATTTGGGTTGTATTTCTTTCTTTGTTTTTTTTTTTTCATTTGGCTGGCTGTGTTTGTGTCTATGTATTAGATAGATCTGCTCCATCCCTCAGTCTTGCTTGTAGACTTATGAAGTAGGTGTCTTGTGGGCTCTGTGGTACAGTCTTCTTGATCCTCTGTGCTGGGTGCTCCAGGAATGTCCCTTGTGTGTGTTGTGTGCCCTGCTATTATATTGGTGCCTTTTGCTATTGGCACATCATTGAGTGGGATTGACATTCAGCCTGACTGGCTGTGGGGTAGGGTCGCTTCCACAGCTTCTGGTGTCCTGTGTGGAAGGTTTCCCACATGGAATGGGATTTGCCCTAGTGAGCTCCAGTGCTTGCTGAGACCGCCCTTTGTGTTTACCACTTGTGGGGCTAATCGGGTGGTGGTCTGCTGTGGTCCTAAGCCACCCTCCAAGTATGCTGGTTCTGGGGCTTCTTGGGAGGTGCTCCGGTGCAGGGCCAGATCAGCCACTGCCTGTGACTGCCTGGGGTCTACCTGGTAGGACCTACAAAGAAATCCATAGTTGGTCATGGCCTGTGTTTGTCTTGTAGGCGCATGAGAGAGGCCATGCTGTGAACTGAGGACGGCGGCCACCAGTACTGGATCTGAGGCAGCTCTTTAATATGCCAGGACATACCGAGGTCTGCTGCCAAATGGCAGATCCTGTAATGTTCAGCTGCCAATAAAACCTTGTGCTGTACGGAGTTGGTTGTGGTGGAGTCTCAGTGAGTCACCAGGCAGGAGTAGGTGGAGGTCGCCTGACAATTCAGATTCAGATCTGGCCATGGGCGAAGGCTCAACCCAGGGAAGATGGCCCCCAACTCCTGACTGCACTGGACAAGGGCCCCACACAGGAAAAATGGCAACTATATTCCATCTCTTGCCTGAAGCTCTAACCTCAGTCTGGACCCCCATATGTCTCTGATGCCCACCAAGTCACTGTCTCTCCTCTGGAGCCCAGGGTGCGTGCATGCAGGATAGTTGTGTGGGCTTTTTAAGAGGATGTCGAGGTTTCATGAAGCCATCCACCCTACGCAGATGGTCGGAATCTATTTTTCAAAGCCAGCTGTTGTGGCGGCTCCTCTTCCTGGCATCAGTATTCCAGTATGGGGAGGTTGGTGTGGGGATGGGATTTCTCGTTCCTCCGGGGGAACCTCTGTGGCCGATACATCCCTCCCAATTTTCATCCACCACACAGAAGTTTGGGGGCAGCTGTTTAGCACCTCCATTCCTCCTACCACTAGCAGCATAACTTCTTCTTTATATCCTTAGTTATAAAACTTCTGTTGAACTAGACTTCAGATGGTTCTCCAGCTTGATCATTCTTATTTAATTCTATTATTGATGTGTTCACCAAATGAGGCAAGCATAGCATTTACCTATCTGCTACCTTGAGTTATTCTCCATAACTCCTCTATGTTTCAGTTTCCTTATCTAATGGGGTTCACATTATTACCTCCTTTAAAGGTTTATTATAAAGATTAATGACTTCAGTATATAACAGTTTAGAACAAGGACACATACTGAGTACTATATCCTTGATAGCTCTTGTGATGATTTTTAATGTTCATTCTTTCTGCAGATCAGGACATATGTTAGAGTTTCCTTTTGTATTTTCCACATCTTTAATTCCCCTCTTTTTTTCCTAGGTAGATTGCTGGGTAATCCACATATGTATCTTCCATGTTACCAGTCTCTTTGCACTGTGAGTAATTTTCTATTTAATTCATCCAGTGAATTTTTAATTCAATTTTTGTATTAATAATTTCTAGACTTTCTCGTTGGGATTTGTTTTTAGATTTCTTTGGTCACTTTTGTTCTCGTGACTATGGCTCACATTTTTAATTCTCTCTTTTATTTCTCTCACCCTATTAAAGCATAGCAGTAATCTAATTCTCTGATAATTTCAATGCTAAAGTCTATACGTATCTTATTTTATGGTCTATTGTTTCTTTTATGCCATTCATACGGTGCCTTGTTTCTATGTGTGTGGTGAGTTCTGAGTGTGAGCTGCTCACTTGCCTTGGGACCGTATTTGTGGGCTTCTTTGAGGTCTGAATTATAGTGGAGTTCCTCCAGAGAGGACCTGCGTTTCCTTTTTCTAAATGACTGGAGGAACTTCCCAGCATGGCTTTCACCTATCAGGATGTCCCCAGAAACCTCTCTGTCATTTGAAGTTTCACAAACCACAGGTTTTGTGAATTTGGACCACAGTATGATACTGACTTTTGGCACAAATTCTCAGGAGAGAATTTTTCTTCACCCAGAGCCACACTCGATCATGAAATTTCTTGGTGGTTTTATTTCTCACTTTTGAGAAATACACTAAAGGTTTAATTTTTAGTGGCCCAACTAAAAGTTTAGTTTAGTGGCCCAACTTCTCATGGCCACTTCTGTTAGACTTCTCACTTTTGCGTTGTCCTAAAAGTGTTTTTTCTATCCCTGATTGACCATGCAGGGCTTGTAGCCATAATAGGAAATATAAATCTCCTTCTGAGAGTGAAGGGGATCTACGTAAGGCACTTACTCAAGTAAGTGACTTCATCAGCTTTGTGCTTCAGAAATGTCCTTCAGGCTGCTGTGAGGCAGTATGAGGATGTAGAATATCAATGAAAATATAAATCTCCAGTCGTACTTCCATATAATAACAATTGCATGAACTTTGGTACATGTACACAAGTTTTCCAACTCTTTATGGTGTTGCATAATATGTAGTGTATTTTCAATTTGATAATTATTAATCGTGGGACTTGTTTGGCCTCAGTTTCTCATCTGCAAAATGAGATGGTTTATTTATTTATTCTTTTTAATATGTGATGAATCTAAAGCTGAAAAACTCCATGGTACCTATGAAGGTTTCTTTTTCTCTTGTCCCTTCCCTTCCTCTTAGATCTGGTGCCTGGGGAGGCTTCTTTCACTTAATACCTCCCCACTGTCCTGGGAATTGTTTTCTACCAAAGAGAGTGAAGACCTAAACCAGGGCTTCTCAGACAAACTAGTTTTCCCAGTTGGAATTTCTCCAAGTGTCCCATAAGTTCATTTCCCGTATATTTATTGAACGTCTCCTTTGTGTCAGGCATTGGTGTAGGCATTGGGTAATCAGGAGTGAACATCACAGACAAACATCCCAGTGCCTGTTGAAATTACATTCTGCATGTGCATAGTTCATTGGCTCAATTAAGTGACCTTCTGGTTAATATTTCACATTTGACATATTCGTTTTCAATATTAGCAAACTCTCTTCTGCGAAAGGCATTTGTCCACTATACTGTCGGTGTTCCTTTCTTTCCTGAAGCTCCCAACATTGTGCTGAGCCATTCTGATTTCTTTTAGTTCATCAGCATCTCTCCGAAACTCATAGATATCCAGATTTTGTAGAGGACCTGTGGTCACATTGCAGATGGAAAAGCTGAGAATGTAAATAATGTAATACATCCATTAGACTAGATCAGGCAACGTCACTCCTGGTTCCTCCCTAGTGTGCGGCATTGCCCCCTTCACCACAAAAGCCGTACATTTGACTCCGTCACCATTGGGTGATTTTGCTGGGGTGGGAACTGCATTGATAATGTCACCTTATTCAGAAGAGGAAACATGGTTTCCAAGGGATGCTGGGGACCTGTCTGAAGCTGACCACTGGAGGCATTAGACCAGGCCCTGGGTTGGTCAATTCTGAAAGACAGCAACAGTCAAACTGCTGCTTTGACTGACACTAATGACGCATGACAAGAAGTTTTTAGCTCTCGCTATCAAAGTGATGGTTCTCTGACTATACAATTCTGCACTGAATTGGGTTCTCTCCGTGCCACCGTCTGCCTATTTGTATATCTACCTTTCCCTGTGTCTCTGTAGTTCTTGGTCTTTATCCCCTTACTCTTTATATCTGCATGGTTCTATTTCTGCTTTACTTCTTTTCGTGCTTCGTTTTATATGTCACTCCTATTTCTCTATCCTCCCCTCCCAGGTCTTCACATCACCTTCAACAGTTTGAGGGGATTACCTTAAGAATGGCCTCAAAAGGCCTCAATTCTTTTTCTAACAGCTCACTCTAGGGGGTCTCAGAAGTGTGTGGGGGCCATGGGAGAATCAAGAGAGTCAGGGCTTTGAGAGTCTCTGGAGACTCTCTCCTGGAGCCATAGCTGGAATATTAGTGTCAGACACTTCCCTGAAATTGCTGTCAGCTCCAGGGCATACATCCAGGGTGATTCAAGTTCAGAGAGTACAGACCACCTGCCGTGTCCCAGGGCCCAGTATGGAAACTGAGCATGTCGGAGTGAAGGCAGTGGGCATTTGGTCTTGGTAGCAAGAGTGTGGGGACAAAAGGGGAAGGGATAGGAGAGAATAGGTCCCCGTAGCCTACTGACTCTGGAGGACCAAATTCTTTAATTTGAGTCAAGGATTCTTGTACGACCAGGGGTTTATGAACAAAGCATGTTAGTAAGTCTGATGTTTATTTATACTGTTAGCCCTTGATCAACAATGGCTTGAATTGCTCAGGTCCAGGTATAGGTGGCTTTTTCCCCAATAAATACAATAAATATATTTTCTCTTCCTTGTGGTTTTCTTAATAATGTTTTCTTTTCTTTAGATCACTTTACTGTGAGAATAGAGTATACCATATGTATAACATGTAAAATATGAGTTAATTGACTGTTTATGTTATCAGTAAGGCTTCTGGGGAGCAGTAGAATTTTAGTAGTTAAATTGTTGGGGATCAAAGTTATATGCAGATTATCAACTGTCTGGGGGATCAAAGCTCTAGCCCCACTTTGTTCAGAAGTCCAGTGTAAATACCTCCATATACTTGCGACAACGGTCATGAGAAAATTTGGTGCATATCCACAGTTTCTGTGTTCTAAGGGTTTCCAGGACTAGGTAGTAGGTCCCTGGTCATGGACGCAGCCACTCTGGCTACCTGACCATTCTGACCCTATAATGAAGATCCTCCCTGATTCCTGCATTTTGCTGACTCTGCTCATTGCTTTCTGTTGGCAGGTGACAAATGGAGTGGGCTCGTCCATCTCTGTCCTCCACTGACAGCATCCCCTTTCCCTGTATTGTGTTCTCCATTTAATCATGAACTCTTGGATGGAAACTGTTCTGATAGTGCGTCATGTTGTCATCCATTCCACCGTCTTCTCCTATACTGTTTAATTTGTCATTTAAGGTCAATCCTTCCTTATTGATTTTCTGGCTGGAAAATCTATATATTAATGTTAGTGGGACATTAAATTCCTGACGAGGTTGTATGCTGTCAATGTTTCCCTTTGTGTCTGTTAATATTTTCTTGATATATGTTGGTGCGTAAATATTTATGAATGTTATGTCTTCTTTTTGGATTGACTCTTTTATTATTATGTAATGTTCGTCTCTGTCTTTTCTTAGTCTTTGTTTCAGAGTCTATTTTTTATCATATGGGTATTGCTACCTCAACTTCCTTTTCATTTGTATTGCATGAAATATCTTTTTCCATCCCTTCACTTTAAGTCTGTTTGTGTCTTTCAATGTGCAGTGACTCTCTTATAGACAGCATATAAATGGGTTACATTTCATCCATTCAGCCACATTATGTCTTTGTTTTGAGCACTTAGTCCAGACACATATCAAGTAATTGTTGATAGGTATGTATTTAAACTTTTTCCAGTGTTCTGCTGGTTTTCTTTAGTGTTGTGTTTCAGTTTCTTTATATTATATTTAGTTATTGTGTATAGCTTGTATGTTTTTGGCCTGTGATCACCATGAAATTTATATATATGTATATATATATATATATATATATATATATATATATATATATATATATATAAAACAGTCTATTTTAAGTGGATAGGCATTCAAGTTCCAACAGATTTTAAAACTGCTGTTCCCCCTACCCATTTTATGTTTTTAATGTCAGAGTTTAGATATTTTTGTTTTGCTTGTCCCTTACTACTTATTGTAGTTAAAGTTGACTTTGTTACTTTTGCTTTTTAAGCTTCATATAGTTTTTAGTTGGCTGGTCTACTGCCTTTACTATTTATTAACCAGTGAGAATTTTCTCTTTCATATATTTTCTTCGTTTTGTGTTATGACCTTCTGTTTTCATTTAACAGAGGCAACCTTAACATTTTTGTAAAGCCAATTTAATGGTGATTAACTCCTTTAGTTTTTGCTTGTCTGGGAAACGATTTGTCCTTCTATTCTGAAAGATAACTTTGTTGGACAGAGTATTCTAGGTTGTTAGTTCTTTCTCTTAAGCTCTTTAAATATATCCTTCCACTCCCTTCTGGCCTGCAAAGTTTCTTCTGAGAAATCTGCAGAATGCCTTATGGGGTTTCTCTTCTGTAAGACTAGTTGTTTTTCTTTTGCTGCCATTAAGGTCTCTTTTTATTTTTATCTTTTTACATGTTTATGATAATATGTCTTTGTGTGTATCTTTGGTTTCTTATTGTTTGGGACTCTGTGCTTCCTGGGCCTGGATTTCTGTTTCCTTTCTGATGTTAGGAAAGTTTTTAGTCATTATTTCTCTAGGTATGTTTTCTGCCCCTTTCTCCTCATTCTGGGACCCCTATAATGCGAGAGTTATTATGCTTGATGTTCTCCCAGAGGTCCCTTAAACTATCCTCATTTTAAAATTTCTCTTTGTTGTTCAGATTGGGTGATTTCCACTATTTTGTCTTCCTAATCAGAGATCTGTTTTCTGTGTCCTCTAGTCTGCTGTTGGTTCCCTGTAGCGTATTTTTCATTTCAGTTGTTGTATTCTTTAGGTCCAATTGGTTCTCTTGTATATTTTATATCTCTTTCTTGAAGTTCTCACTGAATTCCTCTATTCTTTTTGTGAGTTTAGTGATCATGTAATGATCATTACTTTGAAGTTTTGTCAGGTAAATTCCATATTTTGTTACATTAGGATTTTTTTCTGATGTTGTGTCTTTTTTTTTTTTCCATTTGTAACATATTCTTCTGTCTCCTCATTTTATTTGAGTTTCAGTGTTTGTTTCTATGAAGCAGTTACCTCTCCTGGTCTTCAAAGAGTGGCTATGTGTAGGAACACGCCTTGTGTAGAGTGTGTGTTCCTATGGCTTTGCAGGCAGCAGGAGCTTCATGGGCAGGGGCTTAAGATTCCCAGTGGATTTGTATGTGGGGCAGCAGATGGGTGGGTAGTTGCTGGAGCTCGAGTGGGTATGGGGTGAGGTGACTTATGGTGTGTGGCTCAGGGATCCCTTTGGCAGGGCAGAAGTTGAGTCAGGTGGCTAAATCTGGAGTGGATGTGGAACAAGTTGTTTCTGTGTGCTCTGGTGGGGCAGAGTTTGAAATGGAGTTGGAATAGGCTTAGACGTTCTGGGGCAGTGCATCTGGGGCTGCCTTGGAGAATGGCTGATGGGAGCTGGACGTAGTGTTGGCCATGGGAGCTGGGGCATGCCGGGGTGGTCGTGCAGATTGGCTAGAGTGTTTGGACTTAGCTCCCAACCTCTTTATCTAGGTGGAGTGAACATACATAATGGTGCTCTCTGGCGTCTTGGATCCTGGACCATTTTAGCAGTTCCCATCCTGTTTAGCAGGCTCTTAGCATTAGTTAATGGAGTTCCTTCCTGTATAATCTCAGTGCCCTTTGCACTGATGTGTTTTCAATGTGCCCCTAGGCAAGCAAACTGCACCTGGCCCCCACTTTGAAATCTCCCCTATGGCAGGTCTGCATGTTTCGTGTGGGACTTCCATCTTTACCATGTCTCTGTCTGTTCTACCTTCTCTATGTGGTCCCTCTATCATTTGTTGTGCAAGGCTTGTTCAATCAGCCCTCACTTCTTTAGGAGGAACTGGTCTATATGAAGCAGTATATTCACTGAGGCCCTCAGAAGATGAAAATTCAGGGTCTTTATACACTGCATGTTAGAACTCCCTCATTCTCCACCCTTTTTCTTTATAATCATAGTAATGCATGCAGGCTTACATTTTCTTTCCAATTGACATAGATGTGTAACAAAGAAATGGTCAAAGACTTCCTGCTTCCTATTTCCAGATGGAATAACTTGTTCAAGTTTTCTTCTGTGTTCTTTCAATAGTTATGATTAAGGTTTGAATAATAAGCTTATATGATGTTTTTTAATTTTTCAGTATTAATAACAGGATCATTTGAGTTCACATATAAGATGTAAAGAACGTAGGTTATGGCCAAGAATTTGGAAATATCAGACTGGGAATTTATGTAACTGTGATTAATAAGCTAAGGATTCTAATAGAAAATATGGACAATACGCAAGAACAGATGGACAATACAAGCAGAAAGATGGAAAATCTAAGAAAGTGTTAATGCTAGAAATAAAAATATGGTAGCAGAACTGCAGAATGACTGTCATGAGCTCACCAGTAGAATAGATATGGCCTTTGTCGAATCAGTGAACCTTAATATATACTGGGGGTGCCCAAAAAATCTATGCACATTTTCAGAGATGTTATCTATGGTCAAGCAGTAGTTTACAATAATCAGAAGTGTCTGGACAGTGATGGTCACCACTTTGTGCACCTCTTCTAATTGCAGAAATTAAAAGTGACTTGTATTCATCTTTTCTTATTGGTATGTATTGAGTATTACAATTTTTTAAGATTAGATTTCAATATCATAATGTGTATGTATTGTTTTTTTGGCGCCCTCTGTATTAACAGAAAATTCTTAACTGAAAATGAAAGAGAAAAGAATACAGAAAAAACAGGTACTCTTGTACATGATATTATAATATTCAAAAACGGTGGGATGATTACATAAGTTGTAACATACATGCAATGGAAATGTCATAGATGGAGGAAGAGAGAAAGAAAGAGAAGAAACAACTGAACTAATAATAACTGAGTATTTTCCAAATATTGACAGGATCAAAGTACAGATCCAGGTAGCTTACAGAACACCTGGCAGAATAAATGTAAAAATAAAGGAAGAAAGAAGGAAAGAAGGAAAGAAAGAAAGAAAGAAAGAAAGAAAGAAAGAAAGAAAGAAAGAAAGAAAGAAAGAAAGAAAGGAAAGAAGGAAGGAAGGAAGGAAGGAAGGAAGGAAGGAAGGAAGGAAGGAAGGAAGGAAGGAAGGAAGGAAGAAAGAAAAGAAAAGAAAAGAAAAGAAAAGAAAAGAAAAGAAAAGAAAAGAAAAGAAAAGAAAGAAAAGAAAAGAAAAGAAAAACTATACAGAGTTAGTCAATTCATTTTTGGAGATAGAGAAACTATTCTATATGATTCTATAATGGTACATCAGCATTTGTCAAATGCATTGAACTATACAACTCAAACAGTCAATGCTAATGTAAACTATGCACTTCAGTTCATAATAATGTATGGGTACATCAAATTATCAAATTTAATAAATGTGCCACATGAATAGCAGATGTTAGTAATAGGAGAAACCGTGTGGGAGAGTGGATATGGGGGAGAGGAAGTGTATGGGAACCCTCTGTGCTTTCTGTGCAATTTCTCTTTAAACCTATAAGTGTTCTAAAATATAAAATTCTGTGAAAATGAACGGGAAATCACTGACAGGATGAATACTTACAATACACAAGTAACAAAGAACTCATTCTCCATATACAAAAACTCCTACAAATAAATGATGAAAAAGAGAAACACAATAAAATGGGCAAAACTTAAACACACACTTCAATATCAAAAGTTGAAGTAGAAAGCAAGCCCATGAAACGATGCTCCACTTCATAAGTCTGTTGGAAAATTCAAATTAAACACAAGGAGATGCCAATTTTACACTGATTGGAATGAGTAAAATCCAAAAGACTGGCAATGCTATGTTTTCAGGAGCATGTGGAGCCACTGAAACTTGCACAATTGCTGGTGGGAATGAGCAACAGGACAATCACAGTAGAAAGAGTTTGGCGGATTCTCACAGAGTTCAGCATACGTCTTTGTGTGACCCACCAATTTCACTTCAGCTCATTTATCCAAGGAAAATGAAAACATATGTCCAGAAAAAGTTGAATAAGAATGTTCAAGCAGCTTTATTCACAATAGTTTTCAATATATGGAATGCTACTCACATACCTATGAATATGAAAATAAACTGTGGTGCACCCATACAGTGAAAGAGTACTCAGCGTCATACCAGGGACAAACTACTGATATATGCAATGTAATGACATGGGTCGATTTCAAAAGTACTGTGCTTAGTGAAAGAAGGTAAAAAGGAAAAAGTACATTTTATGATCCTAAATACATAAAGTCAAAGGTCAGGGAAAACAAATCTTTGGTGACACAAGTAGGAACAAAGGTTGCCTCTGTGGCCGGAGGAATGACAGGGAGGGACATGAGAGAACTTTCAGAGGTGCTGAAAATAGGATGTGTGTTGGCTGGGGTTTGAGTCACATGAGTGTATCACTGCACAAACTCGTTGAAGTGATGATCTGTTCAACACTGTGTCTTAATTACACCTGTATTAAAGATGTTTAAGAGGCCAACATTGAAACTCAACATATTTTTTAAAAAATATGTAACAAAATTTTTTACTGAAATAAGATTAATAAGTGTTGAGAGGTCTTTGCATGAAAGGTATATTTGAAACAGAAGCTGTCCTTGTAGACCATAGAGTCCAGTAAGACCCCTTGGCAACCTGACATGGAGGATTAGAGAGTCTCCAGAAAGGGACAATGAGGGCAGAGGCAAAGGGTGGGAAAAAGAGGAAGCACGTGGGATTCTGCTGGAGGGCACTTGAAAAGAAACTCTGAAGATAACCTACCTGAAACCTTAAATGAGCTTTGACATTGATTTATCTGGTGATAAAACTTAACTTCATGTTTGCAAAGGGTGAAAATGGTGAAAGCCACAAACTTAAAAATGATGACTCAAATCTGGCTAAATCTGGAGATTTAGCACAGACTGGACTTGAAAATCATCGGGTATCCTTCATTAATTCATTCATCCAATCAACAGTTCCTATGCTAGGGAGCTTTTCTGAGGCCTGCCCAAAACAAAGAACACTGCTCTTTGGGGCTGGACTGAACTTTCCTTCTCTAATTTATACTGACACATTGCAGGAGAGTGACCACAGAAGCTGGTCGAATGGAATGTTCTTTGAGTTTCTATCAAGTTCAGTGATCAAACAAATTTTTCTGCACTGTGTTTAGCTCCTGCTGAAGGTGGATTCTTCAAAAGTGGGAAGAGTCCTGGACCCCAGCATTGGCAAAGCTCCCAAGGGGGTGGGATGAGTGTCTGGGATAAGTCAGTCCTGAGACCCTGCACCCAGTGTGTGTTTAACAGACACAGTCTCACTGAATCCTCATCAGCAGGATTATCATGTTCATTGTTTTAATTCAGATTCCCAGAGGCTGAGAGACTGAAGAAACCTCCCAACCTGATCGGGACAAAGTTTTTTCTCTAAACCCCACATGTCTGAACAAAGCAAGACTCTGAATCAGGACGCCAGAATCCTGCCAGACATCTCCAGGGTTTCCTGAGGAGGACGTCCTCCATGTTCATCCCCCTCTGGAGTGTCCTGCAGAGCCCTCTGGAGAACCAGCTTCAGGGTCTGCCTTCTCTTCCTCCATCGCTGCCTGAACGAGCCAACCAAGAAGTAAATGATGGGGTTGGCGCAGCTGTTGACACAGGAGAGGACAAATGCAACCTTATTAACCAGATGGGAGGACTCATCTGAATGACTCTTAATCCAGAACATGAGGAACCAGCAGATGCCCCAGGGCAGGCCGCAGAGGAGAAAGACCAGCACTGTGAGCAGGACGGTCACATACAGCCTGGTTGGCTGCACCCGCTGGGAGCCACACAGCAGTCTGGTCACCAGGGCCAGGCTGGACACTGAGAGAAGCACACATAAGAAAATCAGCCACCCAGCAGTGATGAAATCAAATACTTTACACCAGACCTCATATAAATGGCTAAAAAGGAAGTCACAGTAGATCCTTTCCAGGATGATCAGCAGCAGGGACAGGACCCAGAGCAGGGCACACATGACAGCTGACATGTGTCTGGGGCGATGGCAGCGGTACCAGATGGGCCACAGGACAGACAGGCAGCGCTCAGTGCTAATGGTGCTGAGAAAGCTCATGCTGGTGATGTAGGCAAAGTTGAACACAGGGTTGAAAAAGCTGGGAAGAGAAATGGGGACGGATTGGAAGTAGTCCTTGAGTACAAACAGGGAAAGTGCAATCTGGCAGCAGAGGAGGAGGAAGTCGGCTCCCGCCAGGTTGAGGATGTAAACAGAGATGGCGTTCCTCCGCATGCGGAAGCCCAGGAGCCATAGCACAACCACGTTTCCTGCCAGCCCCACCTGGGCTATGATGGTCACCAGGAAGATTGGAATCAGTGTCCTCATTGTTTCGTTTTGAGGAGTGGCCTGGTCACTTCTATTGATTGGCGTTAGTGATATCCCCGAAGCTGTGACCGTTGCATTCATGCTCAGAAACCCTCCATTGGTGCCACTAGGACAGAAACAAGACTTGAGCACCTGCTGTATGATCTCTGACTCTCATGGCCACCCTGCTGCAGGAGAATTACTGTCCCTGTGTTGCAGAGGAGGGAAATGCAGGCTTGCAGAGATTGAGGTACTTCCTGAAGGCCACACAGCCTTGTTGTCCTGGAACCTGGATTTAAACCCAGTTCTCTCTGACTCTAAAGCCAGGGCTCCGTCTACTGCAACAGGGACCCTGTACAGACATGACGTTAATCTATGGTCCAAACATTTCCGCTGAGGGTCATGACATATCTCCTGCAGGCAAGAGAAGAAAAGTCTGGACAGGTTATGTGGACGACAACAGGACTGAACTCAGCATTCCATCTGCCCTAGGACTGAGATTTCCTTTGAGGGGAGGAAGTTGGAAGCCCAAGGCATGATCTATGGGCTACCTAAGGGACAGAGAGTGTCCATCCACCAGAAAGGAGATAATGATTTAGGGTCCTGAAGAGATTGTGACCTCTTCTATTAGAGGTGTGAGTTGGACAGGACTCTAGGGTTAGAAATGACCCAGTGTGTAAGCTTTATCATGACAGGAAGTACACTTCTTCCATCCATTGTGTGCCCCAGTCTAGCTCTGTGTGTGGGACCCACTTTCAGGAACTCTTTATTAAAAGGAAAATAGTTTCAGGTTAAAAACAATGTAATAGTTAGACATTTACACCCTTCACAAAGTGATACCCCACCTTCCCCAATTTACTGCCCTCTGTCATTGTATACAGCTGTTACAATTCCATCGACTCTATTCCCTTTGCTGTATTACACATCCTATTACTATATATGTATATAATTATAGTTGACATTCATTATTATTCAGCTTTTGCATTATGTGTACACTGCTGTGGTCAGACATTTAAACCATCCATGAAGTGTCTCCCTAATAAAAAAAGTGTCCAAGTGATACCCTACATAATCTTTACAACATTATTGATTGTATTCCCCAAACTGTCTTTCCTATCTCCGTGGCAAAGGAACTCCTATAATAGTTTACTTTATATAGCATCCGAAATCATAAACTTAAAATATTTATGTATACCTGTGTACCCCCACCTTTAAAAAAAAGTCTGCATTCTATTCACAGGCATTTATGATGCTAGTGAGACATTATTCCAAAAAACTAACACCAGATAGGGAAGGACAACCAAACAGTCAAACAAATAAACAAACAAACAAATGAGATACAATGAGAAATTGATCCAATCATTGAGGGTCGGTACCAGGAAAAGTATATGTGAAGAGGCTATAAGAAGACATGGATATTCTCCTGTGACATTGAATCTTATTTCCGTTTACTCTGCTCTCCTCTGTGTCTGGGGAGGAGACATCTCTGTCTCATGGATGGGCTCCCTTTTACTCTGGCACCTGGTTGCTCTCAGTTTAAAGGAGACACTGGTAGGTAACTTAGAGCAGAAGGAGGGTGATTTAGGGTTTTTAACTCCCTGGCCCTCTGCTGCCAGGCTGTGAGTCAGCAATGGCTTTATTCCTCTACCTAAGAACATAGCCTGTGTCTGGGGCCTTTCTTACCGTCACAGTGACAACTACAGCTACACCCACCACCCTCCCTGAGTTCTGGTAACCTCTCCTTCCCTTTCCCCATCAGGCCACAGGATGGTAACACCTCCCTATTATGACTTGTCTTTGGGCGTCCTCTGCCTCCTTCACAGATTTCCCTTAGCCCTGCCTGCACTTTTGTACACAGTCCCTTTATTGAACTTTCCACATGACCCTATTAGTTTCTGGTGGGACAAGCCAGATACAAGGACAAAACTAACAAACAAACAACCTCATTGAACAGCAAGCTAGTCTGTGAAAGTGAAGTTATTAAAAATAAGCTGGCATTGCATAGCAATGTCTACTTGCCCTCATGTTTCCTACATTAAAATTAGCAGAACATTGCTCTCCACAGTTGCACATTTGAATGTTTGGAGAGAGAGCGAGAACTAGGGAGATACAACAGAAGCAGACAGAACCTGGCTGGCCCCGTGTGGACCTCCCACAGTCTACGCTCCCAGCGCCCAAAGCTTTCCTGAGGGAGCCTCACGTGTGCTGACTCTCACTGATGGGTGCCCATGGCTCCCTGCCTGCCCCTCCCCAAGATGAAATCACAGCATGTGGACTAAGAGCGAGAAAACAACACTGCCTTCGAGAGACGACAGTTGTGAGCCTACTCTTACCTTAGCTCCCTCTTCTCGTTGAGGGTGGTGAGTAGAAAAGGAAGAGCTCTCCTGGGAGAGACAAACAGCAGAGAATGCTTTTCTAGCCTCTGGAGAGGAGGTGCTGGCAGGAACAAAAGTGAAACCTGGTGACTAAGAAAGACTTATCAAGATGCTGGACAGACCCTGTGATTTCCTGCAAGGGGACACTGGCTAATGAGATTCTGGAGATGTGTGAGACAAGGACTTCACGAGACATTTCTCGTGGGCCCTGACTCCAACCACTTATCTTGGCCTCTCCCCATGCTTCCCCGTCCGCCCCCCTCTCTGTGAGGAATGGTTGTTCTTGAGCCTTTCGCTGCCCTCTGTGAGCCTGTGCAGGAAGCCCACCCATCGGGCATTGTGAGATTCCACAGCTAAAGAATACTTTGCTTCACGTTCAGGGCCCTCCATGGCCTGGCTCACCTGATCTTTCTACATTTACTCACGTTTACTCATATTTACTCACATTTACTCAGTAAGGTATGCACTTTCGTTTTATTGCAGAGGACATCAAAATGTATAAACTGAAATGCAAAGTCCCTCTTCATCTTATTCCCCAATAGCAACCGATGTTTACAGTTTCCATTTTTAGCTTCTTTAGTAGTTATTTTATAGCTTTGCATGATCACACTGTATTTCAAGTTTGATTTATCAACATGAACAACAGGGTTTATTGAAACTGCTGCTTTGACTGCCACTAGTGGACACATGACAAGAAGCTTCTTGCTCTCACTATCAAGGCGATTGTTCTCTACCTACTCCATTCTCCACAGAACGGGCTTCTCTCTGTGCCGCCGTCTCTGCCTGTTGGTGTATCTACCTTTCTGTGTCTCTGTGTGTTTTTTGCTCTATGTCCCCTTTCTCTTTATCTCTGTATGGCTCTATTTCTACTGTTCTTCTTTGTGTCCTTGGTTTTATACGTCACTCCTAGACCTTCACACCACTTTCAACCGTTTGAGAGGGTTGTCTCTGCCAGTTCTCATGAAGGGCCCAGTTCTTTTCCTAATAGCTTAGTCTGGGGAACTCAGAAATGTGCGAGGACACTGGGAAAAGCAGGAAGGGCAGGGCTTTAAAGGTCTCTGAGAGTTTCTGCTGTACCCGGTGTCAGGCACTTCCCTGAAATTGCTGACGGCTCCAGGATGTGTATCAGGCTGATCCAAGTTAACAAACTACAGAGCACCTTCCATGTCCCAGGGCCCAGTAGGGAAACTGCGCATGCAGGAGTGAAGGCAGTGGGCATCTGATACTTTGGTAGGAAGAGCGTGAGGGCAAACGGGAAAAGGATCGGGGAGAGTAGGTCCCAGCAGCCCTGCTGACTGGAGGACCAAGTGCTTGGTCTTGAGTCAGAGTCACCGGTAGGAGCAGGGGTTTATGAGCAAAGGGTGTTAGTAAGTCTCATGTTTATAAATAGTTGTATATACTTTGTGAAGATGGGTAGAAGAAGATTCTGGTATATTTCCACATCTTTTGTGTTCAGGGATGTCCAGGACTAGTAGGAGGTCCCTGACCATGGACGCGGCCACTCTGGCTACCTGACCATTCTGAGGTTATAATGAGGGCCCCTTCTGATGACTTCCCTGGGGTCTTGAGCGTGCATTTTGCTGACTCAGCTCATTGCCTTCTGTTGTCAGGTGACAAATGGAGTGGGCTCCTCCGTCTCTGTCCCCCCCTGACAGCACCCCTTTCCCTGTATTACCTCCTCCACTTAACCTTGAACTCTTACATGGAAACTGCTCTCACGGTGCCTCATATCATCCAGGCCACCTTCCTCTCCTACACTCCCAAGCTGACATCCTGCCGGCTATCAGCAACAAGTGCTGCCTCTCTGTCGTCTTCCAGTAACCCACTCACTCACCCCAAACTCACTGGCTGCTGTGTGTCTATCTGTGCTGCTGGTTCTCTTCAGAGGGGCAGCTGATATCTGCACAGCAACTTGCTTCTGCACACCCAGAGCCAGAGCTCACAATGCATGTATGTTTACAGTGGGCGTGTGTGTGTGTGTGTGTGTGTGTGTGTCCATGTCCAGCCTTAGCCTGGTCATTGGGGTACAGCAGAGCTCCCAGTGGTGGCTGCCTGGCCAGCTCTCTATGGTCATATTTCCCTGTCCTCATTTTACCGTCTGTGGCCCACCCCTCAGCATGGTTCTGTTCCTCGTATGGTGGTTGGATATTTATTCTAGTGAGAGCTGGAGCTATCTTGTTTCGGGATCTTATGTCCGTTGTGAACAGCAGTGCCCCTCCCCCCATACTTCCTCACTGGCTCTCTTAGGCCATGAATGCAATCTATTGAGATCCAGCTATATATTATTTGTGAGACATTAATTTAAAGCAAAGAAAGTAAAAGTAAAATACAAAAAAATTAAAAGTAAAGGAACAGAAGAAGATTCAGCAGGCACACACTAACCCAAAGAGAGATAATGTAGTTATATTAAATAGTTAATAGATAAATACGGAAGTTATTTTTATTATTATAACAATGTTAGTTACATTTGGCATATTTGTAGAAAAACATTTAAAACATAACTTTAAAAGAGATCCATTTACAATATCAAAAATGAAATTAGGAATACACCTACCAAAAACATTTAGAACCCTATGTGTAGAAAGTGTAAAACATTTTGAATGACATTAAAGAATTCCTAAGTCAATAAAGAGGTAGCACATGTTCACACTTAGGAAATTATTTGGGTTTTTTTTTTCTTTTCAGATTTTATTGGGGAAGGGGAACACGACTTTATTGGGGAACAGTGTGTACTTCTAGGACTTTTCCAAATCAAGTTGTTGTCCTTTCAATCGTAGTTGTGGAGGGTGCAGCTCAGCTCCAGTTGCTGTTGTTAGCTGTGGGGGGGGTGGGCTTCAGCCCCCCACCCCTTGCAGGAGTCAAACCGACAACCTCTTGGTTGAGAGCCCGCGCTCCAACCAACTGAGCCATCTGGCCACCCGGGAGCTCAGCGGGAGCTCAGCGGCAGCTCATTGACTTCATTCTAGTTGCAGTGGGTGCGCCTCGCTGGCCCATGTGGGAATCAAACAGGCATCCCTGTTGCCCAGAGCTCGCGCTCTAACTAACTGAGCCACCCGTCCACCCCCACACATAGGAAATTTTAACATTGGAAATATGTAAATTCCTTTTAATTTGTCCATTTTATATCCAGTACAACTCCAATAAAAATTTCAATAGGATTATTTAAATCTTTAATAAACTGATTTTTAAAATTTCAAAGAAACATCAAGAATAGATAATATACTTCTGAAAAAGAGGCATAAGGAAAAAGGATCTGCATTTTATTACAAAGATATAGTATTGACTATATGGTACAGGCTTGGGATAGCCAAATAGACCAATAGATTAGAAAAGACAGCCCAGAAACTAATTCTCGCATATGCCAAATTTTGAAATATGGTAGAGGTAGCATGGACGATACATGTGTAAACATGAACTTTTTATTAAACAAAGCCAAGAGGAATATTGTTATTGTGGCAGAAGTGGTTAATTGTCCACCAAAAGCAAGTAATAAAATGTCTTACTCAAGTTTACAATGTCAGTATACTTGTATAATGCTCAGGATTCTTCTTTTTTTGTATGCTGTTTTCTTCTTTTTAAATGAAAGTTTATTGAGGTGACAATTGTTAGTAAAGTTACATAGGTTTCAGGTGTACAATTCTGTATTACATCATCTATATATCACATTGTGTGTTCACCACCCAGAGTCAGTTCTCCTTCCATCACCACATATTTGATCCCATTTACCCTCATCTACCACCCCCCTCCCCCTTACCCTCTGGTAGCCACTAAACTGTTGTCTGTGTCTATGCATTTTTTTTCTTTATCTGTTTGTCTTGTTCCTTGATGCTCAGGATTCTGACCCTTAACGTCTACCTAGGCAATGGGACCTTCAAGAAGCTGCTTAACGACCCTGGGTCTCCATTTCATCACTAATAAAATAGGAATAACATTTACTTGTAGTTTTTCTTAGGGATGCTGAAGCAAGGAGAAGCAAAGAGCAAGCTTTTCACATTTTGGCTTCTGGTTATTGAAGTATCACATCAGATGAAGGGATGGAAAAGAAAAGTGACATTCCACATGCCGCCACTAGGTGGCAGTCAGTGATTATTGTGGGAATCATGTAACCCTTGGGGAGGAGGCCCCTGTCAATGAAGATAGAAAGAGGTCCAATTTAACGTAAGTGAAAAGGGACACGTGTTTTTTCTAGATGGTTATTCATGAGTGGCAGTGAGGGAAGCTATTCCTGCCAGTATAGGGAAGTGTCTATGAAATTAACCTCTGGAATTGTCATTTCTGGCTTCAAGTCCCAGATCTAACAGGATTACTAACTTATTTAACCTTACTAGCAGTTAAGTTACTTACCCGCAGTCACTAACCCTCAGTTTCCTCACTTGTCTCGTCAGCCTGTGGAGTTGTGAATCACTCAAAGACACAAGTGGGTGCTTAGCATGTGGCACCAACATGCTTGTCCTTATCATCATCATCTTTATTATTGAAGACGTAAAGGATCCTTAGACCGTTTCCCCGAAAATAAGACCTAGCCGGACCATCAGCTCTAATGCGTCTTTTGGAGCAAAAATTGATATAAGACCCGGTCTTAATATAATATAAGACCGGGTCTTATATAATATAAATAATATAATATAATATAATACAATACTGGGTTTTATATTAATTTTTGCTCCAAAAGACACATTAGAGCTGATGGCCCGGCTAGGTCTTATTTTGGGGGAAACACGGTAGCTGGTATAATTCTCTCAACTCTCACAGGGACATTTGTTGAGGAGCAGCAGAGCGAAACTCACTGCCACTTAGGTCCCAGCAGAGAGCAGCTCCCTCTGCGTCTTTCTGGCTTCAGGGAGCCCCAGTGACCTTCACGTCACCCTCTTCTCCTGAGTTCCTTAAGGCCTGGCTGCCACCTGGTGGGGCTTGCCAGTCTGGTTTTCCTCCAGCTTCCTCTGCCAGTGTGTGGCCAGGGCAGGGTGGGGAGGAGAGGTAGTGAGGTTTGGCTGGGAGAGAGGGTGGGTGGGGAGGGTGTGTGAACACCATGGTGTCAGGTTGGGCAGCCAAGGAGGAGGGCAGAGGTCCATGCCCAGACCTGGGTTCAGCTTAAACCTGCAGCTCCCTGAGGGCTGGTTGGTCCCAGGCCTTGTTGCGATTGCTGGATGGAGGAGACCTGTGGGGCTTGGGAGCCGACAAGTCTCTACTAAACCAGCTCCTTGTATGGGGCTGGACTTTAGAAAGTCAGTGTTAGGGGATGGGCTCATGCCTACCTGTATAGATAACTGTACACTTTGGAGTTATGCTTTGGGAGAACGGAGAGATGGGCTTGCTGGAGCAGAATATGTTCCAGAATTTAAGGATCTGTATATTATCAAACTATCTTCTCATATGCCTTTCAAATGCTAAACCCTCCCTGCCTCCAATCCTATGTACACACAGGCCTCATGCTCTGTGCTTTTCCTTCTTCTCTACCTCCTGGAATCCCCTTTATCCTTTAGGCCCAGTCACGTTCCATTTGGAATACATGCCAGTTACAGGGATGCTTTCCTCAGCTGTAGCCTGTGTGCTCTGCCCTGTAGGTTTGACATAGCACATGCTGCTCTCTACTGATATTTATGGATCTGTCCTCCAGGTTGGAAACTCCCTGAGAGCATGGACTGTGTTATTCATTCACTGGTTCATGCATCCATTTGTTCCACAAATATTGATTGAGACTTCTTTACTGGTAGACCCTTTGTGGGATGCTGGAATTTGTGCAGAGAGCCATGCCTGCAATCCATCTCCTGACTCCTGGCCCAGTGCGCTAACAGACCACCTACCTACCATTTACCTGACCCAGAACCCAAGCCCCTGGTTATACATCATGGAAGCAGTACCCAGGTTCACCTTTCTCTCAGATCCCTGACAGGTTGAAACCCTGCAGCACTTGTGGGCTGGTACAGGGGGCTGACAGGCTCTCTTTTCTTCCTAGACAATATCAGGCAGGTAACAATAGAGACATAGCCTTTCCTTTCCTGCCTCTGCAGCCTCCCATGGGGCCACAGGGACCAGAGCTATGCTCACTAGGTCTGACTAGAGCCCTGGTCAGCCATTCCTGGCCATGTGACCTTGGCAAGTCCCACAAGCTCTTTAAGTCTTGGCAAGAGCATCTTCTCCTTGAGGTGTGAATGAGAAACCCCTGAGATTCTGCACCTTCGATAAATGCTGCTTCTTGTCCTCCCTGCCCCACTCCCACCCCAAAGGCCCGAGGGCTGCAGTCAACTCCCATCCATGGCGAGTCAGGCTCCAACTTAATAGAGCCAGGGCTAGGAAGCCTGATCTCCCTCTAGTACCAAGCCCTTGATAGAGTAATATAATAATAATAACAATTACTGTTATTACAATTATTACTATTATTATTATTATTTTTATTATTGCAACGGCTTTTGATGGTACTTAACCTGTGCCAGGTACTGTTATAAGCACTTTACATTTATTAATTTATATAATCTTTACCACAACCATACGAACTGGATACCCCTTTTTCAGGTGATGAAATTCAGACACAGACAGGTTAAGAAATTTGTCCAAGATCACGCAGCTAATCAGTAGCTGGTCAGAATGCAAGAGATATTCTGTGCAGCTGCTGTCCAGCTGGTTGCCATAACAAATGGCCAAATTAAAAAGGTGAGCCTCCGGTATGTGAAGTGGGGCAAAAAAGATATCCATCACACTTTGAACCTTCTTCCCAGGGCAGCCAGACGCTCTGTGAGCCAGGCGTCTGCTGACTGCTCCTCTTGGGCCCTCTAAGCCATGGTACCTGACATCCGAAGGGGGTACATCAATGTTCCAGAGAAGGAAAATGGAGTGGGCAGGGGTGTGGGTGTGGTGGGAGTAGGGGTTGTCCATGCCACCTCCCCAGGATGCCCAGGGCTTCCAGGAATTCTCCCAAATGTCTGGAGTTCACGTGGCACAATCACTCGCTGTGTTTTGAAGTAAAACCCACAGAACTCACACACAGCCCAGGAGAGAAGCATCAGGTTTTCAGGTACATTTCTTCAGGAAGTTTTTCTCCATTACCCTGAACTCTGACATCTCCTAAATTGCTTATGACAATTCCAAATGCCGTTTTCCATCCTGCCTCTGTTCTAAGGATCAGAACAGGGAAGCCAGAGAAATGCCGGGCTGAGGGGCACAGCCCAGGGGCTGTGAGAATCCCACGGAGGCAGATGGTAGCTGGAGAGTATCTAACAATGTGAGGGTGTGGTGCCCATCACGGAGGGTGTCAGGTGACTCTCTCTCCAGAAGGCCCAAAGGCTGGCAGAAGGTGACTTGAGAGTTCCCTTTGGCTCTGGGAGTCTGAGGCACTGTCCTTCTCTTGGTCAACCCTGGAAATCTCTGGAGAGGATGACTCAGAGTCATCCATTCTGAGCAGGGTAGTCAGAACAATACAGTCCTGGTTATTCTAGTTTCTAGGAGGTATTTGGAAAAGTCTTCATTGATGGGGAAATTGATAAGTGATTAACGACTCCTGAAGAAACTTTTTTCCTTCTTTCAGGCCTCACCCAGCTGCCTGGTTTCTTTCACACACACAGAAGTAGAGAATGTGACACAGCAGGTTTCAATCTTGGGTCTCAGCTGGGAAAAAATTAAAACCTGAAATAAATGGAACCCATTATGTTTATAATTGAATTTCAAAGGGCTGGTCCCCTAAAATGCCATCTTCCAGCCAAATACAATGGTACCTCGGTTTTCGAACGTCTACGTTGGCGAACATTTTGGTTTATGAACGCTGTATACCCGGAAGTAAATGCTTCGGTTTTCGAACACGACTCAGAAGTCGAACATGTCACATGGCTTCCGCTGAGTGCAACATCCTGAGGCCTAGCTGTCGGCTGTTTTCGAATGTTTCAAACCGAGGTACCATTATAATCTGAGCTCAGAGCTATGAATGCTCTGAACTGTCCTTTGAAGACAGGTGATGTGTACTGCACCCCCACCCCCACCCCCGCCTGCCAAGTGGGCTAAGTCAATTTTCCTTAATCTGCAGCCTGGGACTTCCAGCCACCTCCTCGATCCCAGTGAAATCTCAGCAGTAACAGTAACAGTAAGGATTTACATTTGTGCGGAAGGTTGCAAGTGACAAAGTACTTCCATGTGCTTTCCCATTTGAGCCTCCCAAGACCCCATGTGAGGGGTAAAGTGGGATATGTCATCCCCATTATACAGACCAGGAACATGAAACTTCGAAGGCAGAGAGCTTAAGGGACCTGAGCAAAGGTGCTTGTTTTCTAAGGAGCAGACCCAGACCTGATTCTAGGTTTCTTGATTCCAAATTCAGCTACAGCTACTGACTCTGGCCTTCTTGGGGGAGATCATTTGACTTCTAGTATCAGTGCAGCCCCTCAGAATAAATAAATCTTATGTAAGGAGAAGAGTTTAATTTTTATAACCTTGAAAGCAAAAATGCTTCGGTGGGTCATCTTGGGCTTCAGCTGGTCCCCACCCTTCCATCACTCCTCTCCTGTATCACACCAGAATATCCTTAGGCAGTTCCACTGTGGTTACAACCAATGTGCGTGCTTCTTTTCATGAAGGAAGGTCACGTGCATAGTAGCTGAGAGCATGGGTTCCAGTCCTGCCTCCTCTTCAGCTGTGTGGCCGTGGACAAGTTAGCTAACCTCTCTGAATCTCAATTTCACACAGCCAACTTCATGGGGATGTGATGCTGATTAAATGTGATAAAGTACTGGAGAGCTTAGCACAGTGTTTGGCACATAATAGGTGCTAATTAAATACAGACTGAATGTAGCTATATAAAACAAGGACTGTAGGTCAAGCCCTAGCACTGCCGAGACTTGTTCATTCTTGCAGCATTCATTCGAGCAGCATTGACAAAACACGTGCTCCATTCCAGGTGCTTCTGTGTGCATCGCTCACTGGCTCCGCCCAGCACCCCTATGAGGCACGTATTATTATACTCATTTTATACACAAAGAAATGAGGCTTCCTTGCCAGCTTACATACGGGTCAGAGCTGGGATTTGAACTCAGCTCTATCTGACTCTTATTCCAATGCTCTACCGTGCAATAGAAGGTCACCAGTATGCAGAGATTGGAGAGGGGGTAGTATTGATTAAGAGTGGTGACAGGAGCCCCCAAATTGGGGTGTCCAGGGACTGGGTTTCCAGAGTTGTGGCCCTCTCATACTCGCTGTGCAACTTTGAGCCAGTCACATCACCTCTCTGGGCCTCACTGACTTCATCTGCAAACGAAAGAGGTTTACCAGCTCTGGTCTGATGCAATAACCCTCAGATTTCAGAGCCCAGTACACAATCCTTGCATGGAGGAAGCATAACAGTGACCCCTGAAATCTCAAATCAGTTTTGCCATTTGAACCCATGTGCTTTTGCACAAATTCAGAATCTGCCAGAGGAAAATTCTAATTATCCTATAGGGATTAGCCCAGCTAGTAATTATCCCTATTATTTTTAATTGTATTTTATAAGCTGCCTTTCATCCAAGATCTCAAAGGGTTTCTCAAACATTCATTAGCAGAGCTCTACCCCCACCTGTGTGGATATGAAAGACAGAGACTGATTTTAACGTCAGAAAGAAGAGGTGGAGGGAGAAAGTAGGGGACTGAGATGCTGGGACTAATTTCACCTCTGAGTTCAAAGGAGAGAAGAGCAAACATATGCCAGGGAAATGCTCACGTTCAGAAGGAGTTTACGGCTTTTCAGTGAAGAGTGGATGGAACAGGAAACGTTCCTCCTTTTTAAAAAAATCAACTTCCATCTGTAAGTGCCGTTTGTAAGGAGAGGACCGTTCAATCTGGCTCACTTCATTTCACTATAGAATTATCCATCAATGGTCCTGTGAGCTGGTGTCTAGCACATGGGCCTGTGCTGGGTGAGATGAAGGATGTAAGGGATGTAAGAGTGTACTCACTGCAGAGTTGTACTCATCTGCATGTTGGTGCAAGTAGCAAGGGTATGGGAACCTCCCAGGAGAGCTCTGATGGCTGCCTTAAACGAATGGCTTCCCCAGCTTGTGGCCAGTGGCTGCCCCAATACCTCCCTGGAAGCAGGTGGAGAGAGAGTGCATCTGGGTCCATATGCTAAGTCCAGGGACCTGATTGACGAATGACATAGAAGGACCATTTTGAGGTGCTCATCATGAGGACCATTCCTCTCCTTCCCTCCCCACCCCCCTGCACCATAACCAAGCCGCCAGGGGTACTTGTACTGGGTTTCTTTCCTCTTCGTTCCAATGAATGGATAGAAGAGATCACTGTGGAGCACGAGAAGCTTCACTCTCCCAGGGTTGGGTGAGAGGTCAATTGTCTCTCCTGCTGGTCTGTTAGCTCCTGGAGGACAGGACTCTGCCTGCCTATCATCCCTTTCCCCAGCACATGTTCTGGGCACAGACTGACAGATGCTCAGAAGATATTTGTTGACTAAAGGAGCAGATCACAAAGCTGCCACTCTGTTTCTGGCTTTGCAAGATGGTCTGATACAGCCCAGGGAAGGATCCTTTTCCTCCTCAGCTTGGAAATGGCTAAATCCAAAGGACAGCCAGGGCCATGTAGCTCCAATGACTTCAGAAGCCAAAGACAGAAGTCACTGTTAAGCCAGGGATGAAGGTGCCAATGATGTGTTAAGTGAGGGCCCCATGGTGAGAAGGTGTGGGAAGCAAGGCACATGGTCTGAGGTAGCAAAGAGGAGGACTTCTCTGGCTGCTGGAAGCATGGGGGTCCTGGAAGGAAGAAGGTTGGGACCTATGGGGTAGGACTTCCAACCATTTCACTGATGGGGTCTCCAAGGGCCCATGACTGGTACTCTCAACATGAGAGAAGGCTGAGACATGACTTTGCCCATAAGGAGCCGGTAGTTTGCTTTGGAGATTAGACTTACACTCAGAGCAATTAGAAACACTTGCAAGATTTGTCACTGACTGTATTGGTACTTTCCTCTGTGGGAAGAGAGGGTCATAGTCATTGCAGTATTTCCTGTTGGATCTCACAAGGTCTAGGCACTTTTTCTGCTCCAGATACACTTGATGATTAGTCGTCAAATGGATGGCATGAAAAATTAAGTGGCTGAGGTTGGAAAAGAGGAACCGGGAGGCCAAGATGTTGGGGAAGGCTTCAAGGAGGAGGAGGAGCCATGGTGGTTGCTAATAAATGACCGGTGAAAAGAAGAATCCTCACCTTGTCAAAGGGCTTTCACATCACAAGAAGCCTGTGCAGAGAGGACAATCAGAGGAGGAAACTGAGAGGTGCCACGTGGCAAAGGAATTACCTCATAACTACCCAATGAGAGGACATTTGAGATTTTTGCCTACCTAGGCATCAATTCCCTTCTCTTCTGGGCCTGCTTCCCTGTCCTCACTTTTAGTCCGTAGGTTTCACTGGAGCTAACATCACCTCTAGGCTTTGTGGGCGGGCCCTGGACTCAGACCCAGCCAATCGGAATGCTGTACCCTCCTGCCCTCAGGATTTGTTCAGGGATGAGTACATGACCCAAGCTTGGCCAGTGAGAACCTTGTGGAGGACTTTTTCTAGAACTCCTGGGGGAAAGGCACTCTCTCCTTTGGACTTACAAACCTAGTAACTATAAGCCTGGAGCTGCTGGTGGTGAATCTGGCCACTGGGGAAGGGAAAAACTATATAAAAATGAAGCTAACATGGAAGAAAACCGAGCCGCAAGATAAAGAGGGACTTTTGTAAACTCTTGATGATTTTTCAGGTATATGAGTCTATATATATATATATATATTTATGTCCTCTTAAGTCACTTAGATTTAGGGTTCTGTCATTTGTGACTGAAAAAATACTGGCTCATATGTCCAGCTGGTAAAGGATAACATGAACCAGATCCTTGGTCTCCTCATCCATCCATCATCCATCCATCCATCCATCCATCCATCCATCCATCCATCCATCTATCCATCTATCCATCTAATACACATACATTTAATGTATACAGTAGTTGCTCAATGCACATTTTTGAATGAATTACTGAATGGCTGATTTGTCACGATGTATTTAATGACAAAGATACACCTACCTCCCTTTAATCCTAGTGGAGATTGGTCAACAAAGGGCAACCCAAGTTCTAAACTCAGAACTTGGAACTCAGTCAGAGGGACTCAGTCCCCCAAGGCAATAAAGGGTTTCATCAGTGTCATCGGCTCACAGCCAGGCATGATCCATCCTTTGCCAAACATGATTTGGTCACGCTGGTGCCACGGCCCAAATGGGAGGGTCCAGAATGTCATTGTCAAGCATGTGGATTTTCCTGTTGGAGCAGATGCCAATACTGTGAGCTCTGCAAGTGACATGGCTGTGAATTGCCACGGAGGACTGATTTGCTCTACCCTCATGGGAACTGTTTTGCCCCTTGTACTGCAGTGCCCACACTAAGCGCAGAGCCCCCAAAGAACCAGAGAAAAGTGGCAGCTCTTTCAGATGACTGTCACCCTCAAGAGTCAGCGCACATAGACGTAAACCAGTCACCAATCTTAAACTTGTGTTTGTCCAATGAAAACTGCAACTCACACAGCAGAAGGGATGTATGTGTCCAAAGGCACGTAGAGAATTACAAGGAGAGATTAGATCCAGACTCTTGACTCCCAATCTTGTACTTTTCCTACTATGCTACTCTCCCTCCTTGGGCCACATTCCAAAACAGGTAGAGTTTGTCTCAAAGGGCTCATTTCATCTTTCATCAGTTACTGGTGTTGGTCGGTGATGGAATGCTGTGGCACGAGACTGGATTTAAAAGATGTTCTTCACATTGTCTGCCATCAAGCGCTGGGGGCCACAATAAAAAGGGCATGATAAAAATGAATGGACACAGTGGTCACAGGCTTGGGGGGAGGGGCCCTTAAAAGTCACCTTGCCCAAACCCCTTCTGATGTTTGGATTCCCTCTATAGCACCAGGTGATACACTGGTCAGATTGAGAGGTGGCAGAAAATGGGCAAAAATAGCTAGGCTCTTGGTCCCTTCTTTCTCCCCTGACTCCTCTAGGACACAAATCCATCTCAATTCCCCCTTGTCTCACTCTCTAAAATCTTCAGTCTTTTCCTCCTTCATTCCTTCCTCTTAGTTAACAAGTATTTTGGGTCTCCACTTAAAGCAAACAAACCAATAAACAATGAGTCTTCTTTCGATTTTACCTCATACTTAGCAACCTTCTTTCTGTTTTCTTCCACCAAATTTCTTGATTCACTTATGCCTATTGTCCATAAGTCTTCACGATCCATTCGTTCTTTAACTTTGGGTAGGCTAACTTCTCTTAGAAATCACTGATAACCTCCTAATTATGAAATCTGGTTTCCTTATTTTTTAAGCCTTCGATTTTCTTGTTTCCTTTGTATTATTTGAGATGTTGATCACCAAGTATTTCATCTTAAAAGGTTATTGTACTGATTCTCTTTCTTCTCCATGGGGACTCACTTCTGATTACATCTCTGTTTTCATTTCTTTGGCTCACTTGTTTTAAAGTTCTTCCTCAGAGACCTTGTTCATCCATTGACTGTCCCTCCACCACTTAATTGAGTGCATAACGCTGTGCCAGGAACTGGAGATTCAGAGATGGGTCACAATCGTTCTTAACCTCAGTGAGCTTACTTTCCATTGATACAACCAGATAAATTTTTCTCAGTGCCATGTGATGACAAATGCTGGACCACTTACCTCATAGATTCAAGAAAATGCCGAACTCAGAGTGGAAAAGGACCTTGGAGATAACCTTGTTCAATCCTCACATGGTTACAGAAGAGAAAACAAGCGTAGGGAGAGGAAGTCAGTTGCCTCTGGTTCTACAGAGAATTGGCGGAATAGCTGAGAGTAGACTTGAAGTTTCTTTAACTACATCCTTGTCATAGAATGGCCAAAGAGGACTTTTCTAGTGAAGTATGGAGGTATTGAGATGCAAAAGGATATTTGGAGTTTGCTTTGAGATACAAATGCATCTCACAGAGTTCTTTCTGCAGCCAAAGACTGATCATTGGAAGCTGTGCTTTCCTTCAAATACTCTATCAAAAGGCTATAGAGTAGAGATCCTAGAATTGGGGCCCTTTTATGGAAAGGATGAGAAACAATAGTTACTGAACACTGACTATGAGCCATAAAACTAAGGCCGAGGATTTAAATGACTCATATCAATTTTGAAGCAAAACCAGGAGTGGAACTCAAGTTGCCTGTCCCTCGTTTATTGTTCTTTCCAGTCAAGAGCTGTAAGCTGAGAGCCTAAGCAGCATTGCTGGGCTATCACCTGCCCAGGGCAGAGAGGGAAATGACTGGCTACAAGCCTTCTGAGTGTGGGAGCCCCCTGCAAACCCATCGTTGCATTTGGATAAGAACCTGCCCTCATTTTTACCCCCACCCCCCAGACAGAGCCAGCATCATGAGCACAGGACTCTGCGCTTAGAAGGGCTCCATGTTTGAGTTAACGTCACCATCTTGAAATTCTTAATGATTTGTGAACAAGGGGCCCACAAATTTTGTAGTCAGTTCTGCTCCCAGATTACAGCTTTTATGGTTGCCACTCAAGACACTTCCCAGGTCACTCATTTGAATCATTGACTCTGTCCCCTGTCCTTATCCCCCTAGGAAGGGCGATGGGAAAGATCACCTGACGGTGAGATCGAAGTAAGTCATCTAGGTGGTTCTCTGGATTTCCTGGACCACTTCCTGGGGGTTTTATCTCTCCTGGGCATCACGGAGCTCTGTGCTCCGGGTCATCACAGAGTGTAGGATTCCTCTATCCAGCTTCATCAGACCCAGAAAGCAAACCACCCACCACTTTAATCACCTTCTTCACTGGTTCAAGAACCCTCGGTGTTTGCCTGTATTAGGAAAGTCCAGCCTCTACAGTTGGCTTCCCAGTGCAGTTCCAAACTATCTTTGCAGGATTTTCTCTCCATGTTCACATATACAGAGTCTCTTTTTTCTTTTCCTAGGTCCACCATAGATACTCTGACCTCTGTACCTTTCCTTTTCCATCCTAGTGTTCTGCTTTGTTCTTCCAACTGATATTCCCCTGTCCTTTGAGGTCTAGCTGCAGCCCCATCTCCTCTGTAAAGGGCCTTCTCTGTCTACCCATTCTATATCCTCTCTCCCAACAAGGCTCTGTGGTTCCTGAAGACAAAGCCCATGTCCCGCCTCTGTTTTCCTCACATTGGTCAGTGACTAGTTGGTGGTATCTTGATTCTCACCAGAGAAAAGGCAGGAAATCCATTTCCGGCTGAGGCTGGGTCATGTGCTCTCGGGCGCCTGCTGTTGCAGATGAGTCAGGGAGGGCCTCGTCAAACCTGTTTCCCCAGCTGAGGCTGTGGGCCCAGGCCTGTCCCCAGTGCCCAGGGTGACCACAGATCTCACTGCAGGGTGTTGGCTCAAATGTTCAGAGAAGGGAGGCAACTTCCCTGATAAGGACAGAAGTGTGGGGGGCACTAGGGTTAGAATATCCAGGTTCCAGAAGTGGGGGGCGGGGGGATCTTACGGTGCTCTGACTGAACAGACACTATCCAGAGTTGGGCACCACATGATTAAATTAAAGACGGGAGGTAGAAGGACTACTAGGAAGAGGAGGGGTCGGGAACCCATGCCGAATGGGAAGTGGTGGTAGGAACTAGGCATGAATAAGCTGGAGAAAAGAAAGCTTATTGAGGGAACATGACCCGTGTCTTTAAAATAGTCAAAGGGTTGCTATGAACTAGCAGAGCTGGACTAGTTCATGCAGTTGGACTAAGGCAGGGAAGTCACAAGGGAGTAGGGTTCTGCTCAAGCAGGACGGTCACCATGGGAGGGTCACAAAGGGGAAGAAACAAGCGGGCTCTTCCTTGGTGGGAGTGTCCACACGTCAGTTCTAACCTCAACTGATCCCTCAATTCACGTCTTCTGTGTCTCTGCACAACTCTGTGTCCCATTTCTCAAAGTCATGTTTAAAACCTCATCTTCTCCTCTGAAGCTCAGATTTTACTCCAACGCAAATGCATCAACCATTCTCCACTGCCCCCATTCTGGTACCATCATCTCTTGCAGCGGTCTCCTAAACAATACCCCCGCCAGCTGCCTAGATTCTCACCGATCTGCCTCCGTGTTGCCAGACTGATATTTCTAAATTAGAAAGGTGGATCTGTTACACTCCTGCTCAGAAGCCTCCAGTGGATTTGATGTCCTCATGAAATGGCGGAATTCCTCAGCCATGACTTCCCTTAGGCTATGAGTTCCATAGTGACTTTCAAGGCCCTTGTAGTCTGACGTGGGCAGCCTCATCCTTTGCCCTTTGCCCTTTCACATTATAAACCAAAATACTGGATGCTTTAGATCCATGCCCCACTACACTCATTGCCACCTCTGGGCCTTTGCACCTTTGCTCCCCCTCACCTAAAGGACTCTTCTTTCTTATTACCTTCCTTCCGCACCTACTCCCCTCTACCTGGCTCTCTGCTCGTCATCTATTAAGTTTTAGGTTCGGTGTTATTTCTTCCAGGAAGCACTGCCTGGTTACCCAAATCTGGGTTAAATGTCCCTGCAATATATTCCCTCGGCATCTCATCACTAGCTTTTGACAAACAGTATTGTGTGTGTGTGTGTGTGTGTGTGTGTGTGTGTGTGTGTATATATAAATATATAAATATATATATATAATTATCTGTACTCCACCCCTCTTCCCCCACCAGAGGGCAGGGACCATGTCTGTTTTGTTCACTCTGCATCTTACATTGCCTGGTTCCTGACACATAGTAGCTGCTTGATACATATTTGTTGAATGAAGGATTGTCCTTCTTTGCAAAGAGACTGTAGAAGGGATTCCTGTTTTGGGCCCTTTGCACCTCTGAGGCCATGTTCCTATAAGACACACCCTTTCCTACCCTGAAATGATATATTGTCATGTGCAACAGGAATTTCTAATGTTCACTTCCTGCTTCAAACAGAAATTCACTATAGGTTGTGATGTAAGGGGCAGCAAAAGTCTCTTCAGGGACCCAGTATAAACTGTATTTAGTTGCACAATGATTGCAGAAGCAAGACTCGTTGGTGAAATGTTTGGTTCCTGTGGCATCAGCGTATTCTAGGTATACATGGGAAGGTGATTAATTTTGTATAAGAGACTATACAGACATCCCATTGCCCTGAATATGATCTTACTTCTGTGACTCCTATGGAACTTGGTGCTCTTCTCTCACTTGGCAGAAACAAATGGACAGGACATCAATAGCCAATAAAGTAAACCTTGACCTATACGTCACACTCATACAAAAATAAGCTCAAAATGGGTCAGAGATCTCAATGTAAAATGTAAAACCACAAACCTTTTAGGAGAGAACATAGGAGGCAGCAGGATTTCTGAAGGGGAAAAGGGTTATAGGATTGCCTGATGGACTAAGCACAAAGCACCATGGCTTTGGAGCCACATGAAGGCCCAGCAGCCAAGGGTACTGAGGAGGTGTGATTACCACCAGTGGAGCCACCACCCTGAAATGGATAACACACACACTGGCTTGGCCATCAGTACCTTCATGGCCATCTGAGGATCGAAGTCCCTCCTGAGAATTTCTAGATTGTGCAAGGTCCAAATTCATGTATAATCACGAGTGATGGGAGCAACCCTCAAAATGACCAAGACTGCTTCTCCTGACTCTGCCAACCATGCAGGTGGGGGCTGAGCAGGATTTGCGTTGATTTAGAAATGTGTAAAAGTGATGATTCTTCTATTTGAGTCTTGTGGGTGACATTGATTTTTTTGTGTGTGAATATTGGAGGGAGGGAGGGAAAGAGGGAGGAAGAGAGAGAGAAAGAGGGGGAGAGGGGGGGAGAGAGAGAGAGAGAGAGAGAGAGAGAGGGCGAGAGAGAAGAGGGAGAATGTGCTCCTCACGCATTTATCTTAGCACTTGCTCTATGTGCCACCTTGCAGGGACATATCAATTATGTAAAATAAGGGACATGTTGATGGAATTTTAGCACTAGTGCCCTCAGGCATACCCTCTGTTTTGAATTGGTTTAGAAATCTGCGTTAAAGAACTCATATGTAGTGGAATTGCTGCATCAATGCATACCCATATTATTAAGATTCTTGATACTTATTGCTACCAACTCTCCAGAAAATGTGTACCAATGTATATACCTCCAATAATGTAACCTCTAAATTTTCCTATTGGCGCCATAGCTACTCCCTTCCTCACCCAGCCTCCTGGTGAGAAAGAAGGGCTCTCAGGAAGAAAAGGTTTGAAGGGTGAGGTGAGGCTTCCCCACAGAGATGTCAAATGAGCTGAACAGTGGGTACCAAGAAGGGAAATCCCTTAGAGACAAAAATGCTTCTGGAGGGGAGGGAGGAGAGTGGACTTTTCCTTTCCTTTCCTGGAATCTCAGGGAAGCATTGTATGGCAGAGCCAAGGATGAGACCCCAAAAGACCTGGATATGATAGATAGCTCTGTCACTTACAAGTTGTGTGACCCCTAGGCCAGTCATTTAACCTCTCTGAGCCTCAGTTTCTTCATCTGTAGAATAGCGTTATCATCTGTTAGAGTAGGGGAGTCCAAACTGCGGCCCGCGGGCCAACTGCGGCCCACAATCCATTTTTAATCGGCCCGCAGCAAATTCCAAAACTATATTTAGTTTACTTGAATAAACCAGGTGAGGCAATACGTACTTCACCTCGAGTGAGTGGCCCGGCTGTTTGTGTATTTTACCGTATATGGCCCTTGGTGAAAACCGTTGAAAACAGTTTGGACACCCCTGTGTTAGAGCATTTGTCTCAGTTTGCTTTGCATTACATGCAGTTAGACATGTTGCAACCTGACTCTGCAGGGCATTTCTGCCTCAGAGCAAGGAAGGAGCTGACCTTGAACTTCTGTGCTTAGAACCTGGGTGCTGTTAACTTCTAAGGACAAGCCCTTGCCAGCTACCACAGTTGGGGTCTCTGCCTCGTGTGTGACATTTTGGTTAACATTGACCATATTCTCATTTCCTATCAGGCTTGGTCCTGAAGCAGCTGGGAACTGGAGTGGAGGGAGAGGGGAACAGGAAGAGCGCTGCTCCCCGAATGTACTGTGTGGATGTGCTGGTTGTTAACACTGTGATGGGAAGGCACTGGAGGAAATTGTGTGAAACGGTGGGCGACACAGAGAAGTTAGTCAGAGGGCAGAGCCTTTCAAATCGCTTCTGCCTCCACAGACTATAACTTCTTTAACTGTGCAGCCTCAATGCACACTGCACGCCCTGGATACAAGCTGGCTCTCTGCCGTATCAATGATGGTCCCCAATAAACCCGTAAGCCCAATTTCATCTGTCCTCCTTGGTCCCTGGTCCTGAGGCACTGGGCTTAGGTGGGAGTCATCCCCTTATCTCTTAATAATCCAGAAGTCCAGGAAGTGGTCCCTGTGTCCTTTCTGCCTGTCCTTGCCCAGCTCTCTCCGGGTGTCTTTTTGTCCAAATCTGATGGCACTGAGGCAGGCAAATAAGACTGTGATCTGACAAGTGTCCAGTCAGGGAATGGGATGTCAGTGTCCTCTTTTTGTAGGCACCAAATTTGCTATTGCTTCTCTTGAGGGGGAGAAGATACGACCGCCTCCCTGCCCAGTAGTCTTTGCACCTCCCTTTCTTCAGTTCACACAGGTAGTGGACAGAGAGCCCATGTTATCGGGAGGGTAGACCCTCACCACAGCTCTAGGAGATAGATTCTGATTGGCCAAAGGCAGTCATAGCTCTCTCATGCCCCTTAGCCTGTGATTGGTTTTAGGGAAGGCAAGCAACCCAGTTCTGGCCAATGAAACATAAGACGTGTGTAGGGAGCAGGGGCAAAAGGCCAGGCCTGCAGGGAGAGGGTCTTTTGTCCTCTCCCCCTTCTTCTTGCCTTAAGCAGTAGAAAACTTGGAAGTTTAAAAGCCTTTTTACAACCATTAAATGACGAGGTAGAGAATGAAAACCAACACATAAAGGATGGTGGAACAGAAAGAAATAGCCTGTGTCCTTGAAAGCACGGATGCCTAAAATGAACTAATACAGCAACCAGCAGCTCAAGGCACTGCAGGTCATATTTTCTGCTACTTGCATCGAAACGCATTGCCAGCCAGTGCAGGGGGCCTCTGCTGCAGAGAGAGAAACCAGTCAAGAGCCCTGTCCACTTCCCCATGGGGAGGTGAGCAAAGGGGATGAGCTCTCTGTTTCAAACACTGCAATCTCCAAAAGTCAACTCCATTCTTATCCCCAAGCCTCCTCTTATCTTGCCCACGTTAGAGGGTAGTGCTGGCAGGATAGGTGGTGGTGATGATTCTGCTTGCCTGGTCCCTCTCAATCAGCCCTTGGGGGTAAGGGGAAGGGTTGGCTTTACACTTGGAATATGGGACACGTGGAGGTTTTTCTTCCCGGCCAGGGTTTTTATTATAAATGTAGCTAATTCCAGACAGATTCGACTGGCTTCACTTTGTATTTCCCTTCTTGCCCGGTGCCAGCTGCCTCTGGTTACAGGATCATACTCTTAACACGCTCACTTCTGTCCATCTCATGGAACATCCACCTCTCCAAGGTTCTCCTCCTGAAGTTAGAATGCAGCTTTGCCCAGGATGGTACCAGCCACCCTCCTGCTCTTCCACCCAGGAGAGGGAAATAAGAAAGAAGAACTGTTCTGTGCCCTGTATGTGTTAGGAACCTTACACGTGCCATATTTCCTTTGTAGTTAAGAGCAGGGGCTATGACGACAGACAGACCTGGATTTGAAGCCCTGATCTTCTGCATGACCTTGGGCAAGTCATTGGACATCTTTGAGCCTCCTTTTCCTCATCTGTAAAAGAAAGACGATAATACCTTACCAATAGGATCGCTCAGGAGTTAAATAAGTTTGCTTAGGACAATTCCATCACGTGTACTGATTATTATCATTAGGGTTATTTCAACACAACCTGCCTGATCGTGAACTTTACATTGCAAGACCCTTCTTCCCAGATGTGCCTGCTCCTGGTCTCCTTGTCTGGTCCCAGCTGCCTCTGTCCTGTCTAGCTATATCTTCAGTCTGACAATACCATGTCTTTCAACGAAAGCGCTTCTTCTTGCTAGACAACTCTTGCTAAGATGTATTGAGCACTTACTAGATGTCAGGTACTGTGCTAAGCATTATACACATATTATCCCTACAAACAGTCTTAGAAAGTAAGCATTAGTATTCCCATTTTACAGGTGAAAAACCGGTTGAGCGAGTTTAGCAAGTTTGCCAAGGACACACAGCTGGAATGGGACTGGGAGCTGGGATTTGAACCAGTCTGTATGCAATGAAGTTTGTGTTCTTTGTCATTGCCAACAACCGTGAGAGGCAGGGAGGGCAGGTGCTCAACCCTCTTTCCATTGTATAGAGGAACAGCTGAGTGTCAGAGCGTGTCAAGGTCACACAGCTGGTCTGTAGCAGAACCAAGCCTAGAACCAGGTTCTAGTCAAAGCAGCCCCGCTGGAGCTGTCACCCAAAGGTCGCTGAACTACTAAGGGGGTAGTGTGCTAACTCCAAAAGCGGGAAGGAAACGGGGAGACACTTTGAAATGCTGGAGAGGGATTTAGGAAATTCACTTACAGGCTTTTTGGCAAGAGCCCTTGCAACATCTGTGGAGTCAGGGATGACTTGTCCCTGTCTCTAAGTGAACTTTGAAACACATGTGACAAAAACGCTCAGGAGTTGGGAGCAAGCACGTCCTATCATACCCGGGAAGACTTGCCAGAGGGGCACATTTTCAGTACTCCTTGAAGGGTTGCTATAATTTGAACAGACAGAGCTGGTGGTGCTTGGAGGGCTGGCAAGTGTGTAGAGTCCTGACTTCAGGCCAATACATGCCAGATGGCTATTGTGAGCCAAGCAAAGACTAGCGCAGCGTTTACATGCTTAGTGATGTTATTTTTAAGCTATCCTGACTGATTGCTTAGGCTGTCTGCTTATATTATTTTACTGGATGAATAAAGAGAACAATGATCATCTATGTTTCAGACCTACACCCACTACCTTGAACCTGACCTTCACAATCTCCTTGCACCGAGAGCTCTCTCCTTTCCCGGCAAATGTCTCCTTGACAGTCTCCTCATGAGTTCCTGTTGGGAGCGTATCTTCTTTAGTCACCTGCTTTAAGCATTGATAAAGTGCTTTCCCATCCACATTGTCATTTGATCCTTCCACTATCCTTAGGAGGTAGATTTGCAGGGAGTATTCCCATTTTATGCATGAGGAAACTGAGGGTTCCGGATAGAGGTGGCAAATAGGCTTCAACTCACATTGATTTTCTGGAACACTGTATTGAGGTTCTGAGGTCAAGTCCAGGGGTTCAGCGAAAGCTAGTGCTGTGCTCACGAGTGATGTCTGCTATGAGCACAGAAAAGGAGTGATGGCACCTGTGCTGGTGAGTTACAGGACTCAGGTGTCCTGATTCCCGGCCCAGGGTTGTTTCCGACTGCATGTTGCTCGTAGACGGAGGAGGTACAGGTATACAACACAGGTAGGAAACTGTACCGAGTAAATGCTCAGTGTGGGAGGCAGAAAATGGCCCTCCAAAAGATACCCATGTCCTAATCCCTGGAATCTGTGAATGTTCCCTTAGATGGCAAAAAAATAGGCATGGGGGTCTTTGCAGATATCATTAAGTGAAGGATTTGAGGTGGGGAGATTATTCTGGATTTCCCGACTGGGCCCTAAATGCACTCGTATGTTCACTTGTAAGAGGGAGGCAGAGCGAGATTTCATACACACAGAGGAGAAGGGGATGCGAAGACAGAGCAGAGAGAGGTTTGGAGACGTGTCCACAAGCCAAGGAATGCTGACGACCACCAGAAGTTGGAAGTGAGAAGGAATGGATTCTTCTCTAGAGCCTCTGGAGGGCGTGCAGCCCTGCTCAAACCTTCTTTTCAGCGCAGTGATACTGGTTTTGGATTTCTGGCCCCCAGACTGTGAGAGAATAACTTTCTGTTATTTTAAGCCACCACGTTTGTGGTAATTTGTTACAGCAGCCACAGGAAACTATTATAATACACTCAGTAAATATTAATTTTCCCTCTTTTCACAGTCTTTCTGAGCTCTGGAACATAACACATGCACATGTATCATGTAACAAGTTAATATGTATTTCCACATACATATTTCGTTGTCAATAGGAAAGACCTCCATTATAGCAAACGTGTTTAAAGCATACTTAGGAACCTAATGCTTCAATAGGAATCTAATGCCTATTAAGACCAAGCTTAGATGTTTAGTATTAAAGGATGTTTACTCTACATGGATATTAATTAAGAATTAATCAGTCTGCTCCATTTCCCACCAGAACAGTTATTTGTCTGATGTTTTCTTTAGTCCATCTTCAGTCGCCCATGGATGGGATAATAGCATTTTGAACAAATGTGAGCCTTTCCTTTTAAGGGAAAGGTTTACCTCTACATTCTGGGGGTGTTTTTTGTTTGTTTGTTTGTTTTGAAGGTACTAGGGTTGCAGTTTTTCCTTCTTTGGGAAGAAGATGATAAAGAAAGAGAAGTTCAGCCTGCCATAAAATTAGTATTCGGGCAGAATTAGTACCCAAGGCCAGCAAACTGGAAGCAATAAATCATGTCATCTCAGCACATTGCCCATGGATCCTAAATTAGTAAAAAAAAAAATCCATTATGAGAAATGAAATTCTTAATAATGAAATCTTATTCATGGATGGTGTGCATTGGGGAGGTTATGAAATATGACTTGGGAGAGGTTTTGAATATTAATATTCAGAAGATGGCTGTCATAGGTAATCACAATGCAGATATTAAATTGTGAGTCACTGTGCCACTTTTAAAAAGAAATATTCTACACACGCACACTCCGGAGAAAACACCTGCTGCAAGAAGATGCAGAAGACATAGAGCAATCAGAAAAATCACTGTCAAAAGAACCTCAGTGAAGAATTTCACCAGGCTGGACATCCCTGGTGGCCAGCCAATAGTTGTAGGTGCTCTGCTTGGGCTGAAGGTACTGAATCCAGCCCCAGCACAGCCCATTTCACAGATAAGGAAACTGAGGCTTAGAGAACTTAAGTTCAGTGGTCTATAGTGAGTTGACAGGTGGTAGAAATCTTACTCCTAGGCCTCGGCCCTTTCCCTTTGACCAGACGGCCTCCTAGGACATACACAGCTTGCCTTGTCAAAGCCAAATCCTCCTCTCCAGCCTTCCTGATGCACTTGCGGAATCAAGGAAATCTTTAACAGGCATTTGTTGGACGGGATTAAGAACCTGGACATTTCATACTTGGCTGGGTAAGGAAAAAAAGGACTGTTTAGGGTGTGTTGATCAGGCTTATGAAGTCCTCCCCAGTTACCCTTGGGAATCAAGTTTCAAGTTGCGACCAGAACAGGTGGGTTTGAGCAAGACTTCAGTAGCCCTTCAGTTAAGCCAGAGCTTAACTAAACTCTGCCTTAATATTACCTCCATTTACCACTGTCTTTATATACAGAAACTCTAAAGGAACACCACTTGAGCTGATGCATCGTATACCTTCTCTACCACCTCACAACACCAAACACTTCCCTCCTAAGCAAATGCAGTATTTGATCCAGCAAAGGGCTGGGGAGGGGGGGTGCATCCTGTTTTTGAGACTGGGTAATTTACTAGCTGCAAAGTCCTGAAAAAATGATGATTACTTCCTCAGTGTGACCGTGACAAGCCCTGGGGAGGTATAGCCGCTGAAATCCATGCCAGCTGGGTACAGAGGGACGGCTTAAAAAGAGACTCCTGTGGTTAAGTCAGAAGTTGAGCGGTATCTCAGCAAGTGATCAGCATGCTGTTGTCCATTGTCCCCTCCACACTTGGGGCCTTGGTGGCAGGCCTGGTGACGACAGTGCTTGGCAGAGGGTCTCTACCCAGCCACAGCTCCAGGTCCCCAACACATGATCACACGGTAGGTGAAGAATGAGCGTTAGTAACATTATTTGTTGAGTCATCCATTCAACCAATCCTTTTGGAAATTCTCCTTTTTCTTGGCTTTGTGGTTTCATGTGGAGGGAGGTTGAAATAACACGTCTGGTTTTTCTCTACTCCTCCCTGTCCATTTTTGTCCCCTATCCTGAAGGGAGGAGTAGCGTCTTATTAGTTGGTACAAAAGTAATTGCAGTTTTTGCAATTATTTTTAACCTGTTAAACCTCAAGTACTTTTGCACCAACCTAATATCTAACAAGAGAGTTTGGGAGCCAAGATTTGCACACTCAGCTCAGCCTCTTGTTCTTCCCTTTGGGATTTGCCTGCCTGCAGGGAACACCCCTTCTGTTCCAATCCAAGTGCCCAGACACTCCAATGCTTGCAGTGGTTCAGGACCACCAGAAACTGTGACTGGGTAAGTCTCTAATTAAGGAAGTGGAGTATTGGAAGCCGTTTGGCTAGCAGACCTAAACCCCTTTCTCTAAGATCAGTTTTTGTCACTAATAAAGGTGGCATTTTTATCTTTATGTGTTTGACTTGTGTGTGTGTCTCTCTTAATGTGTCTGTACTTGGGTGGAGGAAAAAAAGGCATTATTTCTTGACCCCAACAAATCCAATTAAGCACCTGCTTTATGTATTAAACTGTGCAGGAAAAAACAGGTTGAGCAGGACAGGATTCCATATCTGCAGGGACTTGTTGGTGGGGGTGTCGCGAGCGCCTGGAAGGGCAGCCGCCACATTTCAGTCTCTTCCTGAAAGTCAAGGGGACATTAACCTCTCGGCCGGGCCCTACGTCCCTGCGTGGTACTCGTGATGCGATTGGGGAACCCAGGTTCAGATAGAGTGAGCAACACAGCTTTATTTGGGAACCAACGTCCCTCCAGAGGCCAAAGCTCTGGTAAGCACCATAGGTTATACAAGATAAATAGAATTAGTAATGAACTAAGTCCCAGAGTCAATCGGGGTGGAGAAGGTTCCTGGTCTGGGAGAGATGACCGAGCCCACGACACGTCTGAGGCGAGCTGGTCTTGCAGGAAGAACGTCGGAGAGTCCCGGATTATTGCGGCGTGCACCTCGCAGAGGGTCTGAGCCAGAGCGCCCAGTCAGAGTACTCATGGCACTGCTCTCGAGTTCTGCTTTTATCCTCTTTTCCTTGTGGACTTGTTTGCTTCTTAGGTGATAACCAAAAGTTGTTTTGGTGAATGCGTTTGTCACTCAGTTTTGTTATGCTCAGTTTCACACATAACATAAACATGTCTACCTTCACGTATATGCTCTATACATAAACATGTTTACTTTTACTTCACTCTAATCTGTCTCACACATGTGTGGCCATATTCTTGGCTCACGGTGTCCCTACTAGTAAACAACTTGTTTTGCAAACCTCAATCCAACAACAACCTTGTTTATAGTATATTTTATGTGCTCTACACAGGGGGACAAAGAAAAGCATGGTGACAATTAGCCTCAGTTTTACATTGAAAAGTTCCATGCCCCAGGAAACCTCTCAATCCCAGGAATGGTTGGTCATGGGCAAAGTGAAGAGTTCGTTGGGAGCTAATGCAATAATAATGTAATAACAAAGGAGCATGCAGGATGTGTTCTCTAAGAGAGGAAAGAGAAGGAAGTGCATCACTTCCTGGAGAGATCAGGGAAGCTTCCAGAAGTGTCATTTACTACCTAATAGTAACAAAGGGCAGGGGTGTGGGGGTCTAAGTGAAGGAAGTAGATTGAGCAGAACTTTTTACTGTCCTAGCTAGCTCTCTGGTATACCCAGGAAGCAAAGTTTAAAGCAGGCAAGCACTTTTGTAAAGATCACACAGTGAGTTAGCCAAGCTGGAACCCGAAACCAGAACCCTAAGTCTTTAAGCCAAGCTTCATGTCCCTAAAGACCCACAGGTAGTTTTCTAATTAAAGAAATCTCTCTAGTTTGTCAATAGATGATGGAGGAATGATATAATATTCCTCCCAGAGTCTGACACCCTCAGGAATTAAAATATGATGAACTTAACAAATGGAAAGGAAAAAAATTTTCAGTAGTTGAAGTATATGTGTACCTCGCACCCACACCCTTCTCCGGAGGATTCCCTAGGGACTGATTGTTGCAGACAAACAAAGCCCAACTCCTTTGCCTCAAGGCACAGCCAAATCTGTGGTGCAATGTACACTCACTCCAGAGATCTCCATGCCATATGGCTGAGACCAGACTGCCGAAATCACATCCTTGCTCTGCTTCTTCACCCCTCCCTGTATTAGTCAGGTTCTCCAGAGAAACAAAACCAATAGGAAATATATATATATATATATATATATATATATATATATATATATATATATATATTTTAATTTTTTTAAACTTTTATGTAAATATATTTATATATACAGTATATATTACATATACATACGGGGAGACAGAGAGAGGGAGAGAGAGAGATGAGAATGTGAGAGAGATGTTAAGGAATTGACTCATGTAATTGCAGTCTGGAGGCAGAATTCTTTCTTCTTTGGGAAACCTTCGTCTTTGCTCTTAAGGCCTTCAGCTGATTGGATGAGGCCCACCCACCCTATATATTTATATGCTCTACATATAAATATAGGGTCATCCATTTTACTTAAAGTCAACTGACTATAAATGTTAATCACATTAAAAAAAAAAACCCACAAAAAACCTTTACAGCAACAGCTGGACTAGTGTTTGACTAAACAACTGGTCACGGTAGTCCAGCCAAGATGACATATGATGAAGCACCATATCCCCTCACTCCCTGACAGGTGTTCCTGAGATCACGCCCTTAATAAATCACTTGTATATCAATCCTTATGTCATACTCAGCTTCTAGGGACCTGCACCAAGACCAAGTAACACTTTGCATCCTGCTGCATTATCTTGTTTGTTTTAGGCTTTCTTCTTTATTGTCCATCTTTCCTCCTTAGAAGTGTGTTCCTGGAGAGCGGGGTTTTTTTCGGTCTTGCTTACTGCTGTAACTCTAGCCCCTAGAACAAGATCTAGTATATAGCACATTGGCTGATCTTTTGCCTGACTGCTCTCAGCCCGTATTTCCACTCTGCTTTGTTCTGTTATGTATGTTCGGGAGGCTTGGACCCTGCAACTGCATTCCTCAGGCTGTTTTACCACCAGGCTTTCTCAGACAGGCTCTGTCAATTAGACACTGGTATAAGATAGGAAAAGAGAAAGAGAGAAGAGGTTCTTTTCCTACTTCAAACTTCTATTAGCATCCCTCCAGCAGGTACAGAGAGCAATAGGTACTTCTGGTACTTCTAGTACCTATAGGTGGACCTTCTTCCTCAGAGCCTAAGTAACTCTCCAACATGGTCCCATGATCAGCACACAGTGTCCCCACCATGGTTTTAGCACTGGCCACCTTTGGAAACCTCTGCGGCTCAAAGCACCAGCCCCGCCTCCCCTCCTCCCAGTTCAGGGCTCTGGAAACTCCATCTCCACCCTGTTGTTCTCCCACTCTTAGGGTTGGCAGCTTCTTCCAGCAGTTACTAAGATCTGGGTTCACTCAAAGCCCATTTTTTTCTCAACGTTTCCAACACTGCAGAGTCACTTTTCTATGTTAAATTCCTACTGTTTAAAATATCTAGAGAGGTATACTTTCTCATGGCTGCATACTTCTAATCCTGAATGATATTTAGGCCCTCAATAAATAGTTGTTGAGTAAATAAATTAACGTCAAGCTAATATTCTTAAAGCTTCTACTTCAAAAGAAAGAAACTTGTCTTTTGCAGCATCCATATGTCAAATTACAAGGAAGGACTCTGGTTGGGCCATATGTCCCTCTCCTCCTTGGACCAATCCCTCTGGACAAATGGATGGAGTATCTTGACCAGTGAGGAGTGGCTCATAGACTCAGCCCTACGACTCACAGCAGGCAGGGTACTGACATTGACAACGCCACCTGAGCCACCTGGGATGAGAGAGAGATACTGCTCCAGTGGAAGGAGGGAACTGGGCAGAAAAAGCCCAACATTTCCCCACCACCATGAACTTACAGTCTGCAGGGAGAAATAGACACACTGACAGATTGTTATAATACAAGGAGGTGAAGTACCAAGTGTTCTGGGAGCACAGGGGAGCATTTATTCTACTAAGCACTTTCCCATACACTCTATAATTTGTTCCCCATGATGTCAGTCACTACAAAGTAGACATTTTCATCTTCATTTTACAGAATCTTTTTTGGCCTCCTGTGACTGGACTTTTCACCCCTTTTTGACTCCATGTCCATCTCACCCAGCTCCCTTAGCCAGGCCATAGCAACTCCAGTTTTCTTTTCACCTCTAGATATCTCAACCCTATTCCTTATTTTATGTACAATTCTCCTGAGGAAGAGTGATTGCAAACAAATTTTCCCTAGTCCCATAACAATAATGGCACCTACCATCATACAAAGCACCCCCCATGAGGCACACACCACATCAAATGTTTTACACACATTCTCTCATTTGGTCTTGTTCACAACCTTACAACACAGCAGTGGAATTCTAGAAAGATTGTATGACTAGGCCAAGGGTACAGAACTACTTGGCAAGCGTGTAAAGCTACCTCTGCCTGGCTCCCCGAATAGCAGCATTTCCTCCACATTGTCTCTACACCAATGGAAGAATGGTTGAGACAAATGGGGATGTTTAACCAGAAGGACAGCACGCTTAGTGGCGTCATTATTCATTCAAATATCTAATAGGCTGTGAGGTAAAAGAGAGAATTCATTGGAATTTTTGTGGACTCGTTAGTCAGAAACAGAGTCACCTGTTATAGTGAGGTTAAGTTCTGCTCAGTGTAACCAAAATGATAGAAGGCAGTGTGGGCATTCAAAGAGATAATGACAATATCTTTTAAGGGAAATGGCGAGTGAGAGAATCCTGACTCAGGGGGCAGAATGGGTGGAAGGTTTTTAAAGAGCCTATGACTATGAAATTACAGCTTGCTTTCTATCCACCCCATTTCCTGAAGTTAAAATGCTTGCCAGACTAACCGAAGATTCCAGGTCAACTCCAGATGATGAATTGATTTTTAAAAATTAAGTCAAAATGACACACTGGTTGTAAAAGAGAAACCACAAAACCATGTATCGATAATACATAGGAACGTTTTGCAAACATTTCTGCATCTTTAAGCATTTTACTCTGTCTCAAACTTTTCCAGAGTTTTCAGTTTCTTGTTTATCATTTAAAAAGTACTCCATTTTTATCCAATTAAGACTACTCTGTTTGGTTGAAAATATTTTTACTGATTAATATTCTGCCTCAGACTCTAAGTGAATTGCTTGAGGAAAAGGAGCCGGATGGGGCCTGAGATGAGGGTCTGACAAGAGTACAGAATGGGAGGCATCTAGTCTATCTTGTCTGGGAGGCAACTTGCTGGCACTTCCAGTCTCCTTGTGCCCTGCTCAGGGGTGCATTACCCCAGGTTTTGTGCTAAGGTAACGAATGGAACTGTTTCTTCCTTCCCGAGGCAGGAGTCCAGTTTGTCCTTCACCGTGAGGAGAATCATCTATAAGTGGCCATAGATATTTGGAGTTGGGATCAAACTAATTTGGTCTTGGAGGCCAAGACTTCCTTCTTTCTGGTCTGTGGCATATGAGAAACTACACAGATGATATTTCCATGGCACATATTCCTAAGAGCTATTCATGTGTGTTGTGGCCAAAATTCCATTTGCAGATGAGGAAACTAAGGCCTACAGAGATTCAATGTCTCGCCAGCGGCCATGCAACCAGCAACTGGCCATGTAGACTTGAAAGCTGGACCTCCTGACTCCTGGCCCAGCTCCTTTCCCTGTCCCACACATCTCCTTCGCAGGCTGCTAGTGGTATTGGCTGATGGAAGAGGAAGTTGAGCCAGGGAAAGGCCTGCTCTTGCCTCAGGCCCCCTGTGGGTCTGTGACCCAGCTCTGAAAATAGCTGGAGGCCTGGCTACTGGCGCCCTGGCTTTAGGTTACCTGTCTTGATTCTCCTTTCTGATCTATCCCCCCCTGGGGACGTTCCAGTCCTGAGAGCTCTTTCTGATTGAGGTATGTGTGGCCTCCATAGCCTCAAGCCATCTGAGTTCCTGTGCCCTGGACTCCACCGTTGCTGCCTCCCTCAAAGGGGACTGTGGACCGCTCTGTTCCTGAACCAGTCCTGAAGGAGCAGGAATGTGTGGAATTTGAAAATGAATCGCGTGAATAAGTGAAATTAGGAACCATGATGCCCTGGGTTAACTTCCAATTTACAGCTTTTTCTCCTCTGTTCCTCCCAACCGTGCCACACCAGGCCTTAGGACAGGGCTCCTGACAAGCTCCGCTGCCGCACACGTGTATAATCATTATGCATTCGTTGCGTGCCTCCTACGCGTGGGCTCTGTGCTGGCCCCCGGGATGCAGTGGTGAACAGAAAGGACACAGAGTCACGGATTGGAGGCAGAGATGAACAGGTAAATAGGAGGTTCCAATACAGTGAGACAAGTGCCGTTCTAGCCGAGTGCTGACGGATGTAGTGGACAGCGGTCACTCCAGCGCCAGGACCACGGTTTTGCACAACACAGCTAATCTTTCTCCTCTTCCTCCTCAGCCTCTTCCTTCTTTGTCTGCCTCTCCCTCTCTCACTAAATTCCCCTAAGTACCTATTGTTTACCAGACACTCTCCTAGGTTTTATGGTGAGTTGGCTTTTGCTTTGGATTCCCGAGTTGGCTTTGGACCCCCTCTCAGTGGGTCCTGGGCCATGTTTTGAAATAAGTAAAGCCCATCTTCTCTCATTTCCTGATGTTTTGTTCCCCAGCTCCCCAGTAACCCAGTTTCCTTCACTGCCTCCTGGTTGTCCAAAGTCCCTCATTATCACACCCCACCCTGGCCTCTCCCTCCAGGAAGTGCCTCTAGTCTCAGATTTACCTCTAGCTCGTGTCTGCCTACTCCCACGTCCAAACTATTCTCACAGGACCTGTCAGATGGACGCCTAGGGATTAAACTAATTCTCCTCACTGTCCTTACCCTCTGTTATGTGTTGAATTGTGTCCCTCAGAAAGATACACTGAAGTTCTAACCCCTGGCACCTGTGAACATGATCTTACTTTGAAGATGTAGTCAACTTAAAATGACCTCATACTGGATCAGGCTGGGCCCTAATCCAATGACTGTCTTTATAAGGAGCGGGACATTTGGACACAGAGAGAGACACACAGGGAGAATGCTAGGAAGGAGGAAGAGACTGAGTGATGTACCCACAAACCAAGAAGCAACAAGGGTTCCCTGCAACCCTCAGAAGCTAGCAGGAGGCAAGGAAGGACCCTCCCCTAGAGCCTTCAGAGAGAGTGTGATCCTGCTGACACCTTGATTTGGGACCTCCAGCCTGCAAAACTGCAAGGGAATAAATTTCTGTTCTTTTAGGTCATCCAGTCTGGTGTTTTGTTATGGCAGCCCTAGGAAACTAACACGTCTTGCCGAAGGTGTTTACTTGTAAAGGTAAATGAGTCTCTGATTCATGGAATTTCAGGTGATGTAGGTTCCCATCTCTGTGAATTTTCCCCATCTAAATCTCTTGGTAATTATGGCAAAAACAAGCTACTCTGTCACAGCTGACTGGTCAGGGTAGATAAGTGACTGAGGGCCACCTAAGCCATTAAAAATTAACCACCAAGGGCCACTTAAGCCATTAATAACCACCAAGTGGATTCTCTCAATAGTCTGAATGAAGAGACATAGAGATAGTGACAAACAGGTAGCGTGTGCTGGGCCTATAAAATCTTATACAGTCAAGGCAGACATCAGTGTCATGTGCAAGCAGAAGTTGTGGGGAAGCAGGAACTGTAAGTAACCAGAGGGCCCTGCTTTACAGAAAGAACAGGACAGATGTCCAGAAGCACAGAGACAAAAGAGGGAAAATAGTGACTATGGCTTCCTTGGTTTCTGAGGGAGTCTCAGTGCTCAACTCCAGTCCCATAGAGGACTTTACAGCAGGCAATAGGGAGCCACAGAAGGTTCAAGGGAGTGGCAGAATTTCACTCGGTCATCTTATTCAGTGTTATGTTTCTCCTGCCATCGCACCTGCTGCCCTTGCTGACAATCCACACCTCCAGTGGTCGGATTCATTATGAACTCAGTGGCCTTGGGAATGACCTCAGTGTCTTCAGCTTGGGAAATCCAGATTCTGTATGGATTCACCATCTATCCAAAGCAGAGTGGAATTCTTTCATTTAGAAACTGAGATGAGAGTTAACCAATTTGGCCTCCCATGGTCCCTTCTATGTTCTTGAACAACTTGGATCACAAGAAGCCAGCTTGGCCAGTTACCATGGACACTATTTTGTCACTATAATTGGAGCCCGACAGGCAGCAGCTGACAGCAGATTTAACAGATTTAACCAGTGTCTTGTCCTCTGGTCACGGCATCGCTGAGGGACATGAAGCTTTTCCCATTACCACAAATAGTTTAGTGTGGGGGACAGGGTGGTGGTGGAAAGAGAAGAACAACAACTCCTATTAAATGTCACCAACCAATGTCCTTGTTGAAACAAGGAATAAATTTTGGCCAGTGGAACTTTTGGTCAATTTTCTATAAAGTCATGAATATTCCAGAGTTGGGTCCTGATCAAAGTTAAGGCTGAGTTTTCCCAAATATCTCAGTTTTCCTCAGTTGCCTTTGTACCTAGTAACAGCCAATCTTTTTTTTTTAATTTGTTTCAGGTGCACAAGACAAAGTAATACTTAGACGTTTATCATTTATATCCCTTACACTGTGTGAACCCCCTCCCCCATCCACTCTCCCTCTGACATCGCTCACAGCCATTACATTTCCACTGTCTCTATTCCTAATGCCGTACTCCGCTTCTTGTAAGTACATACATATACATATATATATATATATGTATATGTATATATATATAAACTTGTAGTTGACATTCATTATTGTTCAGCTTCAGGTGTACAGTGCAGTGATCAGGCATCTACATCATCCCTGAGGTGATCTCCCTAATGAGACAAGTGTCTATCGGATACCCTACAAAATCTTTACAACATTATTGATTACGTTCCCCAGGTTAATTTTCAAAACCCTGTGGCCATCTTGTGGTTACTGATTGTTTTCTAATCCCCTCACCTTACCCCTTACCCCCACTCCCCCGCCCATCTAGCAACCCTCAGTTTTTCCTCTTTGTCTCCAGAACTGTTTCTGATTAGTTCATTCACTTATTCTTTTCTTTAGATTCCGCATATAAGTGAGATCATATGGTACTTATCTTTCTCTGTCTGACCTATTTCACTTAACATAATGTTCTCTAGGTCCATCCATGTTGTTGCAAATGGTAAGATCTCTTTCTTCTTTATGGCTGCGTAATACTCCATTGTATAAATGTACCACAGTTTCTTAATCCAGTCATCTACCGATGGGCACTTCGGTTGTTTCCACGTCTTGGCTATTGTGTATAGTGCTGCAATAAACATAGGAGTGCATAAAGTTTTTTGAATTAGAGTTTTGGATTTCTCCAGATACCAAGGAGTGGAATTGCCGGATCATAAGGTAGTTCCATTTTCAGCTTTTTGAGATACCTCCATACTGTTTTACATAGTGGCTGCACCAATCTGCAATCCCACCAACAGTACACAAGCGTTCCCTTTTCTCCACATCCGCGCCAGCACTTGTTGTTTGTTGATTTATTGATGATAGCCATTTTGACTGGGGTGAAGTAGTATCTCATTGTGGTTTTTATTTGCATTTCTCTGATGGTTAGTGAGGTTGAGCATTTTTTCATATGTCTGTTTGCCATCTGTATGTCCTCTTTAGAAAAATATCTCTTCATGTCTCTGACCATTTTTTAATTGGGTTGTTTGCTTTTTTGGAGTTGAGTTGAGTGAGTTTTTTTATAAATTTGTGATATTAACCCCTTATCAGATATATCATTGGCAAATATATTTTCCCATTCAGTAGGATCCCTTTTTGTTTTATTGATGGTTTCCTTTGCTGTGAAAAAAATTTATAGTTTGATGTTATCCCACATGTTTATTTTTTCTCTTTCTAGTAACAGCCAATTTACTTATACAGCACTTAATGTACACACACACACACACATACACACACACACACACACATATATATATATATATATATATATATATATATATATATATGAACATGACATGCAGTTTTTCATTTAACCCTTACGACTACTCTATGGAGTAGGTTCTATTACGCATTTTACAGATGAGAGAGTAGAGGCCCAAAGTGGTAAGGTTTCTTGCTAAGAGTACACAGAAAGCGAGTCTCTAAAATTCATGTCTCACCTTGATTCCCCCAAGTAAGTAGGAATCTGAAAATACCTTTGGAAAAAAGTAGCTGTATATGAAGTTTTGAAAGGCCCTGAACTTGTAGCTAATTCCTAAGCCCCGAACTTAATTCTTGTCAGTGACTGTACTGGCAAGGCAACGGCCTTGTCACACAAGGGATAGTCCTGCCATTGTCATCAGCTATGCTGGGTCTGGGCTCTTCTACAGTCTCTAGCCTGATGCCGTGGGGCAATTGCTGAAACTCCCAAAGCCACAGTCTGGAAAGTGAGATGCCAGTTCTCTCTCTGCATGTTTCACAGGGATGTTATGAGTCTCAGTCTAAATGGGAATCTTTAACTGAACTCAATATTTTTTGAGCACTTAGCCTGGGTTTTGAAATGTGCTAGGCACAAGGGTATCAATAAAAAGGAATCATTATAGGGTTGATTATTCATTCAACAACTGAATATTGAACGGCTCCGTGGGCCAGGGACTGGCTCTGCATTGGGAATGGATCTATGTGTGAGGGCCAGGTTCCGCGCTCCCAGAGCTGCTTAGAGTAAGCAGAGAAGATAGATGTTCAAAATGGAAATTCAGTAATGTTCCATGGGGGCTGTTAGAAGAATTACAGGTGCTATGGGGACATTTAACAGGAGGTCCTAACCTGGTCTAGGAGGCCAGGAAGGCCTTTTGAGGAAGTGATATTTAAGGGTCTTCTAGGAGCACTGAGACCAGATGGCGATGGGAACGAATAAATAAAGAGCTGTAATGGATGGATGTAGAAGGTGGAGAGGGGAGTCTTGCCACACCTATTATTAGAGTCAAGGTAGATTTATTACTCAGTCCTGGGTGTTGCTGTCACAATTTAGACACATCCAGAAAATTTTCCGTAGGAGTTGGTATTTAAATGTGTGACTGCAAGGAGGTGACTAAGACTCAAAATAGAAAAAAACTAGTAGAAATACTGGAATACTTCCTGCTTCATATCTTTCATCTCTCTCTCTCACGCACGCACGCACACACGAATCTGGTTAATATAGTAGGTAAAATAAAAGATGTACACCATGGTCTCCTCATCCAAACCATATTAATTGTGGTTCTTAAAGTATCTCATTACCAGATCTTGGTGATTTGTATATAAAATGAAAGGGTCACTTTCTTTTTTTTTTAACTGTGAAGCTTTTTCGTAGATAGAAGACAAGAGATTGAACAAGACTTCTAAGCAACCCTTGCCCCGTTCTGCAATCCCCAGTCCTGAGAATCTGTGAGGTTGGTTATAGTTAGAAAGCTAAGGCTGCTTGAGGCTGGTGAGATAGCCCAAGATCAGGTCAGAAGAGTTACCCTAACCGTATTTCACCAATAACTTGCAGGTTGATCCTGGACAAGTCACTTCCCTTTTGGAGCCTGTGTCCCCATTTATAAATACAGGAAATTGGAAAAGTCCTTTTGAGCTAGTGTTATGTATTTATGAAAAGGACCCTCTATCCTACTATATCCCCTCAGGCTAAAGTGGGTCCTTATGTTATATTTTTGGCACTTTTCCTTGTTAGCATGTATAGTCTCTACTTCTTTATTTTAAAAATCTATTTATCTATCTCTATCAATATTTGCCTTCCCCAAAAGACTTGAACTCCAGAAGAGAAGAGACTGTGCTGTTCACCACTGTACTCATATGGTTTAGCCTGGTCCTGGCACATAGTAGGAGCTCAATAAACATTTGTTGCCCAAAGTAGTCCCATGGAGCACTCATCCCCACCCCAGCCCTGCTGACTTGGTACCAGAGAGCACTGGGTGTCGCGTCCAAGGCAACGAGGGTTGTGGGGAGTGAGGAGGGTGGCGCAGGGTTAAGAAAAGACAGTAGCCATGAATAGAGTTAAGCGGGGCCAAGGGACCGGCAGCCTCATGGTCTGGGCTGGGGTGCCTAATGGGGCCTACACATTAGCTTTTATTATTTAGGTGGGGATAAAGCTTGTCAGTCTCGAGATCTGTGAATTCCATACACTATAATAGGAAACTGATTCAAGCCAATCACGCTTGCCTGCAGGCAGCAGAACTGTAAGTCTCAGGATGTTTGTACTTCCCCAAGGGACAAAACCTATATGCATATGAATAGATGGAGAGCACATCATTGAATCTCTTCCCTTGCAGGTTTTGGGAAGGAATGCAGTCACAGAAGCACAGGCTCTCCTTAGCTGGGGGCAGGTGGGGGGCTGTGCCCACCTCTACGAACCCGTGGGTTCTCCTGTTGGTTCCCACTCAACTGCGCCTGGCTTGAGTTTCCCCACCCCCACCCCGTGGGGAATCTCACTCGTCATTGGCTGACCAGCCATCTTTTTGGGGCCAAACAGGAAGACATGTGGTGCAAACACAAAGGTGAAGCAAAGTCCCTGAAAGGATCCGTCTCACAGTCTCTCCTTTCTTTAGGGGCAGGTACAAGGAGACAGACGGGTAGGCTGCTGCGTGGCCACAACTGGAGTTTCCTAACTGGTGTGTGGGGACAGAGCCAGGAGTGCAGTTTCCAGGCTCTCGCCCTCAGGTGGAAAGGTGCTCACTTGGGTAGTAAATGGCCATCAACTGTGATTGGATGGCCATCTGCTGTGGCTAGTTGGACATCAGCTGTAACCAGTGAGCCATTGGCCACTAATATAACTGCTGTGGCTACGCTAGCAGCAAATGGGCGCTAACAAGAAGACGGTGGCTGAGCTAGCAAGTGAGGATTGCAGTTAGCACGGCGGATTGCGGCTAGCAAGTGAGGTTGGTTGGCAGAGAGATAGTGGATGGCAGGTTGTGGAGAGTGTGGCTCCTGCTTCCTGTGTCTCCAACTTAGCTGTCAGTGAGACTATAGTGGTATGACTCCCCTGTCTATGGCTCCGTGGGTGTTCCTTTTTGGCCTCACCATATCCTGTGTTCTTTTTTTTTTTTTTTTCCCATATCCTGTGTTCTTATTTGGGGAGCGGGAGCTGAGACCCTGCATGCCACCCTGCATGACAGGTATCTGTGACAAGCTCTGTGCTGACAGATGTGAGGGGTTTTTTTTCTGTTGTTGTTTGTTTGTTTTTTGACATTCCATTCATTTTGTTGTCAATGTTGAAATAATTACAACCATAGGCCCTGTTTCAAAAAAATGCCTCTACCCTTTCCAGAGCCGTAGAAGAAACAAGGCCAGAATCACAATTCTGTCCAAATGAAGTCAGTTGCTGCCCATAGTGTGACAGTGGGGAATAGCAAACCCTAAAGTGGAATTTTTTTTTTTCAAAGCCAAGAAATGTTAAACATTGTAAAGTCAGCACTCCCTAGGGTGATTTACGGAGCCGAACCACATTTGATTTCCTTTTGTCAACCATTAATTTAGCTGTATTCATTCATTTGTTCATTTGTTTGGACAGTACTTCTTTTAGGCTTTAGCATGTGCCAGATCTTGTGCAAAGCATGGTGAGGGACATTCAGATGCATGTGTGCCCAGAGCCCACAGCCAAGTAGAGGAAACAGGATCTACCCAAGAACTGCAAGGCTGACTCTGAGAGTTCAGTATTTGTGAGGCTGTTTGATTAAAGTCTGTCACTTGCTGCCAGACAGTAAGCCTCAGGGAGCCAGAAGATAGGTGTTTTTGTCTTGCTCAGCATTGAATCCCCAGTGCTGAATGCTGCTTGAAACATAGTGGAAACTCAATAGTGTATATTTGCAGAATGAGGGAAATAGTGTCATCCAAAAGAGATTTTTTTCTTTTAAGTGATATGGGGATTGGAGAGGGAGAGCTTAGTCTCAGCTGGGGAAATTACATGATCAAAACTGAGAGGGACCATGGAGGTTAGTGCTTCTCACTGCCACTCTCAGCCTCATTTTACAAATGATGAAACTGTCACCAAGAGAGAAAGTAATTTGCCCAGGGTTACACAGTGTTATGAGCCGAACTTCCCCCGCCCCCCCCACCCCATTCATATGTTGAAGTCTTAGTACCCAGTAGTATCTCAGAATGTGACTGTATTTGGAAGTGGGGTCTTTAAAGAGGAAAGTTAAAATGAGGTCATATGGGAAGACCCTAATCAACTATGAGTTGTGTCCTTATAAGAAGAGATTAGGACACATATTTGCACACAGGAAAGACCATATGAAGACACAGGGAGAAGACAGACACCTATAAACCAAGGAGAGAGGCCTCAGAAGAATCCACCCTGCCAATACCACAATCTTGCACTTCTGGATTCCAGAATTGTGAGAAAATAAATTTCTGTTTGTCGGGACCGACTCCCAGAGAGCAGTTTCCAGGCTCTCGATCTCATGTGGAAAGGAGCTGGGTTGCACATGCAAGCACTTATGTAACCAGTTGGCCATCAGCTGTAACTTGTTAGCCGTCAGCCACTATTCTCTATGCTTATAACTGCCATGGCTATGTTAGCAAGTGCAGATGGTGCAAATCTTGTGGATCCTTCTTCCTGTGTCTCACCTGGGCCGCCCCCGAGACTGTGGTGCAGGAAGACCCTTTTTGGGGATACTGGCAGATGTTTGCTTCTTGTGTCTCGACCAGCCGCCATCAAGAATATAGTCCTGTGAACCCCCTGTCCATGACTCTGTTGTTTTTTTTTTGGCCTCACCGTATCTTGCGTTCGCCTGCTGGGTGCTGGGCCCCAGCGTTACATTGTTGTAAGCCACCCAGTCTGTGGTACTTTAGTCTGACAGTCCTAGCAAATTGATGTATAGTAAATGAAGGCAAAATTAGGACTAGGAGCCAAGTCTGCTGAATCTCCTGAACCATTTGCATGACACCACTCAGCCGGTCCATTCAGTACTCTCCCCAACACCCAATCCTGATGAGGATGATGACGATGATGAGAAGAGCTAAACCATATATAGTGCCTATCGTATACCAAACACTCTTCTAAGTACTTTACATACATTAGCTCATTTAATTACCTCGACAGCCCTGTGAAGTAAATACCATTGTCCCATTTTTACAGATGAGGAAACTAAAGCACAAAGATTGAGCAACTCACCTAAGAGCATACAGGTACTCAGTGCTGGCGCTAGGATTCGGGCCCAGGAAGTGTTCGCCCACCCATCATGTTATTCTACTATGGTATGTCTGTAAGCCAAAAGCATTTTCAGAGGGTTTGCCATTAGTTATGCATATACTTATCCCAATCTGAAGTAGCTCAGTGGAGGCATAAAACAAATGAGCGGGGTGGGAGGGGGCAGGAGCTTTGCTAAAGAGTAGAGTATTAGAATTTATTTGTTCCAAAATTTTCTGAAGTATTAGGCTATCAGTGCTGAAACATTGAAATAGCAGATATTAAGCCTCCCTCAAATTCAAAAACTTCTAATTCAGTCCTTGAAAGTGAAACAACCAAACCACTTCAGCCAAAGCACTTTGCAGTAAGAGACCTGCATTTGAATCTTCTCTCCACCACTAACCAGCGGAGTGACTTAGGGTTTATGGTAGTCTGAATCTCACTTTTTTTTTCCTTCTGGGACATGGGAAAAATAACACCCATTTCCCAGATTAGACATAATGTATGCAAAAACACAATTATAGGTGCTAATATGTAGTAAGTGATCAACAAACAGAGTTCTTACTAGCTAAGCAAAATGACCACATTCGAAGGCTCTTTCCTCTGTGAAGCCTTCCCCAATGCCTCATCCAAGCCTGTCTAAATTAATTGCTTGCTCTTCTGGCTCTCCAAGGAAGTTGCTTGCACTTCTATTTGTCACGCAATTTGTCCTTCATTGTTATCATATATGTCGACACACTTATGCATGCGCCTATCCACTCAGTAAAATTGTACTGAGTGTTTTCCATGTCCCAGTGCTGTGCTGGACACTGGCAGTTCAGAGGTGGATATGACATGGTTCTCACCTTCAAATGGGGTAGGTTTCTGGGGCAACTCATGGCTGGTGTGTACAATAGGCAGGGATGCTATAATAACTGTAGTAAAAATTTAAAATTTTAACAATTTTATTATATTATAGTATTTATCATGGGAAAAACCAGCACTTTGTTAGATTTCTACACACTTATTTTATGATTCAGCATTATTTTTATAGAATAAGGGAGTCATCATGTTTTCAGTTCTTTTCCAGTTTAACTTCTAAAGGTCTTAATCTGATTCAGCTTGGCAACAGATATATAAAGGAATAAATTATAAAGACTGTGTTAAGTGCTTGGCTAGAAAAGCTCCAGCGTTTTCTGGGGGCTGAGATAGGACAGACCCACTGCCGGCTGGAGCTCCCCAAGGGTAAGGACCAAGCCTTACCCTAGTTTCATAGCTATTCTTTGAGCTGAACAGAACTGAGATGCCAGCTCCTTCAGTGCAGGCTGTAAACGGGAGTGGGGAATGCAGGTGGGAGGCTCTTGCTCAATCTTCCTCTAGCCTGAGTTGTGGAACTCATTTGTTTTCCGTTTTGTATGAAGAAAACAGAACCCCAGCTGGTAGAAGTGACTTGCTGAAGGTCGCAGAAGTGGAGAGTGGCAAATGTTTTAATAGTTAACATTTTTTGATACCTTATTATATGTCAAATATTGGCTGAGAGGATTTATATCCTTTTTCCTCATTTAATCCTTCAGACAATTCTGTGAAGTAGGTACCCTTATTTTCCCCATTTCATAGATGACGACAATGAGGTAAAGAGATTTTCACAAGGTCATTTAGCTATTAAGTAGCTATAAGTAGCTCTCAGTAGATGGTGGTTGACGTTGGAATAACAGCCTGATCCTATACAGAACACTAGATTAGGGGGACATCCACTTGGGCAAATACTGCAGTCCTGACCTGGGGCTGGAAGTGTACCGCGGTGGCGGGCTGGGGGCGGGGCCTCCGACTCTTGGTTCTCCATTAGCCTCCCTGGTGGCAAGAAAGTCCCGCCTCCAGCCGAGAAGAGATCAGGGATTGGCTCTCTCGAGGCCGATTGACGGCACAGGGCGCAATTAGCGACTGCGGCGGAGGCGGGGCCACGAGCAGGAAGTGGGATAGAGGCGGCGTGAGGCGGGCTGGCGAGCGGGCTGCAGTCGCTACTTTTGCCTAGTCTACACCGCCACCGGGGAGATGGAGGGGCCGGGTCTGGGATCTCAGGTGAGTGCGGCCGGGCGCTGGCTGTCCTGGGGGTCTGGAGAGAGGAAGTGGCTGTGGGGGTACGAAGGCGTGGGTTGAGGCACCTCACAGAGGGCCCTCCGGGGGCCGAGGGGCCTGGGCCGGGAGGGGGAAGCCTGGAAACCCTGAGAATGAAGCTGGGAATTCTCTCTGAGGTGACCGGGAGGGAGTGGCCAGGACAGAGGGGTGAGTTCCTTTGCTAACCCTCCAGCCTCCATCCGCGGGCCGGGTCGCCCCCGGAGGCCGGTACCTGCTGTGTCCGGCAGGGACCGCTGTGGGGCCTGCAAGGGACTGGCCGTTCCTGGGAGAGGTGTCAGGTGACACACCTGAGTTGGACCAGCTCGTCTGACCTTGGGCTGGAGTCTGTGCGGTTCTATTGATTGCTTTTTTCGGCCGAGGCGCCGTGGCACCCGCCTTCGCCCCATCCAGCTTTGTTTTAGCTGTTGTTCCCACATCCTTGCTTGCTTCTTGAAAGAATTGAGACTGTTTGTGTTGGAGAAAGGGGAGTGAGGGGGTGGTACGGTGATAGGTATCTGCAAAAGCCCGAGGGACTGCGGTGGAGGAGGGACCGTATTTTGTCGTGTATAATGTGCCCCCTTGTCTAATATGCACCTACGTTTTTGGCCCAAACTTTCAGGGAAAAAAATCTTTCGTTTTAATTTTTTAATTCAAATTTTTATTTGTTTACGTTTAGGTACTTGTTTTTTTTAATATCATAAAGGAATTTTGGCATTTATTTTTTAACATAAGACATTTTATGTAACAATTACAAAACACAAGAACAGATACAAGGTACAAGAAATTTTATGTACTGGAAACAAATTTACAATATTTACACATCAGATAAGACTAAGAACTCTTCATCATAGCAAGTGCATCCTAAGTTCAGCAAAACCAATTATCATATTCCAGGGTATATTATTTTGCATCCGGATATCGTTCTTGATGTCTAGAGTTACACTTTTAACTCATACACATAAATAAAAGAATTAAAAACATTTATATAGATAGGGAATTAGTACCACCCAGGTATAATGCGCATCCTTATTTTTCCCCTCACAGATTTGGGCAAAATGAGCATTATACACAGCAAAATACAGTATTCTGTGGAGAGGCCAGTTGTAGTTCCAGAGAACTGTACAGAATAGTGGGGGAAGTTACTGAAGGTACCTGTTAGCTCCAAGGGAACAAGATTTTTGTCCTTTCTGTTTGTGGTCCTTTCCCAATGCCTGGTAGTGGCATATTGTAGCTATTCACTTAATGTTTGTTGAAGAAATGAAGAATATCCAGACTCAGCCAACTTTTAGTGAGTGGTTGGCATATGCCAGATGCTTTTATAGGCATCATTTTATTACAGAATTGAAGCATCCTTAAGAAGATGACACCATTCCCATATACAGATGAGAAAACTAGCTGTCTCCAGTTAGGGTGAGTTAGGTAGTGTGTTTTCTGTCCATAGTGGGGTTCAAGCGGTTTGAGATGATGGGGTTAGAGGGCCTCTTACAAAAGTCTTTCTAGTCTTAAGAGTGATTCTCACGCTTCCCCTCTTTCAGCACAAGACGTGTAGGGAGTTATCAAGGCATTCTTATTAGGTGTTCTTGGGTTTTGACAGGAAAATAAATAGGTTTGCCAGCTGACTGAATTTTACAAAACGGTGTAGCATCTTCACATGGGAACTATGTCTCATTTTTTTTCCCAGGGAATCTCAAGGAAAAGTTGGTAGGAGTAACTATCATATCTTAATTACTGCCACTCATTTACAAAAGCTTTTAAGTGCTTCAGGTTCACGCCGTCGTGCTGAAGGGAAGGTAGCCCTGCCCGGTTCCATGACAGGTGGAGGAAGAGAATGATTCAGAAGTTGAAATTAATGGGGCCAGGTAGAGAGATCACTGTTGTTAATAATAATTGCTGTTAAATTTTCCAGTATTGTAAAGATCTTACATATATATTGTGCTTTACAGTTTACAAAATAGTTCCCTATTCTTACTCCTGACTATATCCCTGTGAGGTGCGGAGGGATTATTATTCTAGTTTTAGAGCTTAGGCCTGAGCCTCAAAAATTACAGTCATATGTTAAGAGTTTAATAGCTGTAAGTCTCTGTAAGTAACAGAGCCAAGACTTCATTCATGCCACTAGGTGTTAGGGACTGTTACAGGTGCTGGGGATAAATCAGTGAACAAAGCAGTCAAGAACTTTCCTGCTCTGGCTGAATTTGGTTCTCCTGATTCCAATGTCAGAGCTGATGGGTTTTTGCCGGAGTTTGCTTATACAGGCTTACCTTGTTTTATTGCCTTTTATTGTGCTTCGCAGATACTGTCTTTTTTATATACTGAGGGTAAGACCCTCCACCAACCGAAAGATTATGACTCGTTGAAGGCTCAGGATGGTTAGCGTTTGTTAGCAATAAAGAATTTTTTAATTAAGGTATGTGCATTGTTGTTTTCGACATCCTATTGCACAGTTAATAGATTACAGTATAGTGTGAACATAACTTTTGTATGCACTGGGAAAAGAAAAAATTCATGAGACTCTCTTTATTGGGATATTCACTTACTGCAGTGGTCTGCACCCAAACCCCCAGTGTCTGCAAGGTACGCCTGTGCCACCTGGCTCCCCGTTTCCTCTCTGACTTCATTTGTTTTTTATTACTTTCTTACTAGCTCAATCAGCCCCAGCCACACTGGCCTCAAGGCCTTTGTACTTACTATTTGCTCTGTCTGGAATACTCTTTCCTAATATACTCCCATGGCTTGTTTCCTCATCTCTTTGACACAAATGTCACCTCATTGTGGCAAGACTCCCCATGATTACCACCACTAGCAGCATTCCCTAGCCTCCTTTCTTGCTTTATATTTCTCCTCAGCATTTAATACCATTTAACACATCTCTTTGTCTTGTTTGTCTCTTCCACTGAAAGTAAGTGATGTTTATCTTTTATGTTCACTGCTGTGTGCCTAGCATCTAGAACAGTGCCTAGCTCTGGTGGGTGCTCTGTAAATCATTGTGCAATGAATGAACTGAACTCTGATACTTCTGTTAAATGGCATGAGACTTTTTAAAGGCTGTCCATCAGATCTGTCTCTCTTTTTGTTTTATTTGAGGCAGAACAGTGACCCTCATTAGAGTTGTATATGGTTTTCTAGATTTTTGTTTTTCTCTTAAAGTAATCCCATTGTAACTTTAACAGTATTTCTTTACTATCGAGAAAAATAATTTAGTTCATGATATCTTCGTATGAAAACTATTATATACCTAATCTCTTATATCTTAAAGATGTGCCTGTTATCTGTTGCTGTGTAACAAGCCACCCCAGAACATAGTGGGTGATGTGAACTAGTTCTTGCCATGCTCATGGACTGTTTATTAGGTTGGGGCGGGGCATAGCAGGGATGGTTTGTTTCTGCCCCACCATGTATGGAGCTTCTGCTAGAAAGACTCGTAAACTGGGACGACTCTGTTACCTGGGGCTGGTGTCATCTGGTGGTGTCTTCACTCACGTGTGGCAGTTGATGCTGACTTTCAGCAGGGATCCCTACACGTGCCTGGGCTTCTGCACAGCATGGTGGCTGGGTTCCAAGAGTGCGCGTCTCATAGGACAGAAAGGAAACTGCCAGTGTCTCAGGCCTGGGCCTGCTAACTAGCAGAGCATCACTTCTGCAGTATTTTGTTACTGAAGCAGTCACGGAGCTCGGACTCGAGAGGAAGGACGAAGACCCTCTCCTCTTGATGGAGAAGTATCAAAGAATTTGGGGGCTTTGTTATTAAAATCACCACGGATGTATCCATATCTCTTTTATATAATTTTCATAGTATCTTGTTATCCCCTGTGGAGGAGAGTACGCAGCTAGCTACATGACTCTTTCTTAGTATCCCTTTTTATTCCCTTTTTTTGAGGGTGTCTTGTCTGTTGTGTTCACTGCCGTATCCCTGTGTCTAGAATAGTGCCTGGCACATAGTAGGCATTCAGGAAATATCTGATGAATGAATGGATTGTAGTAGGAATCGTCTTTTATTCATCTTTTATCCGTAATTCATCTTTTATCCGTGATTGGTACGTAGTAGATGTTCTTTACATTTCTCTGAATGAATGATTAATGAAAACTCGGGAGTTCGCTGGCATCATGAGATTTGCTTAGTCTGTTCTGTTCCCTTAATGTAGTAGGCAGCCATGTAGCAGCAGTTAAGCTTCTACTGCCCAAAAGGGTGTTTGTTTGTGTGGTGAAGTCTTTACCAGCACACATGCCAGTAATGTCTTTTGTAACAGCTCCTCGTAGGACCATGCAACATGGAGTTGGAAGGAACTTTATAGCTGTATTGGCCTGCTCCTTCCATTTTACAAATGTAGAAACTGAAGCCAAAAAATAGTGTAGATGATTAGCCACCATCATACAGCCAACATGAAATCTAAGACTTTGGCCTTGTTCTCAAAGTAGTTTACATTTCAAGGTGGTAAAAATGAAACAACTAGAGAATACCATAAAAAAAATTTTTTTGGTAACTAGAGAGAAATTTCTAAGCAGAATTTTTAGGACATGCCATAAACTTTACTTTAATCCTTATGGTGACACTGTATGGTTGTGTTCCTTACACATCTTTATGGGACTGTCTCCCGTCAAAGTTACCCTCCCCCAAAGCAGGCTCTCTCCTTTCTCACCTGTTGCTCTTGTACAATTTTGGGAAGGAACGGTATCTATAGCAAAAGAGATAACTTAGAGCAGTGGTCTCTAAACTTTTTTGATCATGAACTTCTAGCAATAAAGCAAGTTTGATCTGGCACCCCTAGAGTAAAACGCCACCATAATGTGAAAAGCAGGATCACAAATTTTCATTTTTGTAAAGTATCATGTATTCTGAAGTTAATGGAATGATGAATGGGACAGCAGGGCAAGCTAGCTGGGAGCTCGGGGCTCCAGCTGCGCAGCCCAGATCGTCCAGGTAGTGACGATTGCTCTTTACCGTCCTTGTTAGCAATTTTTCCCACTAGCTTACACATTGATGGGGGTGATTGTGTGTCATGTGGTTGGCTGGGACTGAAAAACTTCTGCCCCCTCTGTTTGATGTGTGTGGGGACAGGGGACAGGAGTCTGTCGCCAAATTCTTATTTTCAAGGGGCATGTTATTGTAAGATTTGACAGTATCCCTCTAAATTATATTCATTAATTAATAGCTCAATATATACTCAATATATAAGGTTATGAATTAAAGATAGTACGTATAAATCTTCAAATCAGTCTTTTTGATAATTTTGGTTATTTTTGGAGAGAAGCTGGCTTTTTGTTAGATCAGATTAGACTGTTTTTACTTCGTGTGACTAATGAAGAGCACCTGCTGTGACTACACGTGTCAGCTCTGCCATTTCCTTGTTTGCTGGTACTTAGCTATTATTATCTCAATTCATGGCTACTTTGCAGTTTAACCTACTTGCCCATTTTGGGAGGGTAACTTAGTTAAAATCAGATAATATAACTTGAAAATTACTTAACCTGATGTATACTGCGGTATGCTGAAGGTCCCACTGCCAACCCTTCTGGGTTGTGGAACTTTTACTGCACCCCAGATTACCTTGTAAACAGATTACTTGACGTACAGATCAATTGAGCCTGCCAGTGCTAAAATTAGTAAAGCTTAAAGAAGCCAAATTTGTAAAATTTTGTGGCTTTCCCTTTCAAAAAAAAAAAAATTAAAATCGTTGTAATAGAAGCATCAACATTTTCTCCCCTTACCTAATGAGTCCACTGCATAGTAAGTGCCCTTGCCTCCCTTTGGAGACCACTGACTTTGAAAGCAGGTTTTGAGCTTATATAGTCATTTTTAGATTTTACTCTGATCTGAGGATTTAGGCAAAAAATGATGACACGAACAAAAGTTACCTCCTGTTCTCTAGTTACCACCTAGTTTTGCCGTTTAATCACATACTGCCTTCCATTATCATTTTACCCTGTCTCTAATTAAGTCTAATCTGCCCTATTAGACTTAAACTCCTGGAGGATAGATACCCATGTCTTCTGGGCCCCTAGCATAATGCTTTGTGTATCATAAATACATGGTAATTAATTGCTGAATAAATAAATGCTCTTAATTGTGAATATTCTTTACGTTGAAATGGGTGATCCTCCTCAACTTTCTACCTGAAAATTGAAGCTGATATCCTTAATGCCTTAAGGCATAATGAGAAGCAACAAATGTATGTCTGTAGCATGAGTCAGTTTTCTGTGATGAAGACTCTGTAATAAGCAAAGGGTTAATCTTCCTAACATACAAGTGGAAAAAGATCTACTAGAACAAAAGAGTTCCTTTTTGGAACTCCTGCAGGATTGACTTAGTCACAGTATGTCAAATATCAATTTTCTATTCTTAATGTGTATTAATCCTTCGAGACTTTTTTTTGTTTTTGTTTTTTTAATTAAACAGTGAGAGTTGTTCAGAGAGGTGGATCTGTTGAATGAGGTGGGTGAAAGCTAGGTAACAACTTTACGGTAAAAGAACAAGGTGGGATTACACAAAATGATAAGCCACTTTTGATTTCTAGGAATGGTTTGCTAGCGATTTGATGTGAACCTCCCCTTGAATGCAACTACAAATGCTGGTGGATACAGTATAAAATCATTTTAAGTATTTTATATTTTTGATGCTATTATAAAATTTTTAAAAGGTTCCGTAGGATTTTTTATGTATGTGACCACATTGTCAGCAAATGAACGTGGATTTGCTTCGTTATTAATCTGTATGCATTTTATTTCTTTTCCTTACTCTGTTATTCTGTCTATGACTTCAGTACATTGTTGATTAGAAGTGGTGATAAAGGGCATCATTGCTTTGTTTTCAGTCTTTCCAGTTAAAGCAGTCAGTCTTTTACTGTTAAGTGTGTGGTAGCTGTAGGTGTCTTGTAAATGTTCTTTATCAGACTGAGAAAGTTACCTTCTTTCCTAATGTGCCAAGAGTTTTTATGATGCTTGGGTATTGAATTTTGTCAAATGCTTTATTCTACTGAAATGAGTATGTGTTTTTTTCTTTCCTTCTGTTAATATGGTAAATTGCATTTATTTTGAAATGTTGCTTGGTTGTAATGTAGATTATCCTTTTTACATATTACTGGGTACAATTTGCTATTATTTTGTCAGGCTCTTTGCATCTATGTTTATGAGGGATATATAGTTTTCTTTACCTGTAATGTGTGTTGGCTTTATTATTGGGACAATGCTGCCTCCTAAAATGAGCTGGGAAGTATTCCCTCTATTTTCTGAGGGAGTTGGTATCATTTCTTCCTTAAGGGTTGTTAGAATTTGTTGGTTAAAAATTATATGGGCCTGGAGTTGTTTTGTTTTCTTTTTTAATGGGAAGTTTTAAAATTATGCGTTCAATTTCTTTAATAGAGCACTACTCATTTCTTTTAAAGTCCATGTAGATAACTTGTGTCTTTTGAGGTATTTGTGCATTTTATCTAGGTTGTTGAATGTATTGACGTAAAGGTGTTCATACTATTGCTTTATTACCCTTTTAATGTTTGTAGAATCTTGTACTGATGCCCCCTTTGTGAAATCTGGTATTTGTCACTGATGTCTTCTTTTTTCTTGATCATTCTGACTAGAGATTATCAGTTTTATTGATTTATTCTTTCCAAAGAATCAGCTTTTGCTTTCATTGATTTTTTTGCATTGTTTATATATTTCATGGATTTCTTCTATTTTTATTGTTTCCTTCATTCTACCTACTTTGGATTTAATTTTTTTGTTGCTAGAATCTTAAGGTAATAGCTCAGATCATTTATTTTAGACTCTTCTTTTTTCCTATTATAGCACTTAAAGCTAAACATTCACTCTAAACACCGCTTAGGCAGCATCCCACACATTTTGATATATTTTCATTTTCATTCAATTTAAAATATTTTCTACTTATTCTTTGTTTTCTTCTTTGACCTATGGATTATTTAGAAATGTGTTGCTTGCTTTTGAAATATTTGAGGATTTCCCATATGTCCTTTGGTTATTGCTTTCTAATTTAATACCATTGTGTTCACAGAACATACTTTGTGTGAATTCAATCCATTTAAGTTTGTTGAGACTTGTTTCATGGCCCAGTATGTCATCTAATTTGGTGAAAGCTCTATGTGCACTTGAAAAAAGAATCTATTGTACTGTTTGTTGGGTGGTGTTTTATGAAAATGCCAATTAGATCAAGTTGGTAGTGTTCTTTAAGTCTTTTCTATCCTTTTGTGATTCTTATCCTTTTCTCTATCCAGCATGGTTTTCTGTTTACTTGTTCTATCAGTTCCTGAAAGAAGTATTGAAATACCCAACTATAATTGTGAATCTTTCCCTTTTTTCTTTTCAGTCCCATCAGTTTTTGCTTCGTGAATTTTAAAGTTCTTTTGGGTGCATACACATTTAAGGTTGTTGTGTCTTGATGATTTGGCCTCTTTAATATTATGAAATGTTCCTCTTAATCTCTGGTAATATTTCTTGAGCTAATGTCTACTTTGTCTCATATAAATATAGCTACTACATTCCTTATGCTTAGTGTTTTTGCATGGCGTATCTTTTTCTATCCTTTTACTTTTAGCCTATATATGTTTTTATGTATAAAGTGGGTTTATTATTGACAGCATATAGTTGTAGTTTTCTTGATTGTGTTTTTAAATCCGATTTAACAATCTCTGTTTCATTTTCTTTAATGACCATTTGCATTTAACATGATTATCGATATGATTAGATGTAAATATTTCATCTTGCATATTTTTCTTCTCTGTTTGCTCATATTTTTCTACTTTTCCTGATCTTTTAAAAAATATTCAGTGTCTTTCAAGTATTTTATCTCTGCTATTGGCTTATTAATTATTCCTCTTTGTCTTACTTGTTTAGACATTGCTCTTGGGTTTACATTACACACTTTAACTTATTACTGTGTATCTACAAACACTATTATACCGTATTTTCCCAAAAATAAGACCAGGTCTCATTAATTTTTGCTCCAAAAGACGCATTAGGGCTTATGTTCAGGGGATGTCATCCTGAAAAATCATGCTAGGGCTTATTTTCCGGTTAGGTCTTATTTTCGGGGGAACACGGTAGCAACTCTTATAATGGTATACCTCTGTTTCTCTATCATTAAGAAATTTAAAAATGAGAAAATGTATTATATTTACCCACATAATTATACATATTTACCCCTGTAGTTCTGGCACTCTTTATTCCTTTGTATTGATTCACATTTTCATCTGGTATTATTTTCCTTTAGCCTGAAAGACTTTCTTTGTCATTTCTTGTAGTGTAAGTTTGCTCACAATTTCTTACCTTTTGTTTGTCTGAAAAAAGTGTATATTTCACTTCCATTTTTGAAGAATATTTTGCTGGTGTTTCGAGATTTATAGTTTTTTCTTTCAGCTTTTTAAAACTGTTGTGCTTTTTTATATTCTGGCTTGCATTTACTGATGAGAAGTCTGAATTCATTCTTTGTTTTTTGAATATAACGTCTTTTTCTTTAGGCTGGTCTTAAGATTACCTCTTTATCATTAATTTTTAGTGATTTGATCATGTTATGCCTTGGTGTAAGATTTTGAGGTTTATCCTGCTTATTAGTTTCGTTGCGCTTCTAAGAGCTGTGGGTTTATAATTTTCACCAAATTTGGACGATTTTTGGCTATTGTTTTGTCAAATACTAAAAATATTTCCTCTCCTGTCCTGCAACTCCAGTTATACATATTTAAGAACTTGATTCACTGGGGGATATCTTTACGGTATGTCTACCACAACCCTAAAGCAGATGCCTGGTGACCTTACTTATGTCAATAGCCATGACCTTCCACCTACTACAGGTAACAAGGTCCATTGGTGCTTTTGCAGATAACATTTGTTTTATGACAAAATATATAGTTTGGAATTTTCTAATTTTAAACATCTAATTCTTGTGAACGTAAGATGACAATCTTCCCTTGGATACACCTCTAAGAGTAAAAAAAAAAAACATCAATTTAATAAGTAGGTATTGTTGGTAGTGGAAAATTCTTCATTATGTAATTGAATGTGACATTAATTCTCTTACTGTGCTTTGTCAAATTACTCTTTCTCTCCAGTGCAGGAATCACAGCCATGGCCCCCACCCTCCGGGATTTGGTCGACATGGGGTGTGTGCTCACGAACACAAAGAACTTGCCAAGGCCAGAGAAGCTCTTCCTCTTATAGAGGACTCTAGTAACTGTGACATTGTAAAAGCTACTCAGTAAGTCTTCCCAGGACTTTGTTTTATGCGTATGTTCTGTTGGATTATAACAATGCAGGTACCGTCCACGGCACTGCCGTGTGTACCTTCCTCACGTCACCCTCCAGCGTGAGCACATTTGTCAGACCAGTGTCAGAGCACGGAACACAGTGCACCTTAGCTGTGTGTTACTGGTCTCTCCCATGATGTTGTCAGTAGCTTCTTAGCAAAAGTATGTCATTTTCATCTTCATAGCCCCAGTGCTTTTGCACAGTTCCTGTCTTGTATTAGGTACCCAGTAAATGTTTGTTGAATGAATGATTTTTAAAAGACACTGAAACTAGACTCTGAGTTTGAAACACAAATCTGTCTTTTAAAATATACTGCAAGCTAAATATGTAAATGGGATGGAAAAATATCAACTCACACATTTATGGGTGTATGAAACAATTATTGATTGAGTACTTTCTATGTACCTATTTTGCTGGGTGCACTAGAAGAAAGTCAGTAAAGTAGAAATAGGTTTCCTGGTCACTTGAAACATGTAGTAGGTTGTTTTGTTTGCACTGAAAATGAAAGTATGTTTTGAAAGTTTCCCCTTAAGATCTCCATACGTGGGTATTTGCATTAAATCATTTTCAACGTTTCCACCATCATCGAGCTCATTGATTATTAACATCTGCTCCGCTGCCACCATTGAACATATTTTGAAATATTTTGTCTATCAGGTTATGTTAATTTGTAATACATTTTCTTTGTAATCAAATATAAATCTGCCCATCAGAGTTTCTAATCAGCATGAAAGGAACCACCACACTAACTTGATATGGTTTCTGTCAAAAGCAAAGGTGTTTGCTGATTAATTAGCCTGTTTGGCCTTAACGTAGACTAATGTATTATTTATGTTAAAAAATAATTGACAACTATTTGGGTGTTCTTATTATTAATATCTCTGAACTCTAGAGGCCCTGGGAACACTACTTTAGGTGAATGTTATTTGATATTGTTTATATTATTATATTTGTATGGATATGAGAGTGTTCTTAGGGGAAATACTTGCTTTAATTAGAAATGGAACATTTAAATGTTTCTCTGCTCCTGGTAAAGATCTGTTATGATGCATGTGGGAAATTAGGCCCCACTCACAGGGAATCTCAGGAAAAACTTATATTTTATATCTTTCCTAAAATTTCTTTCAGGTCTTGGACCTTCCTAAGTGGCTGTGGAAAGATTTTTAAGAAATATTTGAGAAGGGCAAAAGAGAGCTAGAAAGCTAGGATTTGTGTGTATGCATTTTCTAAATCACCAAAATCCTAGTTAGTGTGTACTCTTACTATATTTCTCACATAAAGGGAGTATTTCTTTTCCAGTAAAATGTTAAAGTTGACACTTAAAGGTGAATATAAATATTACCAACAGTTCACTCTCTTATTAATATTTTCACAGGTGTCTGCATCTTTTAAAAATGCCATAAAGATAGATGAACAAATAGGCACACACACATTTTGGTGAAGCAGAAATGATTTATTTTAACATCATGGGAAACAGACAATTTTGCCTTTTGGTTTGATTTTGACCCTTGAAGGCCTATTGAAACCTTTAGGTTCCTCTAAATAGAAATAAGTTTCAAAGAAAGTACTAAATGGTCAGTTGGGACTTTCCATTGAAAAGAAATATTATTCATGAATGGTTTAAAAAGTTAATAGCGTTAAAAAGCTATTTCTTATTTCTCATTCGGATAATCCGTTAAATAACTTAAATATTCCTCAAGTCCATCCCTCCTTTTCCATTCCTATTGCCTGTCTCACTTTAGGCTCTCATTGTCTCTCACCTGTATGTATTGCAAGAGCTTCTTGTAAACTGGTCTCTCAGTCTCTGCCTCACCCTCTTCTAGTTAGTTTCTATACTGCCACTAATGTGGTCTTTCTTAAAACTCAGTCTGAGTGCTTTTCTCTTTAAAACTTGCAGTGGTTTTCCTTTGAATGATAGATAAAGTCTCAACTTCAAAGCATGGCATAGAATGCCCATGCATTCTTTGCCTGCCTCTTCTAGCCTCATCTCTTTGCCATTCCCTTTCTTATGCTTCTGCAGCATTAAATATTGCTTATAGTTCTCTGACCATCTGTGAAGTTTCACATCTCTGTATATACTATTTCCTCTGCCTGAAATGCCTTCTCTAAACATAGCTCATATACCATGTTTCATCCCCTTCTGGAAGGTCTAATCATTCTTTCCTTTGCTATACCTTATGCTATGTCCATATTTTATTGTTGAATTTACCCTGTTCCAAGTTTGCTTTTAGGCTTTCTCCCTTGTTTTGAGGTCATTTTATGGGCTGGGTTTGCTTCAAGGATAAGATTATAGTCAGGAGTCAGCACCATGCATTCCTGGCACAGAGGAGGATCAGACGGAATTGACGGAAGGGAGGGCAACTGTGAACATTAAGGTTTATTTAAGAAAAGCAAGTTGAACTCCAGGTGGATTAATCTGATCAGTTAGTAAGCCAGGTTTACTTTTGTTATTTGGATTTACAATATGGCCTCCTCTTTGTGCATATCTTTGTTAATTATTAGAGTTTCTGTGTTGACTGTAAGTTTGGGTAAAGACATGGTAAAAGGAAGAAATTTTGACATTTGAAATTATTTGAATGGTATAAATTATGTCTCTTTTTTTTTCTTTTTCCTTATTTGAGATACGGGATTTTCGAACGCTGTAAAGAGTTGGTAGAAGCAGGATATGATGTCAGGCAACCAGACAAAGAAAATGTGTCGCTTCTTCATTGGGCTGCTATTAACAACAGGCTGGATCTTGTAAAGTAAGACGGGATATTTGAGTGTTAATTATGTATTTATAATTCTAGACCTCTTTCGTTTGTCTTTTTCTTCAAGTGCACCTATGAATGTTGACCCTGTAATCTGTATTGTAAATGAATACCTGAAGCTTTGTGCCATACACATCAGGTATCAGAGCATCGCAAAGGACCTCAGATCATCCAGTCCAGGACTCTCACTGGCCCAAAAAGGAAAATGAAAGAGAAAGCCATGGAGGCCCATAATAAAGTTCAGGCAGTGAAATTGAACAATTTTTGAAAAGAAAAAGCATAACATAAATTTTCTCAGTACAGAATGGAAAGTTTCATGTAGTTTAGAAGAAACATTGAAATATTTTATATTGTAATAATGCCAGGAGGAATGGATGGCTAGGGGAATAATTTAACCTTTTTTAAAAGTAAACATGGAATACATTTTTAGTAGGCCTGTATTGGATTGTATAAAATACTTTCTTTTTAAGGCACTACTGCTTACCCATTGTTTTTTGTTCGTTTTATACCTTAGCATGTAAAATATATGTGTGTATGTGAATGTGTGTATATTTTATATTACACGTTTAAAATTCTTGAAGTTTAAGAAAATAAAAATTTCTGAAGTTTAAAATATACTAAAGTTTTAAATAAACACCCATACTCACAGGCAAACTCCTTTTCTGTGGAAATAAATTAGTGTATTGTTTCGATAATATGATATATGAAGTACAACTTTGAAATAATGAGGTGAATTCCTATAAATCATAGAAGGAAATATCTCTTTACCTTACAGATTCAGTTATATAGCGTATCACATCTATGCCCCCAAAATAGAGAGCAAAACACTCAAAATATCTAAGGAATTTGAATTAATTTTTTACTACTTTTAGAATTCATTCCCACATAGTAATTCTAATTTTACACTGTTAGAAGTGACCTAATTTTACCTTTCTTCTTGCAAGTTAAGTAGAATATCTGTGTGATCCTAAACCTTTTGAATATAAACCATTTCAAAAGTGTTGTGGTAGTCAATATGGAAAGAGTAGTTAGGTGTTTGGTATGTAAGTTATAACGGAATACTCATGACAGCAGAAGTAATTGCTTAAGACTATTTCACTAGGGATCTGTTTGATGCTATTCTGTGACTCTTTCAGACCTCTGTAGATATGAGTGTTTTTAGAGTGGGTTATTATTATAATTTGTGTTTCCCAATGCATTTATTACCAAGAAAAATTGATGTTTCTTATTTGATGTTTCTGATGTATGAATTTTAAGTTTTTAAGTCTTATTTTTATTTATGTCTGCTTTTAACAGGTTTTATATTTCAAAAGGTGCTGTGGTAGATCAGTTAGGTGGAGATTTAAAATCAACTCCTCTTCACTGGGCCATCAGGTAAAGGTTTCTTTAAACACTGAAATTGCTGTTCAAAATAAAAAATGACTTAACTTTATTTTCTGAACATTATAGACCAGCACTTGACAGTAGAATTTTTTGTGATGATGGAAATGGTCTATTCTGTGTTACCCAATATGGTAGCTGCTAGACCCATGTGAAATGTGAAATGAGGCTAACGCAAGTAAGGAATTGAATTTAAAATTTTATTTAATTTTAACTAATTTGAATTTAAATCACCACATGTGGTTAGTAGCCACCATATTGGAAATTGCAGTTACAGACCATTTGAAAGGCTTTCTTTTTTTCTCCTTCATTAAAAAACCAAAAAACAAACAACAGCAGTAATGCACACACACACACACACACACTCAATAAATCCAGCTTTAAGGAGTTTCCACAGATGATGTTTTTGTGTTTAAATTAGGGCTCCACTATGAAACTCAAACTGAAATATGTGTATTATACTTTCTTTTTTATAATCAAAATAAATATCTCTTATACTTGATCACATGGACAAAAGCGATGGGTCAGTGGACTGTAAGCTTAGTCAGTTCTTTCTCTGGTATACATTGGCCATCTGAAGCTGAAGTTGATAAGTGCCTGTCTTGATACTAAACAATTTCTTAATTTTTCATTTCAACTCCATTCTCTGTAGTTGATGGGATTGACATGAAACTGAAACTAAAGTGAGTAATTGTTCATTTAAGACAAGGAGGCGAATCTTTTCTCCATAGCCAAGAATGTTGAAGAATCTAGGGTTAACTCATCCCTTTTAAGCTACTGCGGTACAGTGCTTTATGTGGATAATGAGCCATATTCGAGTGTGAAAGCATGTAGTTCCTCAGAATGTTATTATTACAGTATGCCTGCAGTCTGTGACTGTTACGTTGCTGCGTATCTCGCTCACTAGTGAAGTCTAAGTGGTTTAAAGTTTACCTTTTTAGCATTAGTCGTGTAAAATTATATTTATACATGGTAGCAACATAAGGTTTAAGGCAGATTGAGAAGTTAATAAGTTTATTACTTGCATTCAGGAAGGACTGTCCAGATACTTCTGAGTTTAGAGCATCTAAGTAAAAGACGTTTAGAGACTCTCCAGAGTTTTAAAAATCTTACTGTTAGGAAATATGATGCTTCTCCAAAAATAACACCTAGCTGGACAATCAACTCTAATGCGTCTTTTGGAGTAAAAATTAATATAAGATCCGGTCTTATTTTACTATACTGTAAGACCGGGTCTATAATGTAATGTAATGTAATATAATATAATATACTGGATCTATAATGTAATATAATATAATATAATATAATATAATATAATATAATATAATATAATATAATATACTGGGTCTTATGTTAATTTTTGCTCCAAAAGACGCATTAGAGCTGATTGTCCAGCTAGGTCTTATTTTTAGGGAAACAGTACTTTTTATATCTAAGTAAAATCCCTCGTGTCTGAGGGTTATCAGTTTCTCCCTGAATTGTTTTCTTTTTCTGCCTGCTACAGAATACAGTATAATTTTTACCCTTTATTTACAGACAAGGGCATTTACCTATGGTCATATTATTACTACAGTATGGTGCAGACCCCACTCTCATCGATGGAGAGGGATTCAGCAGCATCCACTTGGCAGTATTATTTCAACACATGCCAATCATAGCATATCTCATCTCCAAAGGACAGGTATGTGTGGAAATGTATGTTATACTCCAGCTAGTGTAAATCTGAAGAGATTGGGAAGATTAGTAGTAGTCTGTCCCCATTTTTAAAGTAGAAGTTATAGGTATCCAGATATTCAGATATTAGCCTCAGTAAGTCTATTTACTGCATACTGCTTTTCTAGCTTCATTGAAGCACAAAGGACAGGACATTTAGCTCAGTAACATATAATAGACATTTCTGAAATTTGTAAGCCCATAATACTTTTACTTATGACCTTAGTAATCTGCAGAGTTTTTTGAAAAATGTGACTTCAAAGCCTGTATTTTTCTCCTGGTTGAATGTAGAAATGGTCAGATCACTAAATTAACCCATCATTTGGTTTCATTGTTTGAGTCCAAATGGGAGACCAATTTGAATGTATGCTTCTTATTCTCTAAAGTAATTCCATGAAAAATGACTTGCCTTAAGAGGCATCCATTTATGGCACAGGTTAAATTATAGGTTATTGGCAGCGGGAGTTTCATTGTCAGCTATACTTGTCTGGGATATGCTTTCTGTTAGCAAAGTACTTTATATATTAGCAGACTAACCTGTAACATGCGTAGAAACATGTTTGCACAAATGCTGTTGGAATGATTGTGTTTTCTGTAAATAAGCACTTTCAGACTTAGCCAGTTAAAGTAGAATAATTACAACCTCCTGGGGCTCACTTTGGAAGGATGTTTGAGGAGGAGTCCTTTCTGCTTCTCTTTGGGCTCCTTCCCAAATTGTATTCCTCTAAAGCCCATAAGAATCTTCAGTAATTGAAACCTCTTCTTTGGCTTGGTTGGAACCATTATTGCATACCTCAAACCTGGGCATTCTATGAAAAGGAGCATATCCTCCTGGAATTATGATTTCTTTTTTCTGTAGTCTAGAAAACAGAATTTTTCAAGTGTTACTCTTTAAAACATAATATGATGGGTCCAAAAATACATTGAGTTGCCTCAGAAGTTAGGGAGTTCACTATTACTGGAAGTGTTTAAGTAGAGACTGGATGACTTTGTGGAAGAGATGATAGTATGAATTAATGTGTCAGTTAAGGTCTTAACTAGCTGACTTCCAAGGTCTCTGCTTCTAAAGTGTCTTGTATTTGATGGTGATTATTGTTTTTCCTTTAGCCGTCTTCCATTCATATTATACAACACTTTAAATCCTATGTTCAGAAATTCCCTTTAAAAATGTTTTGTAGAAATCAGTGGATTTTTATCCTATGGATATGAAGCAGAACTTTCTTTTAGTCAAATGATATTTGAACCCTCCTTGTAGACACAACAGTAGTGTTAAATGTATTGAAGAGATACTTCTATTATGAGAAAGAGAAATTTGACTGTGTCTGTAGTTATGCTGATTAACTCTTCTTTGTGAATAGAGTGTGAATATGACAGATTTAAATGGGCAGACACCTCTTATGTTATCAGCTCACAAAGTACTTGGGTAAGTGAGTTTAACTGAATTGACTCATTCTGATTCTTGGTTCCGACAATTTCTTGTCTGTGTGTATAATCTTAACTATCTTATTCTATGTGAGATGATACTACATTCTGAAGAAGAAAATAAGATTTTTCAACTTGTGACTATATATAAACTTTTAACATAGTTTTAGTTAGAAAAGCACCAATGAAATAAGTTTTTTCTGATAACTTAGGGGAAAAGTTTGAAAGCTACTATAAGAAATTTCCTTACAGAACAGGTAGAGATTCCATGGCATATACTTGTTAACATGACTTACGTTTTTCCTAGTTTGCATTTTTAAAAAATGGTGCTAAGTTTGGATGTTCTCAATTTGAAATCCAGATGATAAATCTACTTTCCAGAAAACGAAAGTGTTGAGGTTCTCTGACATTGTTGACTGCTCTGAAAATATTAATTGTAACTGATCTTTGAAAATAGTTCATATGTTCACATCAGGTACTTACATATTTAGGTTTTTCTGTGTATTTATAAACACATGTGACTATCATATAGTCACATATAGTCCAACCTCTGGTGTTCTTCTATTCAAATGTATGCTACAGTTTTTTATCACTTTGTTTCCAATGTGGTACTTAATTTCTGATTCTGCTGTTACTTAGGACTTCTCTCCTAGAAACTGAGTTAGTTCTGAGGCCATTTCCTTTTTTTTCATGGAGTGGTGGGGCTGGGAGTAGAATTTTGTTAAAAAAACATTGTGTCTTTTTTGCCAATGTCTCAAGTCAGGTAAATGTTTAAAGGTCTTGATAGCATAAGTAAAGTAGAATATTGTTTTATTAAAAGAATCCCTTCCATCATGAAAGAAGGGAAAGTAGTGATGGTAAAGCAAAAATATTTTATTGAATTCTACCTTCTAGTCCATAACTTTCTAAGATAAACAAATATTTTAGGACATTATACCTACTTTATTTAATAATTGGTTAGTGGGAGATTGTGAAGTTAAATTTTCGTTTCTCTCTTCAAATAATAGTTTATAGTTAGATGAATAACATAATGTTTAATATTAGCCAAAATTAAATTCACAATTAAAAAAATATTAATAGAACAATAACATGAAAGTATAAGTTTGAAAAAAAACAGTTACTCTACTACTGTATTGATGTTGAAATTGTATTATCGATACAGCAGACTGTCACTTAATAGATTTTTTTTTTTTTTTTTTTTTTGGTGCCTCTCTCCTATTAGCACCCAGGATAGGACTCTGCACAAAAGTTCCTCAGTCTTTGAAATACTTACTGATGGGTTGATACATTAGCTTAAAATATTTGTTACTTACATTTACCCTTCAAATCATTCATCTCTCTTAATACCCCGTGGTATTTTATTGTCTTGAGACAGGCCAGAACCAACTGGATTTCTTTTAAAGTTTAATCCTTCTCTCAATGTGGTTGATAAAATACACCAAAACACTCCACTTCACTGGGCAGTTGCAGCAGGAAATGTTAATGCAGTAGATAAACTTTTGGAAGCTGGTTCTAGCCTGGATATCCGAAATGTTAAGGTATGACCAGGTATTTATCTCCCTTAGATTATTATATCTTCAGTTAGAGGATTGTTACGTTAACATAAAGATAAGTTACACATGTCTTCAGTTACCGCAGGATAGATACAAACAATAATAGCTGGCTACCCTCAGAATAAATGTTGAGTTTATGATTCTGGTGATTTTTTTTTATAAAATGTTTAGCACCAATATTATATAGAAAATATAACTGAACTTTTTCTTTTTTTTTTTTTAAGGGAGAAACACCTCTTGACATGGCTCTACAAAACAAAAATCGGCTCATTATTCATATGCTAAAAACAGAAGCTAAAATGAGAGCCAACAAAAAATTCAGACTTTGGAGGTGGCTGCAGAAATGCGAGGTATTTTCATATGGGCCCTAGCCTATGAACTGTAAGAACTATTTTGTTTATTTATTTTTGTTTTTTAAGGCATTGGGAAACCAGGGAGTGCTGCATTTTTTCCTGCCAATTACACCTTTCCCATGCATCCCATAACCCAAAGTTGGAAATTTGGCACTTTCACTGGCCATTTATTGTTGGTCTTCTGCTAGATGGCTCTAAAACTACATATTACCTTGTGAATATCCTGCTGTACTTCCACATTTATTTAATGAGTGAATTGAAACACAAATGGTTTAGATTCTTGGCGAAGCAAAAGGAAAAATACCTTCTGGCAAGGAAACATTCAAAATGTTTTGTTAGCATTAGGAGTTGGACTTTAAAAGTGACAGTGTTGCCAGCATCAAGCATATGATGTTTCTTAAAAAAAACATCTGGAATTTTGAGAAATGAAATCAAATTTTATTCTTTTTTTTTAACTTGTCAGTTCTTCTGAGTGGTGCATTTCTAAACTTAAAAGTGAACTAACTGCAAGATAGAAAAAGTTAGGAAGTTCAGCTTGTCCTATTGAGTGGCCAACAAAGTCTAAGTCATAATAGTGAACATAATTTAAATTGTTAAAATGGGGTATTAATTGATTCCTGTTTTTAATGTTTTCAAATACGAGAGATAGCATAATCTTAATAATAATTAATAATTATACTTTTAGAATGATTCTAAATTAACAGACACTAGATTTCTATGGAGAGGGTCATCATGAATACTACATTTATTTGGCCTTTAGATATATGGAGGGTGAGAGAAAGAAGTAACAGTTACTTCTCAATCTCCTTTGCCAACTCCTCTGCTTCTCCCCCACCCCTCATGATAGGGTGCCCCAGAATTCTGTCCTTGTACCTTTTTCCTGTCTATTCATTCCCTTGGTGATTTCACACATTTCCATAGCTTTAAACACCATCTGTATGTTGACAACTCCCAAATTTATCTCTAGTTCAGCCCTTCCAGACTTGTATATCCAGTTACCTTGGCTTATCCAATTCAGTGTCCAGTAGGCATCTCCAACATAACACATCCAAAACTAGACTCCTGTTTTCCTCCCTTCCTCAACTATTCTATATTCTTATTTCTGTTCTGAAATTACATTGGTTGTAGACTCTAAGTTTACCTTTAAAAAAAATCTAAACTTGCTCATTTTGTGTTATGCACATTAGAATTGGAAGCATTTGATGTCATTTGAAATTATCCATTCTTATAATATTCCATCTATAGCCTTTCCACCCACCTCTCTAGGTGGCAATTCCAGCTTTCCAGTCATCTTTGCCTTTTCTCTGTCATAACAAGTATCCAGTCCATCAGAAAAAGACATTGGTTAGTTCTGCCCTCAGTATATATCCAGATGGCAGTTTTGGTCCAGCCACCACTATCTTTCATGCGGATGACTGTAGTTGTCTGATGTCTCCCTACCCTGATTCACCTCTCATCTATTCTCAACAGAGTATCGAGATGTATCTTCTAGTGTAAAGTCAGATCCTGTCATTCATCTACTCAGAATGCTATGATGTCTCGCCCTTTCTCCCAGAATAAAGGCAACGTCCTTGCTATGGCTTACAAGGCCCTGTATGATCCAGCTTTTCATATTACTATAAAATGCACATAGTATAATTTGTCTGTCTTTCCCTACTAGAATTTAAGCTCCATAATAGAAGGTCATTAAATTCACCGACCTGTCCCACGTGCCTAGAACATTGCCCACATGCTGTATGCACTGGCCTGTTTGTTGAATGAGTGATTCGTGTGGCTCATCTCTGAGCGTTATATCTGGGATTAAAATTTTGAGATCCATATTCTTATTTCTGTTCTGAAATTACATTGGTTGTAGATTCTAAGTTTGCCTTTAAAAAAAATCTAAACCTGCTCATTTTGTGTTATTCACATTAGAATTGGAAGCATTTTAAAGATTTGATGTCATTTGAAATTATTCATTCTTACAATATGGCTTAGGGACGTAAACAGAATATAGGTTTTTCCCTTTACTGTTGAAAAAGCCCTGCTTGATTCCAAGGTCATGCATATTATAGTTAAAGGACTGCATTGCAAAAATGTGGTGCCCAGCTTCCGTGCACACAGTCACACTGTTAGTTCTTAGACTTTCACCCTTTTCACTTTGCTAGGATACACCTGAATTATTAGCATCCTGAAGACGGTTCAGTCTTTGGCCTCCATGTGACATTTGACACCGAGAATAACTCCCTTCTTGAAATGCTCTTCCTTGGCTTCTCTGAAACCTTCTTTCTCCTGGTTCTCATCCTGCCTTTCTGGTCACACGGATCACTCTTTCTTAGTTACCTTGGGGGACTTAGCTTTCTTGCCCTTAAATGTTTGTGTTGGTCAAGAATCTGCCCATTTCTACCTGCACACAGTCCTTGGAGTATTGTTCATTCATGGCTTTACCACCTTTATACTGACAAATTCCGAGTTTTCTCCTGAGTGGTGGACGTGCTTTTCTAACTGCCTCCTGAATCTCTCCTAGATGTGCACAGGCCTCTAAAATTCCACACGCTCTAAACTCATCTTTTCTGCAAACTTGTTCCTTCAAACCCTCTTTGTTAGGGAATGGCACCATCTGGTGCCCAAGTTGGAGCTCTTATGCCCTCCTTATTAAATCTTAGGTGTACTGATTTTTGTGTGGTCCCCTTGTCTTGGTTTATACCTCCTGACATAATATTGGTTGAAAGAAATATAAAAAAAAAAAAATGTCAACTGTCATTAACACTTCTAAAAGACCACCATTTTTTGGAGGGGAGGAAAGTAAAACAAAGTATGTTTAAGCAATATTTCAGAAAATGTAAGGCTTTTAAAAGATTGTTTCCAAAATTTGTAATTTCTCAAGCTTCAGATTTATCAATCAGCAATTTTGAAGGAAAACTCTGTGTTCTGCTATTACTTGTTATTATATATGTTTAGAAAGTAGTTCTTCTAATGAACTAATTATTATTCGATACTTAGGAGGTGAAGATCCATCAAGTTCTAAAATTCTGAATCTCTCAATAGCTCTTCCTGCTGCTGATGGTTTCTGTGGTTACCATGTGGGCTGTTGGATACATACTGGACCTCAATTCAGATTCTTGGCTTTTAAAAGGATGTCTTCTAGTAACGTTGTTTTTTCTGACATCTTTGTTTCCAAGGTGTGTATATTAGTTTTCGCAAGGCTGGTTATTGCATTCCAATCTGATTGCTTATTTCTGTTGTTGATTAGCTGGAATCACAGATTTTTTGGGGGTTGTGAATGTTACCCTGTACCTAGAAACGTCCTCAGGGCTGCTGGGAGGGAAAGGTTTTGGTAGCATGTGATTGGACTGAAAGCAAATTGGTCAACCCAGTAATTTAATTGAATTGACAATTGGTGGAAAATAAATATCCTAGCTTACTTTTAAAAATATTAATTTTGGTGAATAATGGGGAGATTTTTGTAACTATTTTACATCTTGAAGTGTTTTTGCCCATTTTTCAGAAATTTTGCTTTGTCCTTTTCAAATCTAAATTCATTTTTAGCTAGTGATTTTTGCTCTTAATATTTTTTTAGTTGAAACAACCTGATTAAATTACAGGAGGTTATAAAATAGTTACTATAATACAGACTTTATGAAAAATATTTATACATGATTATATATACTGTGTTGTGCCTTGTATAATGCGCACTTTTTTTGTGCAAGGGAAAAATAAGGATGTGCATTATTCATGGGTAGTACTAATTCCCTATCTATATACATGTTTTTAATTCTTTTATTTATGCGTATGAGTTAAAAGTGTAACTCTAGAAATCAATAGCGATATCTGCATGCAAAATAATACCCTGGAATACGATTATTGGTTTTGTTGAATTTACCATGAACTTGCAACGACGAAGAGTTCTTGAACTTCTATGATACGTAAATATCATAAATTTGTTACCAGTACATAAAATTTCTTGTACCTTGTATCTCTGTTTTTGTGGTTTGTAATTATTTGTTACATAAAATTTCTTGTACCATAATATGTTAAAAAATAAATGCTAAAATTCCTTTATAGTACAAAAAACAAGTACCTAAATGTAAACAAATACAAATTTGAAAGTTTGGGCCAAAAATGTGTGCGCGCATTATACACGGGAGCACATTACACCGCAAAAGACGGTAGTCACTGGTTAAAAGTCACATTGTCTCCGTTCATGTCAAGCTTTACCACATTGCACGCTGACCTTGAACAAGTTGCTTTACCTTTCTATGCCTCAGTTTCTTCATGTGTGAAATGAGGATAATAATTTGTGACAATGTCTCCCTCATGGTTTATACACATTTGATGGTTAGAACCATGGCTGACACACAGTACTCAATAATCTTGTCATACCCCAATCTCTTCTCGCTTCCCTTTCTCAGTAGAATGGCATCCAGTTCCTCACGTGAATAATGGTTGTCATCCTTGGATTACTGTCATCCTCGATTCTTCCCTTTACTTCCCACATCCAGCTTATTACCAAGTCCTTCCCGCTCTGCCTCCAGTTGGTCTGCTCTCTGCATCTCTATAATCGGTGCCCTAGACCAAACCTCCTAACTGGTCTCCTGACTCCAACTCTTACCTCCCTCTAGTTCATCCCCACTTAGCAGTCAGAGTGGTCTTTTAAAAAGGCAAATCAGTTTCTGTCTTTTCTCCCTGCTTAAAGTGCTCCAGTGCTTTTCTTTGTACTCAGAATAAAGCCCGAGCTCCTTGCTTTGTGAGGTATTATGTGATTCATTCCCTCCCTTCTGACTTCATCTCTTTCCTCCATTGTTGTCCAGATCCTTTCATTAAGCTCATTCTCACCTGTGGCCTTGACTCTCCCTTGTTGTCTGACATGTTCTGGTTGTTGCATCTGGAGACGCTGTTCTCCTTCAGGCCTGCATGCCAACGTCAGTCACCTCCTGAGTGAGACCGTCCCTGACTACCTGTGCTGTATCAGCCCCGTTTTATTTTCCTCATTGCACTAAATCACTGTTTCCTGGAATGGAAGGCCCACACAAGCAGGAAACTTCTCTCTCCTGTTGAACATTTTCATTCACTGAAAAAAAAAAAAAAAGTACTGGTAATGATCCTTAGAAAAAGATCTAAAAGGTAGTGTTGCTCTCTTTAGCATGTGATTATGAGATTCCTGTGCCCCTCTTTTGCTTGCTAGCATTTTCTGGAATTTTTGTCATAAGAAAAAAACATTACAGGAGTCTTACCATTTGGTCACTCGAGAGCAGGACAATTGACTTTCGGAAATGAATTAGAATTTAACTGTAAAGTAAAAGCTCAAATTTCTGGAAAATAGCAAAATGCCTAAATGTCTGCTATTCCAAAAACTTGTAACTTAGAAATTTTCATTCATTTTTCACTAATTGGATTGACTCAGTCTCCAAATACATTTTAAACCAAATCACCAGGAATCACAATCATTACTTTTTTTCCCCAAAGACAAAGCAAGGGCTGGCAGTACTGTTTTTCCCTGAAAATAAGACCTAGCCAGACAATCAGCCCTAATGCTTATTTTGGAGCAAAAATTAATATTATAGTAAAATAAGACTGGGTCTTATATTAATTTTTGTTCCAAAAGACACATTAGAGCTGATTGTCCGGCGAGGTGTTATTTTTGGGGAAACATGGTATTTACTAACCCTGGGTAGTGGCATTTGAAATTTTGTTTATTTTAGAAACCCACATTATAAAAATATATATGAAAGCTTTTTGTTTTTGATGACAGTGAGTTAAGGGCTTCAGATGCTAGTCTGGGCATATGGATACAATTCAAATGGGAGACAAATGCATATGGCAACACGTCCACACTGCTTTGATTTCTCCCACTCTCTGTCCAGTCCCAATTTCATGGAGGTAAGCAGCTGCAAACTTCTATTATTATTGGGCCCCAGAGGCAGTTGCTATTGATCCAGGCTGCTATGTGACTCCTGTCAGAAGTAAACAGGTCATAGTAGCAGGCTCTTACAAATTAGGTAGTTCACGGTACTACTTAATTAGGTCACATTTTTGCTGTAAAATCTCAGACAGGTCAAGCCCTCGAGGTTACATGGGCTCCATTTGGCCTATTCTGGCAGCATATTAGATGCCTGAGATTTGGAATCTTTAGTCCTTCTCAGGTGTTTTATTATGCTAATGATCTTGCTAATTTTTTAAAAACCCTTTTCTTACCCATCAACTATTGTTTTTTTCCTGGTATAAATTTTAAAATAGATTCGGGTAAATTATATTCATGTATAGATTTACTATATTGAGTAATGTGAAAGACAGGTTTCTTTTTTTCCTTTGAAACTACAATATTAACATTTGGGTAAGTTATGTGTGGACTTACAAGTTGCTTGATAACCCAAGTGAAACGGTTAGTGTTCTGATGACTAATGCCACTTTTAGCCTTTATGTATCTTTATGTCTAGTGTCTGCTTCTCAAGCTGATTGTGGGATAAAAGTGCTCAAGGTTGTGTGCATCTATATGTTTCAAAAATATACTGCTAGCCTCTAGAAGAAAGCTTGTTAAATGTGAAGGTGAATCTCCAAGTATTTAAAACTTTTGCATTTTGGAGTATTTGGACATGCGATATGCCAAAAAAAAAAAAAAAAAAAAGAAAAAGAAGTACAAATATGATATGCCTCAACAGAAATAAAGATTCATTAAAAATATAAAGTTATTAGGAATGAAATAATGTATAAGTTAGCTGTAAGAACTTGGACATTCATTTCTTGATGGTTCTTGTGCCTCAGTTTTCTCATGCGTAAAATGGGGTGGTGATGCATAACTCAATACGAAGTAAAAACTGGCACGTAAGCACTCACTAAGTGAACGTTGTTGTTATTTAAGGCAATCATTATCACTATTGTTATTATTGAAGGGAATTTAGAACTAAAATTAATATGAATCATATTTGTTTCACTAATACCTTATGTTTATCCTTTTTTCTTCTAGGTTCTTGGTCGGGTATAAGAGCCTTGTATACATACCAACGGTCTTTCTGCTAAGTTCCATGTTTTGGATATTTGTGACTTGGTTCATCTTATTCTTTCCTCATATCCTTCAAGCTTACATTTAAATGCATATCTCATTTTGCCTTTAAAAAATAGTAATGCCATTCATTGTTAGAAATTTAGATATTGGAAGAGACCCAGGGAATGTAACTCACATTTGTATTCATTTCATGATGTTTAATGTTGAAAATCTGCTCCATTTAGGAAATAATCTGAGCACGCTTTGGAAACAGTAGCTGTCTAGTATTTATTACCTATAGGAAGGAAACAGTAGAATGAACTATTGTTTTACTTAGCCCTGTATATATTTCTTGTATGGCCTTGAGCTTCTTTTCAAGATCAGATGGTTCTTTTAACTTGGTCTGCAGTTATGGTTGATTACTAAATCTGGGTACCAAGACGGCCTATATGGGAGGGATACTGGAAGAAATGTGCCCTCAGCAATGGTCAGTGTAGTGTGATTGTCCTAGGTGGTGATTCTCAATCCACAGTAAAGATAAATTTGCTTTGCCATCCAAAAGATATATGAAACCAAAATCTCCGAAAATAATACACCCAATGTGTGCTTTATTCTGAAATTTTATTTTGTCCTATTCCATTTCCTTTTTTTTTTAAATGCTAGTCATAGCCCACTTAATTCTTTCATGGCCTACTAATGGATGGTAGCCCATGATTTGAAAAGAAAAAACAACACTCCTAAGGAATAGGTTTATCACTTGAGGAGCAGGACTCAGGCCAAGTCCAGCTGAGGTGTGTGCTGTGCTTTTAAGGTTGACCAAGTCTAGTCACCTGAAAGTGGGGATAGGGGTTACTTCTTGGTTTATAGCTATTTATATCTCCCATTGGGAGGGAGTATTTCCTCCAATTTTCTACTGACCTCTCCAGGATCCTTTCTCCCCTTCCAAGCACTCTAGAAAGCCATTATAAACTTGCTTTTCCTTACAGGTAGGAGAAGCAGGAATGTGGTGTATAGAAACGTACCTTTAAGCATATTTCTTTACCTTCTATGTTATTTCTCTTTCTGGTAATGGCATTTTTCAAAAGAAAGAATACTCAATTCAGGAACATTTTTTCATAGGAATAAATGTAAAGTAAGAGGCATATGTGTTCTTAGAGTGCATAAATCTACTTTCATTATAGGATGTTTCTACTTTAATGATGCTTTTTATTTCTGAGCATTAGCTCTAATATTTTTCAAATTCCTTTAATCTAAATGCATGGTATAGCATATCATGGAATTCATTTGTAGTTTTTCAAACGGTTTTATTACATCTAACCTTTGTCTCATAATTACTGATTTGGGAGAAGCTATTTAAGTACTAGCCTTATTACCACCATTTAATGTGAAGGCTTGGATGATATTATTATATGATATAAAAATATTTATAAATATTTATAAAAATTTTTATAAAAAATATTTATAAAAACCATGAGTGCATAAAATAATGGCACGCTATACACCAAAATCACCTGCAAAAGTCCCAAGGCTGATAAATTCTAGGGTAATTGACATGATACAGAGAAGGGATGGCTGATATCCAACCCATGTGGCAGGGGAGTAAACACAGTTTTAAAATTGTGTTTCTTGATGAATTTTAAAAATTTGAGCATCTCATGTTGTTTTAAAATTTGCACCAAAAGTGAGATATTTTTTCATATTGGATTATTTCAAATTTACAGAATCAATATTAACAAAACTGGAACTCCACTATAGTTTGAAAACCTCAATTACAGAACTTAGTATTCAGCTGAGTTTAATTACAAACAGTTCAGTATTTGTGAAGACACCATTACATCAGAAGAACTGATTTCTATAGCTGGACAGAATCTTAAACTGTCGGAGTTGACAAGATGGGACATTTTACTCACATTTACAGCGTGAAGCCGTTTGATGTAGGCACATACGTGCTTGCTACTGGTGAAGGAATTGCCAGTCAGTAGGTGGCAGCCTTCACCACCAGACCAGTCTTTTTCAAGCTTAATGTTAAATGCTTTTTGAATTGTCCTGGGTATGGACTGAAGTGCTACCCTTAAAGACTCATCTTGTATATTTATACTAGTTTCGTCTCAGGTTGTCAAGTCTGGATTGCGTAGGGGCTTCTCCTCCTATAGTCTCCTGGTCCGTTATGGGAAGAGGGTCTGGGGCACCGTGGAGAGAGTACTGTCTTTGGAATCAGACAGAATGAATTTGAATTTGGGCCCTTTTTTCTTATTAGTTATGTACGACTGAGCAATTATTTAATTTCACTGAGTCTCAGTTTTTCTGTAAATTGGAGATAATAATACCAAGTGCGTGGGGTGGTTCCAAAGGATTATTATGGTATTATGTCTGTAAATTGCTGACCACAGTCTTCATTGCATAACTGGAATTCTATAAATAATACCTACTTTTGTATTATGAGATACTCTTATGAATAAAATCTGTGTAGAAGGCTGCATGTTGAAATTAATTTTAAGGGCTGCTCTCAGTTAGCTCCTCAGACATTCCTTTTCTTTTGGTACCTTTGATATGTTCAGCGAGTAAAGTATTTGGCTTTTATGAGGCCAGATTGAGGGGAAGAGATAGGATCATACAGATGAGTTTGGAAGATTAAGACTCTAGAAAGAAATGGTGAACCACTGAACGTGAAATTTGTGATTATGGCTATAGCTGTCTGAGTTAAGTTTAAGAGGGATACATACATGTGAAGTCCTGTACTGGGTTTCAGAGAATCAACATATATAAGTACATGTTGTGTTGAAAATGACATAGCTTCAGGTCAAGTGAAAAACCAAGCCCGGTGTGGGTAGTAATGTGGCTCTCAAGAAAGCCTGTATGTTCTCCAGTATTAGGAGTGTCCCAGCAAAGGACAGCAATCTCACTGTCCTGTGCAATGGTCAGTACACACCTGAAGTGTGTTTGCTCTGTTTTGAATTCTGTTCTTCTAAAGGAGGCGATGACAAACAGGAGCACAAACAGAGGAGTTTGAGCAGGCGACAGAGTTGTATAAAGAACAACGTTGCTGCTTATCCTGCAGATGTGAGCACTGCCTTCCAATTTCAAGTGTTTGGAAGTCTATCATTCGGAAGCCAATGCATCATATAGCGTGGGCATGCAATAAATACTATATTGAGCAATTGAGGAATAAGCTTCTGTAGGGTAGATCTAAAGGACAGCTGTAGTGTAGCTCTGCAGCGTGGAGCTAAAGGATCTACAGAATGAGATCTACTTCGTCCAAGTTATAGAAAAGCAAATTTTAGCTCCATATTGAGAAACTTTTTAACTGCATGTCACAAGCTAACTAGGGAGGCTGGGTGTCTCTAAATAACTGTAATTTGAGGTCTTAAGTGCCACGGAAAAAGCATTTTTAGGTTCAGGGAAAGGAGAGAATCCTTCTCTGTGGGGAATCAGGAAAGAACTACAAGGGGAGGAGGAATATAAGTTAGGTCTTGAAGGCAGGTGGGACTTAGACATCCTAAAAGTGGTTTTATTTGTAGATGGTGGGAAGTGGGGAGCATTTGAGGTCAATAAGCCATGCAGAGCAAGGGCATGGAAGCAAGGAATGTTTGGCTTTTATGTGAGGGCATAGAATGCAATTCACTGTACTTGGAGGGAGAGGATCCTGGGATTCTCTGGGGATTTGTAAGAAATTTAGTCAGCTCAATATGTGGGATCATCATATGATTCACCTGATATATTTTTGAGAATATGTCATGTGTATTGAGAATTTTATGGGGAAATAATAGGATGTGATTCTTTAACAAAAGGTCTTGACTTATATACTCTTTAATAGCATTGTTAATTCATTCTAAGTAAGCATTATTTGTTAAAATTCCATTTCGTGCAACTTTTCTGGACCCTATTTCTTTCTCAAAGCCAGACCTATCTGCAGAAAAACTGACAAACTAAAAATAAGATTTGTTTCCGCTTACCTGAACCTGATGTGGTTGTGCTGGTTTTTGTGGGTTAGAGCAGAGTCTGGTTCTGCAGGTGTGGGTGAGGTCTAAAGTTCTGCCTCTCCAGTACCCTCCCGAGGGAAGCCATTGCTGTGAGTTCAGGGACCATACTTTGAACAGCAGGGCTTTAGAGTCTGTTTTATAGCCACCTTTTTCACCCTGAAGTTTGGCACAAGACATCTTTGCAGTACCGTAGAAGGCAGATACAATTACTTTGTCAATAATGATTTAAATTGGGCAACGAAAATTGGTTTATTGCTGGTGTATTGGTTTATTACTGCACATTCATTTGTTTTTCCCCAGAAAAAAGTTTTACTTTCATACAAGGAATTTGTACCAATTCAAAAACATTTCAAAATGGGTAATGTTTATCCTTGAAACACTTTTTATCTCAATTTATGTGTAATATCTGCCTTAACCAAATAGCATTTGATTTATAATCACTTTGTAAGGAAAGCAGTTTCTTTTGTTTGTTTCTAAATTAACTCAGCCTAATACAGTTACAAAGATTAGTTTCTAAACTTTGCAGTAGAAAAGTTTGCAAGCATTTATCTGATATCTAGGGAAATGTTTTTAGTTGAAATCTCTAACCAAGTGATCTGTTTCTTTGAATTATTTTGTTAAAATTATCAGAAAGTATTTTTCAGATGCTCTCAGGAGAGCCACAGTTATACCATTAGAGATTAATTTATTTGGATCTTGCACGTTTTTCAGTCCCCAGGATGTTTTTCATATATTGCAACTCTTCCTATCAATATTTCCTGTGAGTTTCAACTAATGAGGAGGGATTAATTTGCCAGCTATGAGCAAATTCCCATAGGATTAGAACATAGGATGGGGCCAGGTTTGGGGACAGGATGTGTTACATAAGGGAGGTGAGGCTAGAATGCACAGAAGATGCTTAGGCACCAGCGATGACATTTGTTTACATCATAATTATGCTGTTCTTAAGGGAAGTCCGATATGTTCCTTAACTTGGCTTTAACATCTAGCAGGTACCCCTTTTAATTTTGCTTTCATTCTCAGCATAATAGGCTTCCACTACTTTTTCTATAAGACTTGGGCAACAGAACCAGGCTTCATTAAGGCTTCTGAAGAAGAAAGGAAAACGGTGAGCTTTCTTTGTAATGTTACTGATTTTCTTTTTTTACTGGGAGGGCATGTGAACTCCAGAAGATCATAACCATGTTGGTTTTTGTCATGGCTGCATCTCTAGTGCCTGGCACCTAATGGATATAACATAAATATGGAATGAATAAAATGAGATTTCTCCACTGTCATACTTTTCATTTATTTATATGAAAGTTTCAAAAAAAATTATTTTGTGTTAAAAAATTTTGTATCACTAAAACTTTTTCAGATGTACTTTCTGTTAGAAGATGTACTTTCTGTATAATAAGGATGATTAAGCTTAAAATAATGATAACTAAGCTTCAACTTCTCCATTTAATACGTGGAGGATAAGTAGGCTGGGGCCAGGGGGAGTCTTTCTCCTTATTGACTGAGCAGATGCCCCTTCTCTTCCTCAGATATGAGGTTGTCAGATGACATGGTGTGTCTTCCATTGCTTGTGAATGTTTAGAAGTTGGGGAGTGTCATCTTCTTTGTTACCTAAAGCTAGTGTTCCCGAGAAACTGAGCCCTTGGTGCTCAGAACTATCAGTTCTGATGTATACCAGTGGTTTTTGTTTCTTTTTTTAGGAATGTCTGTGTGTGTATTTGTTTTTATCTAGCAGATTATAACTGGGAGATCATAGCCATTGATGGAAAGAAGGGGGGTGTAATTTTTGTGCATTTTAATTTATTGGCTATGGTTGAAAATGCAGCCTTGAAAAGTCACTTTATTTCAAGCACAGAATGATTTGTGGGCAAGTCTTCCAAATTTCTTGTCTAGCCACCTCAGTTTGAAGGGAGAGCTGTGATTGTGGTATATAACCAAGCATTATACATTCCTTAGTAAAATGCAAATGTAAGGTCAAACTTCATGTCTTTCAGAATATCATCACCCTCGCAGAGACAGGCTGTCTGGACTTCAGAACGTTTTGTACATCGTGTCTTGTGAGTGAATCTTTTATTTACAAAAAGATTTCCCCCCCCGCAGTATAATGAAAGCAAATTCTTGGTTGCATCACTCATGTAAGCATTTATCAAATCTTCATGGTATATTTATACACCTTTGTTTTTACCAGGTTCTAATTTTGTATAACTGTCAACAGTTTTCTGCCTTGAATATATGGGAGACTATAATCTCTTGAAATTGCCTATGGTTAAATCTCCTTGTGTGTTTTGTTTGCTTTTTCCTGCCATGAAGCATATGTTAGAACTAACTTGGAGTCAGAGGCTCATGATGACCCTAGAAACCATTTCGTGAAACCCCTCATTTTGCAACTGAGGAATCATGGCCTCAAGGGAGGAAATACCTTTCCCCAGATTATGGGCAGAGCCGGAAACGTAACATGGGTTTCTTTCTGTCTTAATCCAGTGCTCATCGTGCCGTGTGCCATGGCCTCATTTCCCCTTAGTCAGTGTCAGCAGGCTGTGGAATTCAAATCCCCTTTAGCGATGGCTTCATGAAAATGGACACCTGGAAGTAAATATTAATACGGCATTCCACAGCCTCTATGTGAATTGATGACATAATACATAGGATTGTTTGTGCCAGTGTCTTCACAATTTAGGAATTAGATTTTGCGTGCGATTTGTTACCACGTTGAGACACTGATGTTTCCTTGGACCTCTCTTAATTGCCCACTTAGATAAGGAAGCCATTAAGGTCACTCCATTGCCATGTGTGCAACTCCTGTGTGGCTCGATATGATCAACACTGCCTGTGGACTGGACGGTGCATAGGTGAGAGAGCGAAGTTTTCAGTTACCCCGATGACGTTTAACTTACGTTTAGTTACCTGTGTGACTGATGGAAAACGTGGAAGGACAGCCGTTTTGTAGCTCTTCCTTGTCGGAGAATCATCTCTGTGGTATAACACTTCTGGGAAGCCGATTGTCGATGTTTATAATGGTAATTAATGTCGTTGCGTAGTATGTCAGCATTTATAAAGCACATTCATATATAGTGTTCTATTTCATCACCAGAGTGCTCCATTTTAGAGTTGAAAAAAATAAAAGGTAAAAAGTTATTTGCTTGAAATCCCTTCAGGAGTATCAGTCTTCTACTCCAAATACCATGCTCTTTCCTTGTTTTGTGTCTTGTCTCTCGTTCACCTTCTCCACTTGCCTCCTTCAAGGCTCAGGTAGGAGCTAGAACCAGAGACAGGAGAGATCTGGGGGTTGCCTCCTACCCAGGGAATATTCCTTGTCGTGATCTGCAGCCTTGGGCTTCGTCTGAGCCGTCCCAGTTAAAGTCAGGGGTTTATACTGGGAAACTGCAGAGGAACTGTCGTCATGAGTCTTCAGGAGAAGATGAGCTTTTGTGATCTTGATGAACAGAAGGCTGCCTCAGCTCAGTCAGGTTTCCTTGGTGCATTTTGATGTTCTTTACGGTTCCTAGAGAACATGTGAAGAGATAATTCCTGGGATCCCAAGCTTCATGGACCCCATCCCACCATAAAGATGAGCTGATTGGCATTATCACAGGCAGCTTTCAATGGCAGTGGCAAAACTACAGTAAAGAGTCCATACATTTTTACTGCGCTGTATTTAATACAGTGTTTTCACATGCACCATTCTGTTTGATTGCCACGGGCGTGTAAAGTCCTCATATTGCAAATAAGAACACTGGGTCAGAGAAGTTAAATGACGTACCTACAGTCACACAACTAGTCATTCATAAACCTAGGTCTCCTCATTCCAGTGGGTATTGCTCCTTCTCCTGGGCTTTGCTGCCTCCGAGAAGGTGGGACCACGACGGTACCTGAGGAGACTTTGTGTCAGTAGCATCAAAGCACTCACATCTGCAGCATGAAAAGGCAGCACAGGAGTGGGGTGTGGTTTCCTGGCACCCACATCCCTTCTTTGCTTCTGTAGGCCTTTCTTAGCCTGCAGGTTGCCCCCCTTTTGCTATGTCCAGTCGCCTGCAACATACCTATTTAGCGCTCCTCCTCAGATTCATTTTCTCTTTCCCTGATCCAGTCAACCCTTGATGTCCGGAAGTTGTACTTATATAAACTTACCACACGGAAGCAAGGAAGAGACGGGATGATTTGCCCCAAATCCTGGCTGCTCCCCTCCCTCTCACAGTATAGGCCATCCCAGAGATACGTATGCTTAATAAACTGTGTTCTGTTTAAAAAAAAACACAAAAAAACCCTCCTCTTTTTAGATAAATAATGAATAAATATTAGTTCAGTTAACACAGACAATTGACCATGACATATCAGAGCTGTTTGGTTTTGGTTTAAAGGTGTTTAAAAGCAAAGCAACAGCTTATTTCTTTTTTACTGTGGTGAAGGCTTTGGACAGGAAAGTGGTTAATAAGGTCTTGATTTGGAAAATCATTGTAAGAAAGTATTAAATATGTTGTTTTTCTTTTTGATGTAGGTTTTGGCAACCATCACTATTACATACTCTTTTTATTTTTCCTTTCCATCGTGTGTGACTGGATTATATATGAGTCTTTCATGTGTAAGTATAATTTTTCTTACAGAAGGCTTATGCACCCATACCCGTGGATACTTTTCCTTGTAAACTCTTACATATCACATTCTGGCTGGATGACTGTAGACCGTAGCCCTAATGAAAAATGAAACAGACGCCTCTAAGCACTCAGCATTGGGAAGCTGCAAGAAATGCTGGAAGAGGGTAGTTGTCTATACCTTGGAAGAGATTATACTCTAAAGTGACCTTGATAAATTTGAAAATGGGTCAAAAATGGAAATCATTTAAGGCAAGTACAGATTTATGCCCAGGTGAAATGAGGACAAATCAGCTACTCAAGTACAAAGCAAGGGAAGTGATAAGTAAACGAAACAGGAAAAAAGTTGGTTGGCAGTAGCGAGGTTTGGGGAGGGGGAAGGTGCTCGTGGCAATTAAGGAACAAAACTCTGAAAGCACATGTCACTTGATAAATGTCAGGTCACAGCTTACACCTGATGTGAAACCTCTAACAGTCATCGAAAGGTTGGAAATAATAACTTGGAAGAAAATATTAGATCACGATTCTGCATCCCTGAGAAAGGAAACTAACTTTTCAGTAGCAGCGTGAAGGGCATCTCGGGGGCTCAAATAGGGGTTGACGTGCAGCTGTACGAAGGTGATGGACTAAGAAGAACGGGGTTTAACTGAAGCAAGAGGGGTTTGGGAAGCTCTCAGGAATTGCATGACTGTGACTTCCAAACCTTGGAATAGGTTACCTAATTAGAAAAACTTACGGTGCTGGTACTTTCTTTTGACTTTAACTGTTCATTATTTATTTAGTTTGAAAGCTTTGGGAGACTTTGGCTCTAGAAGCAGAGATTTCACTGCTGACCTACTTCCGTCCACCCTTCTGTTGTATTCATGTTCAAGTCTTTATTTTGCCCGTAGAATACTAGTTTGTTTCTTGAGCTAAAATCTGGAACGACTCAGGAGACATTAGGAAAGTTTTTCCTACATTTTTTTTGTCCTTAGCATCCCAAGCCCCTGCCACCCCGGCTTTCTTTAGCTTACATTTCATTTAGTGTTTAGAAGATAATTCCTCCTGCATGTCCCCCAGCCTCCCAGCTCCCTTCTCCTGAAACAGCCAGTATTACAAATTTTGTGTTGGTTGGGGTTGCATTTTTAGACATTGTTAATTAGTATCTATGTGCAATGGCTGCTTTTTTGCCCGGCCGTAGCCCTGCAGAGGGCTTCAGTTACCTTGTCAGCCGCTTTCCCACCTCATGGCACCTTGGGTGTCTGATCACTGGGGAATGCTTTTGTGGCTCAGTGTCACTGTCACCATCTCAAATGGACCTGATAGTCAGAAGGTTGTGATGCCAGATCTCAGTTCTTCTCCAAGGCCAGCCGTAACCCTGAGCACTGGAATTTTAAAACCTCTCAGATGATGTCCTATGGTGTAAAAAATAAAATAAAATTTTGCCAGTGCTTCTTCCTGTTGAAAGAGCTGCCCTTTGAAGGCCTGACATTAAAGCGGATTCCTGGAAAACCTTTTTAAGCTGGCCCATGGACCAACTTGTGCCTGGACTTGATCCTAGGGGAGAGGAGCCAGGTTTTACACCACTCTTGTCTCCCCCTTCTCTCTCTCCACTAAAAATAGTCGCCTTTGTTTGGTGTCTATGTCCAGCATAGGACCGTATTGATAAGGACAGAAGTGATTTTCCATCACGTTCATTCTTTCCAAGTTGCTTTCTTATTTCGTGCGTTGGTTCTTCCCTCCTCTTTGTCTTTATTCTCTGGCTGGGAACCAATTTTTATATTATGTTCTGTTTCTTAGGAACAGTCCTACCTTTACATCCACTTACCACTGTGTAAACTAGCTGAACCTATTTTGTTACTTTTATTCCATTTATATTTTGATAATATTTCTTTACACTGAATGAGGATATCATGTCATTTATCATTATTCCACAGGCAAGAAAAATGAGCTTTGTTTTAAAGCGCTTCGTTTTTCTAATGAGGCCTCACTGTCATCCCCTTTGTTGTTTCCCCTAACATTCCTGTTGCTAGAGCCCTGCTGTGCAGCTTCCTCCTTGGGTGATCCGGTTGCAGCTCCTGGTTCTGCGCAGCCTCCATCCATGTCATCTTGTGTGGCGTCTGTTTTCAGGGTGGATAGTGAGTAACTCAAAGTGTCAGCGTTATTCAAACTACAGGGAGAAAGATTTTAGATCATTGTTAGAAAGAGCATTATAATTATCAGAGCTATCTAAAGATGCAAACGATTGAGTTGGAACCATACGAGTTCCCTGTCGTTAGCCAATGACCACCTGATAAGAATGTATTAGTACGTATTAAAGTGGTACATTGCATGATAATGTACATGTCCGTTTACAGCCCTATCTTTGTTACTGAATCTGAAATCAGTCCTGTAAAAACTTCAGCTTGAGATCATGTTGTGTTATCAAAAAAATTCCCAGAAGAGAGCAGTAGAATTCCATAAGCTGAAAGAAAATAGATGTTCTTTCCCGCTCAGCTGTTTTCTTTGCCTGTTGTTGGAGATTATATTCTCTTTTTGTCATATCAGGTGCATGGAATGCATCTTTCTTTGCCCTCCTAATGAAGCTCTAAAGAGTATAATTTGCCTTAACTTGTTACCTGAGTGTTACCCTGTGATGATTGCTATTAGAATGCTTCTGGCGTGTATTCGTGAAAGATGGTTGAGAATCAGATGAGACTCAAAAAGGCAAAAGAATAGATTTTTAGCACTGAAATGGACAGCTGATAGTAATATCACGGACTCATTTTCTTCCTGTCCCAGGAGCTCTTAAGTATTGTGTTGGGAAAATGTCTAAAACCACTTATCAAGTTGTCAGAGGCATTTATGAAATCTCAAGGTGCAAATCCACAGAATTCTCATTTCAAAAATAATTTGCCCTTTATGAACAGTCATGGTGCCTGTAAAAGTCGTTGGCTTTATGTAACCGGGAAGGTCTGTCCCCTTGTTCCTGCTGCTGCTGTCCTGTATTGACCTAACTGCTGCTCTCAGCTACATGGGTTAGGGATCCATGTCATGAAGGCATAGAGAAGTCCTCTCTTTTAATTGGCATATACTTCGGTGTTCCTGGGGAGAAACAGAGCTGTGATCATATGAATCTTGCTCTCTGTCCTTTTCCTGGGGGTATCTGTCTCGTGCATTCCCTCACCTGGTCTTTCTCTCTCTGTAGGATAAATTATGGTTCCTGTGCAGAAGTTCACTTGGTAACTGCGTGCTGTAAGGTCGTGTTCCAGTAGTATCTAGATGCTTATAGGATTTCTTGTGCCCACAGCATTTCATGGCCTGTTTATCTGAAACCCTAAGGGTTTATTAAAACCCTTAAATAAGAGTTTATATTTAGTTCTGTGATAGATCCAAATCTTGCTATAACATGGATAAGATAGAGAATTTTCTAGGACAAATATTTATTAAATATAATCATTCTCAGTTGTCAGGTCTTCAAACAATTAACTTCCCTGGCCAGTATATTTTATTTAGAATATGCTGATTTTAGTGATGGTTCTACAGACCTTTTTTTGTTCTTACTGATTCACTGCCAACTACTGATGGAATGTTATCACAGCCTTAATTAACAATGCGGTACTATTTTTTTGCCTTTGCCTTTCTGCCTTTGTTAGTTGAACTGGCATTTGAAAGATAAAATCTTAAAGTTGGGTTCTGGTCTGTGCTGTCATGTCTTACTTTCTCTTTTCCCTAAATAGAACTGCAGTGATTTTATCTTCTTGAATAATGATCACTGGGTTTTGCCTTTTAAAATAATGGGTTCTGTTTTTTGAATTCACAGATTGGTCAAGTCATTGTGCCACAACATTCAGAGAAGATGGACTATGGACCTACCTCAATCAGATTGTGGCTTGTTCCCCTTGGGTTTTATATATCTTCATGCTAGCAACGTTCCATTTCTCATGGTCAACATTTTTATTATTAAATCAGCTCTTCCAGGTATATATTTCTCTTTTTATAATGCCTTTGGGTAAAGTTTCCAATAACCTGTAGTTAGGTAGAAAGACTTTATTTTCAAATCAAAAGACTTTGTTTCTAGTGTCACCTCTGTCACTCTTCGTGTGGATCTAGACATGTCATGTAACTCTTAAATTTCAGTTTCCTTGTCTTTAAAATGGGGGAGAATAATGTCTGTCTGCTCTCACAGGAGGGTTTAACGGTTAGAATAATTAATTGTTAGTGTTGGCCCCCTTTATTTTACAGAAGTATAGAGAGGTGAATTGAATTTTTCAATGAGTGGGAAAATCAGAATGCAAAGCTTAGATCTTCTGACCGTCCCATTTAAGGGCTTTTTTTCATCATACAGTTAAATTATATGGTGTGTGAAAACATGGTATAAATATCAATAAAGCATTGTGCAAATGTGAGATGATTATTTTCTCTCACTTTTTCCAACCCTGTTTGTTACTCTTACTATTATGCACTGCTTAAGTGGCTAGAACTGGGGAAGAAATGAAAGACACATCGTTAACCAATAGACATGGTAATTGCACTTCCAGAGAAGGTCATGGCCGTTAGAAAGTTCAATCTCCAGGGCAGTAGTCACTTTCAGCTTTCTGTGCAGCTTCTGTCCCATCCCTGCTGCCACCTTCCCCTGTGGGCAGAACCAAATCCTCACTGTTGCTATGGCCTGCCTTCGTGGAATGGACAGTCAAGATCAGTCTGAGCTACTTACTGCAAGACTTCAGATAATTAGAGCATTACTCAACAAAAGCAAAATGTATTCCACTTTTATGGGGAAGTAACCAATTCTATAATAATAATAATAATAATGAAATAAAGAGAAAGGAAAAATGCTAAGGGAAGGAATTCAGCTAATACTGTGTTTCCCCAAAAATAAGACCGGGTCTTATATTAATTTTTGCTCCAAAAGACGCATTAGGGCTTATGTTCAGGGGATGTCATCCTGAAAAATCACGCTTATTTTCCAGTTAGATCTTATTTTTCAGGAAAACATGGTAATACTGACTGAACTGAAGTTTCTGAACATTCATCCAATTTTTTATCCCTCTGATAGCTACAGACTCAGGCACTAAGAATGGATATTAACATCAGTGATTGTTAATGTCAATTACTGATACCTAATACTTATATATGCTTTATATGTTCCAAAGCACTTTCCATCTGTTTCCTCACCAGCAGTTGAGATGTAGACCATGTCAAAGTGTCTCCATTTTACAGACGAGAAAACTGAGCCTAAGTTAGAGATGCTGAGTGCCTTGATTATGGCCGTACGGCTGGTAAGAGGTGGCGTGCGATGAAGAACCTAAGATTTGACACATCAGTTCTAATTTTCTTTCTTCCTTTCTGGACTCTTAGAACAAGCACAAGTAAATGAGACTATAGTATTCTTAGTTTTTACAAGAAAGGTTAATATATCTGTATTTTCTAAGGCAGGAAAATGGACTCAGAGGTTTGGATAGCTTTCAGATACAGGAATTCAGAACAGAGTTGATCGCTTAACAAACAAAACAGACTAGGTATTTGAAGCCTTTTATTTCCTGAGTGCTCTTGTGAGTCATGGTTCTGACTGTATCCAGTCAGACTGAGGGCACAGACTACTGGGTAGGACCATGGGCTTTCGTCTCGTACCAGCAGAGGTGTCCGTCCCGGTTCTCCACTGCCTAAGCTGTGTGGCCTTGGACCAGTGACTTCACCTCTGTAAGCCTCTGCACCAGGTATTTTACACATATTATCTCAGATCCCTAAACAATCTGATGAAGGTGTTAATCTCTGTTTTACAGATAAGGAACTTGATGTTTGAGTTGTTTTGAGGATTCGATGAGATAACTCAGTAAATAGTAGTGGTTTTAATGACTTCGGAGTTTTTAAGTTGCCTTAATTCTTACCTTTCCCCAAATTGATGGATTTTAAATGTTCTTCACTTCAGATTATTAACTTTTTTCATTTGGCTGTTTTCAAAGAGATACTAAGAACGAATACACAAGTTGAGGTAATTGCACTAAGGCTGGCCTTACATTGTTTTATTCATCTAAAAGTTGAATGCCGAATGGATTGAGAATCTAAACATGGCCATAAGCCATTAAATTACTAAAACAATTATTTCATGACTTAGAGTCAATGCACTGTGCTTCCTGAAAGGTTAATAAAAATCAGACAATCAGAAAACAAAAATGCCCAGCTACTAGATCGACGTGGGAGAGTCTAGTTTAGAGCTGCTGAATCTTTGCCCTTATCATGATCCTTGGTTAGAAGGCTAGGTGATAGTGTCTTTTGGGGCGTACTGAATGTTTGCCAAGGTCCTATGATGCATGGACTGCTGAGAGTGATGGAGCCTTGATGTGGTGTTTTTTGTGTACCTTCCATCCTTTTTCAGATTGCTTTTCTGGGCCTGACCTCCCATGAGAGAACCAACCTGCTGAAGCAGAGCAGGCATATGAAACAGCCGTTGTCCCTCAGGAGGACACCATACAAGTAAGTGAGATCTGTTCTTTCCACTGAGTCCTGTGGAAGATGCTAGGTTAGCCGTCGGTTACCCAATCAAGTGCTACCACCCTTGGCCATTCCGCTGTCCTCTAACTTGCTATCTGCTAGAGTTGACCTTCTTTCTTGGAAGCCTCCGTGACAGGAGTTGAGTGGTAAGGTCATGAGCCCCAAGGTGGTAAGAATTTGGGATTTGGTCTGCTGGACTCAGCACAAATAATAAGTGACTTTGAAGTTTTGCCAGGATGGGGAATCTCTCCAGTCAAACCACATGGTCACAAGGTGGCCTGTTGCTGGCATGAAGTCAATGTGAGATAATTAAGCATGTGGCTGGGAAAGTCAGCCACAAGGCTCTCTGTAGAAAGCGTTAGATTGTGAGCTTTGCCAAGATTTTGAACCTGGCTCTCTATCACCACTAATTATTTAAGCCTTATGTTTAATGGGCCCACCTGTGTTAAGGAGAAGCTAGGTTTTCAGGTTTGGGATAGGTTCTTCCCCAAGCACTGGTTACATAAAACCTGTCCTCAGTTGAGAATTAGAGTGTTTATAGCAAGGTCATTGTCTTACGATATGAACAATCAGGCTTTGAAGCTTATCTCCCTGTCACATATACGGGGTCTTGGAGGCTGGGCGTGCTGCAGAGGTGACCCAGAGCCCTCCAGGGATTTGAATGCTCACTGCATATCTCATGAGCAGTCTATTTTAAAGCATATTCGTGGTACTAGATGGAACTGTTAGGCTGTTAGACAAAGAAATCAGAGCCTGGGATGTGACTCTGATGCGTGTTTCGAGAGGAGAGAAAGTGACTTAATTGGGACTAGATGGCTGAAGTGATGGAGAGTGGAGAGGAGTGTTAAGCTTGTGATGATCCTTTCAGACTGGCAGTGATAATCAGGTCCCTTGCTCAGAGGCTTAACCAGAAGAATAAATATTTACTCCACTAAAGAATGGAAGCCTTAGTGATAGAGCTGAGCCTTGAAAGTTGGGGGGTGGCCATGATGGAGATGGAAGGAAGGACATTCCAGATGCAGGAGAGGAGTCACAGTGAGGACAGAGGTGAGAGAGCTGGGCGCGTTTGGGAATTGTTGAGTAATGGCAACATGAGCTGGAGGAACTAATGGTAAGGCCTTGAAAGCACTTTGACTCCAGCTTCCAAATCCTGCCCAAACCAAAGCTTTGCTTGTTTGTCCTCCTCTAAGTGACTCACTCACCCACTAGCTCTGGAGCTGGTCCCTGTAAATCCCCAGCATGTCGCCCTGCTTCAACCCCATCCATTCCATGGAGTCAGCCCTCATCCTGGGAAGCCACCTTCTGGGTAGTGATGGCACTTTCCTGACCTGTGTCACTAACCAGCCGCAGCGGCACAGTCATCCTCACACAGATGTGTTCGTTCTGATGTGTGTAAGGGGGTGGGTTAGGCTTGGAAGATAGGGCACATGCATAAAAATATATGTTCCTCATCGCTGGAATAGATAGCAGTGTTCAGGAATTCAAAGGAGAAAAAGTGGTGCTGAAGGTTTTGTAGTCGGCGAGGCTCCAAAGGGGCCATGGCCTTGACCTGGGCCTTGAGAAATGGTGGGACTTGAAAGGGTGAGGGGTTACCGGAAGTCAGGGGGCGTTCAGGGAGGGAGAATGGCCCACGCAGTTACGATTATGGGAAAAATAGAACCAAAGTAGCTGCAGCAGGAGGTTTATAAAGATGAGTTTGGGGAGCTAAATGGAGGCGTCTCAGGGCTTATTGTATAGGGCCTGGAATACATAGATGAGGGATTTGGATTTGAGCCTCTGGGCAGAGGACTGTCGTTAAAGGGTTTTGATTGGGAGGTGAAGGGTTGTGAATACATCAGAGTTTTTGGAGGACTAGACAGTCTCCAATATGTAAGATGAATTGGAAGGGATTGAGACCGGGGCATCATTTGCAGATGCTATTTAGAAAGTTCAGAGAAAACCCATCGTGGTATCTTGTCTGGCCTATCTATCTGCCTTTTGAGACAAGCAACATTTGAATTAGGGCAGTGGGAATGGAAAGAAACTTACTGATGGCAGTGACCATTCTAGTGAATGGGAGAACCAAAATGAACTTACCTAGTTACTAGGCAGAAACCAGGGAATCTCAAAATTAGGGATTCGGTTCCACAAATGGAACGGAGCTTCAATTTTAAGGTCCCATAAGCCCAGGAACTGTCTGGTTCACCTCTGGATTCCTGCAGGAGCCTCAAAGGGCATTGTATATTGTAGGATCTCAGTGTGTGTTTATGGTTTCAGTGAATGTTTGTCAAGAGCTAACCAGGAAATGTAGTAAGAAGACATGTTCTCTTCCTTTCTTGGCAGCCTTGGGTTCACACAGAACCTTGCAGATTTCTTTCAGTGCGGCTGCTTTGGTTTGGTGAAGCCCTGTGCAATAGACTGGACGTCACAATACACCATGGTCCTTCACCCAGCGAAGGAGAAAGTTCTTCGCTCAGTATGAAGAAAAGCAACCCAGAGCTCTCACTCTGATTTGTTTGTTTTTAAGTTCATGCCCTGTGGTCTGAAAGTGAAGTGAAGATTTAGAGGTCACCTAAGCCCAGAGGAAAACACAGGTGGTTTTTAAAGTCGTTTGGTGAAAACATAAGTTCTCGATAAAGGCACTACACTTTTTTTAGATTTAGCAAGATGGACTGTTCCTAAGCAATCTTGGCAGACATCTGAACAACTTTTATATTTTTCACAAATGCAACTTACTTTTGGGGGGGGATAATATTCACTAATTATGAGTAAATGTGATATTTTCAGATACTGTATTGGCTGTTTCAAATAGTACTATTCTTTAAACTTGTAATTTTTGATAAATTATTTGTCTTTGTTTTATCTATAAATATGTAAAAAAGTATTTAAATAGACATACCTGTTTTGCTTTCACACTTAATAAAAAAATTTTTTTGTAGTTGAGACTTAATTTCTGACACTTCTAGAATCTTAAATTGAGAAAAGGTATATGTAAGACAAAGAACTCATTCATGATTCCAGTAATGAGCTGAGACCACTGTTAACACCAGTAAGCAAGATTTCATTTACTTTTCCATCTTACTTAGAAAATTGAACATAGGAAATCTTAAAGATTATCATTTTTTACCTAGTATTATTAATATTTACCCTTAAAATATTATACTGGTGTGATTATAATTGCTAATTTCGCTTGTTCTGGAGAAAACGCTACCCTGTTTCCCCGAAAATAAAACCTAGCTGGATAATCAGCTCTAATGTGTCTTTTAGAGCAAAAATTAATATAAGACTCGGTATTGTATTTATATTATTATATTATATTTTATTACTTTATTTTATTTTATATTATTTTATTTTATTTTATATTATACCTGGTCTTATAGTAAAATAAGACCGGGTCTCATGTTAATTTTTGCTCCAAAATACTCATTAGAGCTGATTGTCCTGCTAGGTCTTATTTTCAGGAAAACACGGTAATTGAACTGTAACTCTTGGTATTGTGTATATGCCCCTGGGCATTCACTTTCCTGCTGGAAACCCTTTCATAGGTTCCTGTTGCTCTTGGGGTGAAAACTAAAATTCTCATAACGACCTACAAGGCCCTAAATAATGGGACCTTGTTTTGTTTACCAGTCTCACTCTGGAACAAGCTTTGTACTCTAACCCTGTTGACCTTTCAGTTCTTCAAGGATCCACTCTTTCTTCTACAGAGCCTTTGTAGATAAGGAAACTAAAACCTAAAGAAGTTTGTATCTTTTCCAAGGTCACATAGATGTGTACTATGGGGCAGCCACTCTAGAGTCCCAGTCGCCTAGAATACTGCCTGACACGTATGTATTCAATTAATGTGTGAATTTGTTGAATGAATGCAGGATGTGATATGATCAGAATTGTGTTTCAAGTCTGATTCTCAGTTGGACAGAAGGACTTTTTCAAGCTATATCCTCTCTCCCTCCTTTCTCACTTAAATATCTAATAGGTATTTTAATGTCAACATATCCAAAATTGAAACTGGACTTCTAAGTTCTAACCTGTCCTCACCCACACAAATAAAAAATAGATTTAAAAAGTAGAATAAAACATACAATAAATTTTAAATAAATAAAAAATAATCTAGTTCTCTACCTTCAGTCTTCCCCATATCAGTTGATCAGAAACTCCATCCTTTCAGTTATTCAGGCTAACACCATAGAATCTTTTCTTGATGACTCTCTTTCTTGTAATACCCCAGAAATCCTGTTGGCTCTATCTCTGAAATACATCCAGAATTGAAGCTTCTGGCCACCATTACTGCTACAGTTGCAAGTTACCATCACCTTTGGTCTGTATTACTACAGCCCTCCTATTTGGTCTCCATCTTCTACCCTCACCTGGCTCTAAGCAGCCAACGTGATTTTTGTAAGACAAATTGAATCATGTCACTGCTCAGCTCCAAACCCTCCAGTAGCTCCTCGTTTCACCACGGGAAGTGCCAACACCCTGACCGTGACCCTCAGGATCTGACTGGCTTCTCCTGCTTTCCCTTTGCTCATCCCACACACCTGCCATGCGTGCTTCTGCCTCAGGCCTTTGCCTGTTCTCTGCCTAGAATGCTCTTCCCCCAGTTGTCCATAAGGTGAAGTGCCTTCTTTCTAGCTTTTTTCAAATGTCCGCTTCTTAGTGAGGCTATGCTCGCCCACAGTTTATATGTTGTAATGTCCTTTTCTTGCACTCTTCCTCCTCTTTACTCTCTCTCTTTTTTTCTGTAGCACTTACCACCTCTAACATACTATGTAATGTATTATGTCTATTGTATACGGTCTGTCCGCCCCATTAGAGTATAAGGTCCACACGGGAACTTCGTTTTGTTCACTGATGTTCTCCAAGACCTAGAATATTAGGTCTAGCACATAGTATGTGTTCAATAAATACCTGAATGAATCTGTTGAATAAATTTGTTGACTGAATTGAAGGATTTTTAAGTAGGACGTGATGTGATCGGAGTTGTAATTGAATACTGATTCTCAAGTGGGGGACAAAGGACTTTTCCGAGTTATATCTTCTCTCTCACCAGGCCCTGCCAAGTAAGTATTCTCAACTCGTGGTCCATAGACCATTTACGTTGGAATCATGCACAGGGGGTGGGGGTGGAGGGGTGGTATCTGGAATCATGTGTCTGAAGTTAAATTCCTCATGTCAGGCCTTCCAAATCAGTACCTGAGAATTGAGTTCTGGAATCCATATTTTCTTCAAGTTCCCCAGATGATTCTTATGTGTACATGCTATTGTTTGAGAATCATTTTTACCTAAGGATCTTACCCCCACCATTCTATTTAGGCTTTCCCTCAGGTATACAGTGTGAAAATTAAAAAAAAAAAAAAAAAAAGGTTGAGGATCCATGTTTTATAGCTAGACACCTTGGGTTTGAATCCTGGATCTACCTATTACAAGCTACTTTTATCTCTTTGGACAAATGACTTAACTTCCTAGTGCCTCAGTTTCCTCATTTGTATTATGTGGATAATAATAGCACATACCTCCAAATGCTGTTATGAGGGTTAAATGTTACTACATATAAATAAAGTCTTAGAATTGTGAATGGCACATAGTAAGTACTCGATAAATGCTGGCTATTCAGAAATCTGTGGAAAATAAACGATGGAGAGAGAGAAGCCAGTGGTAGGGAAATGTGCGAAATTCAGCTTCTGTCCTCTGTGTGTTGTGGCTCTACGGCCAGGATGCTGAAAACGACAATCCCCTTCGCGCTGACTTTCTGTTAAGTTCTGCCAGTAGACTGGGAGGGGAGGAAGGGACTTCTTCCATTCTACTTGATGGCTATTTCTCTCAGTGTTGTTCAGACAGTGGCCCTCGCCCTGACAGTGACAGTTGGAATCAGTGTCTAGCTTTGTCCCCAAACCAGCTCCCTTGTCCCCCCTTAGAAGCACCGGCAGTAACCAGGCAGGGCTCTCTCCTCCGAGGTGTGTCTCCTAGTCCCTCGGAGACCTCCACGAGGCGTCTAAATTAGGGTGCCCCCCGTATCTTCTATTTCCTCAGCCCCAGAGGTGGTAGCGGCTTCCTGCAGTTATCTCTCTGTTAAGTCAATGTGTTCCTCTTTGCTTTTTAAAAAATAACTAGCACCTGTTTAGCCAATTCCCTCTATTCTCTCTGTTAAAAAAAACTAGTGTGGTTTCTGTTTTTCTGACTGGATCCTGGCATATACAGAATGTTATAGATAAGCTTTTAATAATGGTCTAGGCAAGATGAAATGAAGACTTATAAGCGATCCAGCAAGTCCAGATTACTGATTGAATGTGGGGGGAAGAGGAAGAATGAAAGACGACTTTGAAGTCTTGAACCCAGTGAATGAGAGGATGGCGATGCTACTTTGAGAAGGAAAACAGTGTGGAGAGACTGGGTGATGAGTTTGGTGGTTGTGCCTATCGTTTGAGGTACTTGCAAGCTACCTAGTGGAAAAGGCTAGAAAGCAGCTGGAAAGAGACCAGAACACGGATGAAAGTCATCTGCAGAGATGGATGAGATTGCCACAGGAGAGAGATAGAAAAATGAGATGAAAATGAAAAGGGGAGTTGCCCTCCTGAAACGGAAGGTCAATTCTATAGAGACGAAAGGTGACAACCAATGCAAAAAAAAAAAAAAAGAAAAAAGTCTGAGAAGGGCAGAAACGTGGCCTTGTGGAATATGGGTTTGGGGAACTGGAGGAGGAGGAGGAGAGGTCTGGGAAGAGGCTGGGAGGAGAGGATAATCAGAACACAGTGTCATAGGATTCAAGGAGGAAAATGAACTTCACAGAGGAAGCAGTCAGTGTTCAGGAGCTAAGGAGAGGCTGAGAACAGCAGCTGAGGAAAGACCAGAGAGTTTATGAATAGGAGGTGGGGTCAGCTGGGGGTGAGGAACGGACCGGGAAGCCTGATGTCGACATACTAAGAACTAAGTGAAATCTAGTCTTACACTTTGGCTCTGAAAGAAGGGAGGAGAAGGCCATAGCTTGGGGCTGAATAGCAAGGTTTTGTTTTCATTCTGTCTTAGAGCCAAGGCAAAGCCAATCATGTTTCTTGGGGCCCCCGGGAAGGTGACTGTTATGCTTCATTCCTTTCCCCAAATATCTGTATAGTCACGTCGGAGACAACACGTTCGAATCACTTTCACAAATACTGGGCAAACTTCTGACTCTGCTCCCTGTGATTAAATGGACTGGATGGACACTGAACAGTGAGAAGTGGAATATGTCAGATGTTAACACATCCACTATTTCAGGGGGGTGTTAGTCAAGGTGAGTTAATGCAATAGTAAATATCCCCCAAATCTCAGTGGCTTAACACAACATAAGGCTTATTTCTGCCTCGTGTCACAGTCCATTTAGCTGTGAGCAGGTGTCCTTCCATGCAGGGACCCACACTCCTTCCCACCTAGTGGTTCCACCATTTGCTCGGGCCTCCGTGTCCACTGGGCCTTCTACTTCCACAGATATGGAAAGAAGGGAGACTCCCTGAGGTCATGGAGGTCAGGCCTCCAATGGCCAACTCAGTCTGTGGCCCAGTCACTGGTCGGGGCACGTGGGGAACAGAGGACAGTGCACCCAGAAGCAGCGGACCAGCATGAAGACTGCTGAACCACACGATACGGTTTTTTCTTTGTTTTGTTTTTTCATTTCCAAGCTCCTTCACGCCAGTAGATAATAATCTCTTTGAAATTCTAGCAAAATTTGCATTTAGTTCAGCCTACACTCCCACGTCACTCACTCCACAAATGTTTATAAAGTGCCTCCTACTTGTCCCGCACTGTGAATGCAAGCGAGCCACATTCTAACAAGAGGGCAGATGAGAATTCAAAATTCAACGCAATGAGACAAATGCTATGCTAATTATATACTGGCTGTGGAAACAAAGGTGGATTCATTCTCAGGTCATGCAGCAACGATTTTGCAGAGGAGATGGCATTTGACCTGTGACTTGATTAATAGGAGTTTACCAGTCTAAGGAGTTGGGTTAGAGGGAGAAGATGGGTGTTCCATCTTCCAGATATTCCAGGCAAAAAGAACAGCATTGGCAAAAACATGACGGGGTGAGGATACCTAACGTACTTGGAAAGCTTTAAGTCTTTGAGTGTAGGTGGAGCTTATATGGAAGAGATTGTCTACAGCTAAGTTGAAGGGGCAAGTCCAAGGTCCGATCATCAAAGTTCTTACACGACATGCTGTTATGTGCCGAATTGTGTCTCACACACACACACATTTATGTCGAAGTCCTAACCCCCAGGACCTCAACATGTGACTGTCTGGGGACAGAGTCTTTACAGAGGTGATTAAGTTAAAGTGAAGTCATTCAAGTGCTTCCTAATCCAGCATGACCCGTGTCCTTGTAAGAAAAGGAAGTCAGGACACAGACACACAAAGACTGGGAAGACGCAGGAAGAAGGCGTCTTCTGCAAACCATGGAGAGAGGCCTGAGAAGAAACCAACTCTGCTGATGACTTGATTTGACTTGTAGGCTCTGGAACTATGAAAACATCCTTTCTGTTGTGTAAGCCACCCAGTCCATGGTACTTTGTTACAGAAGCCCTAGCTGACTAATACACATAACATAGAATAGGAAAGAAGGGGATGTATTCTAGAGACATTTTGGAGTCAGAATCAAGGAGGCTTAGGGGGAGAGAGAGAGGGCAAAGCTAAGGATGATTGAAGTTTCTAGCTTCAGTCTCCTGGGTGGATGGATGGTGGGACTAGTAACTGAAATGCAGCAGAGGAGGAGAAGTTCACATTGGTAAGTCATGTCACATGTGTGTCTTACCTCTTTGCAAGCCTGGAAGTCTCTAGCCTAGCGTACTTCCTAGCCGAGGGCCAAGGTAGTATACTGCTTTCAAAATCAGTGCAGATTAAAGGGGATTTGGTTTAGTTAGTTTCGTTTATTACTGGTATTAATTGAGTAGTTGACAATGATGAGATCTCTTATAAAGCTCTGGTAAAAAGTTAACAAATTAAAAATATACTATCCTATGCTTTCTTCCCCAGAGAATGTAAAATGTGCATCCTCAGGCTGTTTGGGTGGAACTCAGTGGCTGAATTACCCCAGCAGGAGTCTCTGGACAAGTAAAGCATGCGTCTATGTTACCTCTTCAAAAGTGGATGGGACATAATCTCTGTCACCTGTTTTGTTTTCCTGAACCGTTCTATTAATGCCAATCAAATAGAGAAAATGATCATATGTAATTGCATTTTGAGCATCAAAAAAGAACTAGATAAATACATAAATAAGTAATAGTGCAGGGCCTTGACCATGGCAGCATGTAAGCTGCCCTGAATAAATGCTCATTTTAAAGAAAGTTCTTGTGATTGGAGCATAGAAAAACCCATAGTTTCATTAAGTGCTTCAATCATTTCTTTTTGTAGGAGAGAATTTTAAAAGTGTCATCATAAAATGCAAGTATGTCTGTTAAACATCACGGTTAAACATGACGAAGGAGAAGCCATATTGTCAAAATGCCCACTTAACCCACCCAAACATCTTAAACCCACCCTTTGCTCACCTTCTATAACCCCATTTTTTTTAAAACGAGAAAGTAGACAGGTACCTGTTGGAAAATGCTAACTGTCCATATTCACATAGAGACACAGTGTATTCCCTGAGCCCAACATACAGAGAAAAGAGGAAAAAGCTAGAAATCTCTGCACTACTACACAGGGAGCTAGCACCCTCCAGCTTCCTACAGAGCTAAGGGAGCAGAGGGTTTCTCTTTTTTTTCACAGAGCAGGTAGTGTTGATTCCATAAAGGTTTTGTTGAGACAGGAAGGGATAAAAATGAATTTGGAACAGGAAGGGGCAGAGATTCTTTTCCCACTGTCTTCTGCTCAAGATATTTCCTCCCAAATAAGGTGAGAACCATGGTGTAAAGGAGAGAAAAGAGACCTCAAAAGTAGGGCAACTGAGCACAAGGGGAAAAAAAAAGACTGCAACTTGCTTCCAGGGACTGGTGAACATTTGAAACGGTTAGAATCCATCAGTGCTCCATTTGTCATCTCTCATCTTCATCTCCGTCCTCCCCACCATCATCTGCATCTTCTTCATCTTCATCCTCATCCTCTTCTTCATCAGTATCTTCCAGCCCCTTCTAATTCTTCATTTTCTCCTTCCCCTTCTTCACCATCCATGTCAGGAACCAAGTAATAGATTTGGCCAACTATCGTTTGATGTCTTCTGACTCAGTTGCACCTGCATCAGGATGGCCAGGAAAGCGGGTAGAGAAGCTCTCTGCTTCCCCATGCTGTCTCTTCCTGCTGGCTTTGTTCTGCATTTGACTCAAACATTTTGTCAAATCCTGTCCAGATTTCCATTTGACTTCAGTGGATTTGAAGATGGATCACCACTCTCATTCAGATGAAATTCTTTGGAGAGAACTTTATTTTCGAAGGGAGAATTTTCATCAAAATAAAAATCTATTCTGTAACTTGAGTTAATATCTTAAAAATTCTTTGACTTCAATGCTTGTCAAATAATGCAGTGCCTCTTTATCTTTTTCCCCCAGCAGATCAGACACCTGTGGATGGTTGACAAATGTTGTTACCCCAAAATTTGGGATTTTGGCGATTAATTCTGACCTCTTGAGAAAATGGTTGGCAGAGTTTGTTATGTAGCTGTTCTACTTTTAAAATCTCACTGGCTTGTTCTTTTAGTCTAGTTTGTTTTGTACTTCATCAATATGTTCAGTTGCGTGTTGCTGTTCTTTTTCTCCCTTTGGCAAGTCCAGACAGGTCGACGTCAGCTGGAAGCAGTCTCGGTTTCTTTGTTTGAGGTGGGAGTGAAGGCTGGTGTTTGGGCGCCATTGTGAGGAAAGTCTGAGACTGACACCCAAGGGAAGGTGGATGTCGGGAAGAAGCTTGGAGAACTCGAGCACTTCGTAATTTTTATCAAGAGATTTTAATTTGTTTTCATTTACTCCAAATAATTCAGAATTGCATGGTGGTGGGAGAAATGGCTATGGTTGATAAAAGCGGAGGCTGGAGAAAATACACGCTCAAGCCGCTGAGAACTTGCTGAGGAGGCAGAGAGACATTTTTAATTGGCTGCATTTCGTCTGTGAGGCTGGCAATCTGTAGTAGGGGACGTTTTAAGAAAATTGCTAAACCCTAGGGGATTGTTCCAGAATAAAAGAAAATCATCCTCATGTCATTTAAAACACAGATGCAAACTCCACATTTTGTTGCCATTTCTGAGTTTTCATGAAATGTGTAATATTGCCAAGCCTGTGATAGGACAAAAGGATCAACTCTTCAGCAGTTTTATTAGTTTTGATTTTCCTTTTAGAATTTGCTATCATCTTGTCTGTTTCCTCCGGGACCCTGTTTTCTTCTCTGTTAGCAGTAAGTCGAAAGAAACTCAGCTGACAGACTGGAAGGAAGACTGTTTTCCTTTGCCCCTTGTTTCGTCCTCCTCACTCCTTCCCCAGTTGACACAGAAATTAGTATGTTCCTTGTAGCTAGTTTTTCCAACTACCTTTTTAGTTTTTGAAAACTCCCCTCTATTTGAAAGAAAAGATCCAGAGACATAAAAGGTACCGATAAAACATTTATTGCCTCGTCCAACCCCAGGTATTGTAAATAATAAAGCATTGGTTGCAGATTAAACGCTTAATGATTTTCTTCCAAAGGTCTCTTCTAGCTTTAGGTTTTAAAGACTATGATGATTTGTGAAGAGAAACACTGTCCAGCTACCAACGAGAGGATGTTTGGGGAAGGCTGTCCATCTGGGCAGGATTACTTGGAAAATATGCTTTAGGCTGATGAAAGATCTGAGAAATGGTGGACCTTTCATTCTTTCTTTTCCACTTGTTGTGTAAGGCCTCCAAACCCAATACCTGTAGGGCCAAAATTTTTGGCATAGCAAACTGCGAATGAAAAGAGAACAAGGGGCTGGTTAGCACATTATTTCAGATCCTTCTGTCTGGATACAGCCCTTTCCCCCGTGAGAGACTTCTTTTTGATAAATGCATTCATAAACTAACTTGTAAGTAAACCGAACTCTCTTTTAGATCGCCTCATAAAAATTGTTTATAAGGCTTTTCACTTCCCTGTTTTCACAGGCGTTTGCTCATTTGAGGCAACGTCATCTGGCCAGGTTGCCTGCCCAGCGTCCCCACTGCCTCCTGCCTGTCCGGGCACACGGAAGGACTTGTGGTTCCCGGAATGAACCCTGATGCCCCCATTGGTGTCTTTGTGCTCACTGCTTCCTGTTCCTGGAATGCCCCCCACCCCCCAACCCCACACTCATCCTTCCAGGCCCAGAGGAAGCTTCTCTTCTAAGAAGCCTTCCCTCACAACGCAGGCCGATCATTGTCTTGTATGCTACTGCCCTGTGTACGGTCCGCTACTAGAGCTTTTTTTCACTCGGAAATGCCATTGTTTGTCTACATGTTGATTTCCCTGCTGGCTACAACAATATTTGAGGGTTTTAAAGCCTATAAATGCTGAGGCGAGTCTTGTGTCTTCTACTGCCAAGAGCAGGTAACCATCAGGTCCCATTCTGTCTCCTCACGGGAAAAACTTTGACAGCCCACGATCTGGATTAGGAACGTCCTCCCTGTGGCCCGTCTCTCATTGCTCCCCTCACCCCACTCGAACACACACACTTGGAGATCTTGCGACACCATCACTAAATGAAAGGGTGGGAGGACCCCACTGAGAGACAGAACAGGCCTGTCACAGACAGAACACAGCATCTTTAGGAGAGGCTGTTAGGGTGAGGTTATAGTTGAGGCCTTGAATCCCTTCCTTTTTGTAGTGTCAGGAAAGAGCTGAGCCTCTGCCTCCTCCACGAGACAGGAATCCTGGAGGCAACTAGGGGCAGAGCTGCCTCCAGACCAGAAGGAAAACCTTGTCAGCTCTGTCTCTGATCAGTAAGTGATGTGTAACAACAACAGGAATGTCAGGAAGGAAAGAGCGAGGGAGGGCGACACGGAGGGAGAGGGAAGGAAAACAAGGAAGAAAGGTAGATATGTCTTGATGAACTGAAGAGAGGCCAGACTGGGTTCATGTCCCCCCCCACCCTCCCGCCTCAGTCCCCTCTATGTCCCACTCGGGGAGAGAGGGTATTTGGTTTTCTGGAAGAGAATGATGCTGCTTGTCCAGGCCTGTGGTCTCTTCCAGGACCAGAATCAGGACACTGCTTCCTCCGCTCCTCTTCCACCCGGGCACACAGATGCCCTGAACCACTGAGCGAGCATCTGCAAGCATCAGGTCCCCCGCGTGCTCCACTGGAGAGGACCAGAGCTGGGGCAGGCGGGAGATTTCTTTCCCTTAGGTGGGTTTGTGCCCCATCCTGAGACTCCAAACCCTGCTCAGGCTGAGCAGCCATGCCTCCTGGCAGACCCAAATCTCTCGGCATGGACGCAACTTCTCCCAAAGGACGCTCCTCGGGAAACATCTCAAGAGAGACTCCGGAACCACTCACCTTTGCAATAAAGTTCCCCATCTTTGTCAGTAACGTTCGTAGACTCTAGACTTTTCCCACAGATGGCACAGCGAAAACAGGTCTTGTGCCAAGGCTGAGGGGCACAGAAGAGCAAGAGAGTTACATATTTAATATGGCGGGCAGCATATTCTATTCCCATGGTAAGTCTGCTGACCAGCAGCATATAAAAGAATGCCACTATCGTAATCATTCATGTACCTAATAGGTCCCCTGGGGTTTGAAGAAAATGAGATGCTAACTTGGCCAACAATTCTCAGAACTCCTAAAAATAAGCTTATCGAAGTGACTTCTATATATATTCCTTCAGAACAGACTAGTAGATAAGTGCTTCCCCTTTGTAAAAGACCAAGGAATAAACTGGAGAGGGGAACTTGGACTTGGGGCAGTGGGTAACATTTATATTGAATATAAATCTAAAGGAAAAAGTGAAGAAATAAGACAATTATCCAGGTAATTCAACCTCATTTTAACTCTATTTTCAGCAGAAGAGAGTTGCATGGCTTGGATCATGCAGAAAATTGCCTGCCTGAGGCACATCTGCTTGTCTACCAGGCACAGCCTAGGGGTTCTCATGGCCATATGTTCACATGGCCAGTCTTGTGTTTGAAGTGAGACAGTTTCCATGGCCCTTCCCCGCTCACTTATTAGGTTGGTGCAAAAGTAATTGCAGTTTAAAAGGTTAAATTGCAAAAACCGAAATTACTTTTGTACCAACCTAATAGGACCGTGTTTCCCTGAAAATAAGACTCAGCCAGACCATCAGCTCTAATGCATCTTTTGGAGCAAAAATTAATATAAGACTGGTCTTATATGAGACTCGGTATTATATTATACTAATATATTATATTATGACTGGGTCTTACATTAAAATGAGACCTGGTCTTATATTAATTTTGGCTCCAAAAGACGCGTTAGAGCTGATGGTCCAGCTAGGTCTTATTTTCGGGGAAACACGGTATGTGCAGGGTGTTTTTGTTTTCATCAGGCCCAAATCCTTTGATGAATACCCTGGCTTCAGGCCCGAAGCTGGAGTTTGTAAGTGTGCATTACTACCTGACATTTGATGACTCTCCCGATTGCCAGGACATTTGTGAGTGAGGATTGCTTCTTGCTGCTGTGAGGTGTTTGCTCTATCTACCACTGGTGATGCCAGCAGCAGATTGAGTTACATAGTGGTGACACTCTTCTGGATGACTCCCAGAGCTGTCACCTTTCTGGAAGGACTTGTGGACACTGCAGAGCAGGGGGCTTGTGCACCGCTATCTCCAGAGCTTCTAGATGGGTGCCTTCCACTTAGTGGGCTAATGCTGGCTGCCACGAATTCACCAGGTCTAGTTTCCAAGGACACTTCGGGTGACAGTTGCAGCCCAGGAAAGTGGGTGAATTTGGATGGCTCCTAATTGGTCCCTCAGAGCTAAAGAGAATGAAGGGTCTGGCTCCCACCCACCCGCAGTTCCTACTTTCCTCTCTCGTCTCTCCCAGCTGATCTAGTGGAGATGAGCAAATCCCATTTGGCTCATATAGAAGTCCTTACCTTGCCACCTCCCATCACCTTCTCCGCAGCATAGACTGACTTTCCGCATCGAGGGCACTTCTCTGACTCCCCAAACTTGGCAGTGAACTTGGAAGGGTTGCTGGTGGTGGCTGAGCGTGCTGCCTTTGGGGACCTGATGGAAATAGACAGATGAACGAAACCTATAGACCTCCCTTGGCAGACAGTACTAGCTGTGTGACCTTGAGCAAGTGACTTAGACTCATCTGGAAAATGGGGATAATCACGATGCCTTCCTCCAGAGTTGTTGAGAGGGTTCAATGAGGTGACGTGAGTAAAGCATTTAGAACAGTGCTTGCCTGGCATGTAGTAAGGGCTAATAAATATTTGCTATAATTGGTTTAAACCTTTCCTTTCTGTTGCAAAGCACTTAGCAAGTGTTCCATGTATGTTAGCTTGTATTATTGTCATTGTCATTATTGTGTTGTTACTGCTATGACTGTTTAGGTTTTAATGAAGCCCACTTGGTCTGCTTTCTGAAACAAGTTGTGAAAATATTTTAGGGCCAGATGGGATCTTGACAGTTGATACTAAACAAACTGTAGTCCAATGAGCTGATGCATTCCTCGTCCCCATGTGAGCCGTGTCCAAGATAGAGGCACAATAGCAGCCCCTGTGTTTCTGTGTCTTTTGGTGTTTCCTTGTCCTGAGGAAATTTATCACTGAGTCTCACCATAATCTCTAAAGTAAGCAGGGCTAGTTGGAGAAACGTGAGGGTTAGAGGGACAACTGCTCATGCATGACTCAGGCAACTCATGACTCAAGGAGCTGGGACGAAACCGAGCTCTCCAGACTCTTGTTCCTCTTTGTGTAGCATCATAAGAAAGCTCTAATATAGAAGAGTAAGCCTTGGGTAACACGTGGCAGAGGACACAATTGGTGTCATCCTTTTCTTCAAACAGAGTGCCCAGTTGGGAGTAAGTAGTGAGAAAAATGAAAATGACTAATCACACATCCCTGTACTTTTCCAGGCTTTGCCATGGGCTCCTCTCTTAGAAGGGACCAGATGACTCTTCAGACGGTCTAACTTCTCTTTGGGACACTGCCTCAGTTAGGATGGGCCTTTCTGCCCAATCCCACCACAGAGCCGATCCCGGGTACCAGCTGGCCAGACAGCAGCTGCAGGTGAGTAGCTGTCAGTCTGAGGTCAGCAGCATATTTGAGATAAAACAGACTGGTAGAGGGAAGAGGCACAGTGTGATACCCAGCTTCCCTAGGATAATGTTGGGGGGAACCTCAGCCCTGTGTGGGCTACAGGCAGCCAGGGAGACCCATAAAACGGTCATGATTGATTATTTACCCCTGAAGCACACAGCACATCCCTGCAGACCCACTCCTCCTGTGATATGGATATTCGTCAACTCACAACCCAAGGGGAGACCTCTTTTAGTGACAAGTACCTAGCAAATGGCCATTGCTTCCCTGCCATATTTATGTGATTTACACAGAAACGCTCAAAGAGAAGAAAAGAAACTCCATGCAGTTTTGTGAAGGTCAAACAATGGAACATCGTACATTCTGGGTTTTCTCTTGACATGCAAACCAAGGGCCTGGTGTAAAAGTAATTGCCCTTTAGAAAGGCAGATAATGTAAAGAGAGTCTTCTGAGAGATGACACATTGTTAAAACTTGGTCAGACCGAGTATTCCTATTGTTGGCCAGTCGACAATGGAGTCCATTCTCCCACTTCCAGAAAACGTTGCTATGGGAACAGAATGACCTGTCCTGATAACTGGGGCTTTCCCGGGGTGAGAGCAGCGGGGCAGTAACTCACTCTTGGAACTGGAGGCCCAGGTGTTCGCCCGTGTCGGTGCTGAGGCAGCCGGCGCCTTGTCCAAACCCGATCCCCTTGGGGCCGTACTTGCGCCCATAGCAGACCTTACAGTAGATCTCCGAATCATGAGCTGCGACCGTCGTGCTATCAAGAGCCTTCCTGCAGGCCACTGCCGAACAAAGGGAGGTCAGCGTGTTGGGCTTAGATTCCTCCCCGCTCCCCTGCACCTCCAATACCACGCTTAAGGCAAGAAACCCAGCACGAGGGGCCCTCCAGCCAAGAACACAACTTTGATTCCTGACCAAAGCTCTGTTCTGGGTTGTAGATTCCAAGGCAATTGTCATTTCACAGATGAGGACATTGCAGCACAGAGAAGGGAAGTAAAGTGTTCAATGGTAGAGCTAGAAAGAGGTGGAATTAGAGCTACGTGTGTGTGGGACCAGCTAAGAATGAATGTGTCTGAATCGGAAGAACCTGAATTCCTGAGTGTCTTACCCTAAATGACATCAGGGAAGTAAGAGTGTGTGTGTGTGTGTGTGTGTGTGTGATGGTTGTGGGGGTGGTGTGGGTGCAGGGACTAGGGGCTGAGGCATGTGAGGAACTTATTTTTTTCTTAGCCATATCAGAATCAGAATTGAGCAGTTTTTTTCCTTATCATGGCCTTTGAAGAGCACTGTGATATTCAAGGAGACAGTTGGACCCAGTTCTGGAAGCAGGAAGGGGGAGAGGCGGGTAGACCTGCCTCATAGATCCTTAGGCTTAGACCGGCCAGAGACCCCTGGTCACTACATTGCCTAACGTAAAGTGTCCTCCACAATGTCAAGTGTGTAAGGCACGTCCCCATTTTTCCAAAGAGAAGATTTATAGAAAGAATCTTTTTGCCAGTTTGAAAACAACTTTTAAGGGTGTAAAGTGACAGTGTTAAATACCTACCTATAATATTTAATTTAATAAAATCAGTCAGTCATATATTGATTTGGAGATGTTACTGTTTTCTAATCTCCCACAAATTCGGGAAACAATTGTATCCAAACTCTGTCTCTGCATCTTCAGCATCATTTCCCTCATCAACAGAGTGTTGCAGCTCATCGCCACTTCTGTCCGTGTCTGGAGAGGCAGCTCTGTTTGCACCTGAGTAGGAGGCTGTCAAATTCCAGATACCTGGAAATTGTATCTCGACAAGAATCTCCTATTAGCATAACATTAGGGCAGGTTCTTAAAAATATGTAGGATTTCCACAACTTAATAACTTGCTGAATTGCTTTGTAATAATGATCCTTCAAGGTTGTTTATAGTGATTTTCAGTGCTTATAATAGTGAGGTCATATCCCCAGGAATAAGAACACATGTGTGCTCAATTTATTTACCTCCTCTTTTTTTTTCCTACCAGTTCTGTGAAGTGACCTCTATAAGCAATTCAGCATTGAATGAGGTTGTTTCAGGCGAATATGCCTTCCACAGGGGATATTTTATTTTAAAAAATTAAGTAACTGAATATGAGAGTGGGAGTAGAAGATAAGGATGTGGCTAAGGTAGAATTGCTCAGAGGCTGGTGGTTGTGTGGCTGGGGAAACAGGCATATAGAAGTTTATTAAGCAATTATGTCAATGTTATGTGTGAAAAATTCTGTTAAAAATGTTTTTAAAAGAAATAATGAAGTAATTGAGACACTGTCTTATAACATGAGAGATTTTATAAGGCTTTGAAAACAAGGGAAACCATTTTTATGAGGAATAATTTTTTTGGAAAAAAAAAAAGCCTTATATTTGGGCATATGAGGTGTATACCTGTCTCCACCCTTCGTGTTGCTATGAGTTACCAATCTTTAGAACAATTTCTTGAATATTCATTGATGTTCTAGTCTCTGAGTTCCTTAAAGGCAAGACTTTTAATATCCTCAGAACAAGGCAAGGAGTCTGGCCCAGAATTAGTCTTCTGTAAACATTTATTGAATGAATGGATGGATGAATGAATGAATGAATGGATGCATGCATGTATGTGTGAATGGAGATCAGTCCACAGTTACACAGTAGTAAGTGGCAAAGCCATGACTGGCCTCAGATCCTTTGTTTTGACTCCTATTTCATTGCTCATTCCCATCATGCTCTGCTTCTGCCCTATCATGCTCTGGCCAGTTCTGTAGCCACATCCTGGCTTCTGACCAGCTTTCATACACAGGCCCGGTAGAGCAGTGCTGTCCAATACAGGATGTACTGTCCAACCCTCGCCTGCTACAGGATGTTCTGTAAACGCAAAATGCACACTGGATTCCAAACACTGACTACGAACAACAAAGAATATAAAATACTTTGTTAATAATTTGTATTTTGATTACACATTTACATTATAGACAAAATTATTATATTGTATTGTATATTAGACAATACAATTATTGTATATTGTATTGTATTATAGACAAAATTACAACTTTGTCTATATTGGGTTAGTTAAATAAAATGTTTTAAAATTAATTTCACATGTTTCTTGGTACCTTTTAAAACACATAGTTATTAGAAATTTTAAATGGACACATGTGGCCTGCGTTATATTTAATTTGGACTGTGCTGGTAGGGAGGATTAAGATTTGTCTAGAAAGGAGGCAAACATGGGCCAGGGGACAAGTTTAGGTAGCCTCTGCCTCTGTGAATTCCATTTTCATCAATTATAGGGTGGCCTGTGGACAGGCAAGTCTTGTGATGACAAAATAAAAAAGTGTGCTTCTCTCGAGGATCCTTCTTCCCCTTTAGAAACTCTTACTGCTCAGATCCCCATCCGACCTGTGACTTCTAAGGAAAATGTCAGAGGGTTAAAAGGAATGGACCCCCAATTGCTCAAATCCCTTCTACCATGGCTCCACTGACAGGGCATCTTCCTTCTGTCTGGGAAAGACAAGACACCCCTCACCGTGGAAAGCTTCCCTCCCATTTTCTGTTCCCACTCAGGTGTCAAAGTGGATCAGAGGAGAATGAAGCCCTAGAAGGCTAGCTTTCCACATCAAGAACTCTAGTTTTCTTCTTGGAACAACCTGTACAGTAGGTATAACCCTCTCCATTTTATAGACGGGAAAATTGAGGCTTGATAGAGAAATGACTTGCCCAAGGTCTCACAGTGTATGGCAGAACCCAGGTGCAAACCCTAATCATTTTTAGTCCATTTCCAGTGTTCTTTTCAATATTCCCCACTCCCACACTTTATAAAGGACACTAGATTTTGGACAGCAGCCAGAGAGTTATGGGATAAACTCTCAAGCAGTGACTTCTGGATAATTGTAGTAATAATAACAAATCTAGTGGATGTTGAACGGATGTGTTCAATGACTTAAAAATAATTCCCCTTTATTAAAACCAAAGCATGAGTAAATCTGCCAACCCAATCACTCAGAACAGAATTTTCCCCGGTTCTTCAATGATAATTATGTTTGCTGTGGGAGGCAAGGGATAATGGAAACGCCCGCCGCAGGGAAAATGTTACTATTTCTCACAGCTTAAGGATGGAGTGTCTCCTGCCCTAACAGATGGAGCGCAACGATTTACGTTCTGTTTGAAACAGTCTGGGGGCAGTTTGACACCTTGCAGCCACTGGGCTGAGACATGGAAGTGGGGTGAGAGACTATGTGGGGAGGGGTTCTGCCAAATGTCCCGTAAATCTAACCCTTAAGCCAGACTTACTGGAGGGAAGCAAAGAATGTTTTACGTAGCCAAAACAGACTGTTCTCCCAGAACAGGGCGAGCTACTGAGAAACTGTGGAATGCAGTGGTGTCAAGGAGGCTGGATGGGGAGCCTGAAGATACAGGTTCTACTCCTGGCTCTGCTGCAGATGCTTGTGATGTGGCTCAAAGATGGAAAATGACTTGTCCAAAGTCACATGAGTCGGGCAAAGCCAGATTCCCAGGTGAGCCACAGGGTCTCAAAGTTCCTCCAGTTTTAATGTTTGTGAATCTGTGTCTAGCAGGTGATGGTAAAGGATCCCTTTGTCAAGTTACTTGTGCCCAGGCGCTGAAACTCTCCCCTCCCCTTTCTGACTCTAGGAGAATTGGCATGTGTTGCCTCCGGTCTGACACAGGTTCTTTCTTAGGAAAAGCCAGTCACAGCTGACTTCAGTGACAGCTGGCCACTGGGAAAGAAACCTAGAGCCAGATCCGTCCTGGCTGCAGCTAATGGCTGTCTTTCTCTGCCAAGTCACACTTTGTAAATGTCGCCACTGGGATAGTTTTCACCACTGAGAGCAGTGGCAGGCCAGCTTGTTCTGACTTTGAGCTTCAGGGAAACAGCCTCTGAACTGGGCAAGAGGTGGAGAGAGGGTGTTCACGACAGCATGGTCCCTTCCTGAGGTGGGGCCTACAAGTGCTGGTTGTGACCAGTTCCCAGGGATGCCAACCAGTGCTGCTGACCTCGGGACCATACTCAGAGACGCACCAATATACAGGATCTGTGGCTAAATGTGAACGCTGAAATGCTCTCTGGATACTCAGGGGCCCTCATGGTGTTCACCCAACTCACTGCAGTGGAAACAGGTCTTGTGGAAACTCCTTCCATTGCACTGGATCTCTTCTGCGTGATAGACTGTCTTTTCGCAGGCTCCGCATTTTGCTCCTCCACCCCAGTTCGGCATCTTGAAGACTCTCTGACCAAGGTCAAGTCTAACAGGACATAAAGCAAATGCCCTAATTTCAGTCCTCGGGAGTGAACCAATCACCAATAGTGCAGTGGTCTGAAGACCAGGATACAGCCCCAGTTAGTTCGGTGGTTTGTTCGTATCATTCATTCATTCATTCATTCATTCATTCATTCAGCAAATAGTTGCTGTGTGCACCTCATTGAATAAGGCTCTGAGCAAGTCACTTTACTACTTTGGGACTCAGTTTTCTCAGGTTAAATTTCAAAAGCACTTGCTCTTGTGTCCCTCACAGGGTACTGGGAAGGAATGGATGAGTAATTTTGTGTGTATAAAGTTATATACCCATGAAGTATTATTATTTTTTCTATCTAGGGTTTTTAAAAATTATTCCATCAGGAGTGGCAATAATCTGTGAAAGTGGTATTATCTTCTTATCTAGTTCGGTGCTTCTTGGTTCACCTCGGATCTTGCTAGTTTGCAGATCTGGTTTGGTAGATCTTGGGAGAGGCAGGAAATTCTGCCTTTCTAACAGGCTCCAAGTGGTGATAATCCCGCTAGGAGTGGATCACACTTTGGGTAGCAAAGGTTTGGCTAATCTTGCGGATACGAATATATACTATATAAATACCCCATTCAGATTTATTCCTCCCACTCGTTAATTCCATTTTAAAGAACTAGCATTGCCCAGGCAGTAGGTTCTATTGGCACCGCACTACATCAGTGGTCTGGAAACCACCTTTTGTTTTCAGGGCTACCCACAGCTTGCTGTGTGCATTCAGATGAGCCATGTAGCTTCTCTCACAGCTGTCTTCCCACCTATACTATAAAGAGAGTCATTCTCTTCCTTGCTGCTTCACAGTGTTGTGCAGAGGACCAAACGACATGATGTGCAGAAAGGTACTTGTCAGAACTCACAGTGCCAGGTGTGATCGCAGGAGCCAGGTGACAATGCCGTGTGTGTCTTCCTTACCCTCTGAGTACGTTCTGCTGCAAGGAGCTGCTGATATAACACAGCCCTGAGCCATCTGTGTCTCCTCACCAGAGAATTATGTTTAAGAGACACTTAAACAAGGAGAGGCATCAACAAATTTTTTTCCTCTTTCTTTCTGTCTGCGTGTAAATATGAATCCAGTTCTCAGTTTCTCTAGAGACCTAACATACGCCATCAGGACTCAGTGAAATTTCTGAAATCCTGCCAGCCGCAGGGGGGCTGAATTTTCACTGGGGTCCTTTGGTGTCTAAGAAGCTTGGGGTGTCATCTTGTCATTGACACCAAGCATTATCAGGCCATTCCGATGGCTGCTTCTGACCTTCCTTTCCCTTCTGGGAAGGCAGTCACCTTCCTATCGTAGTTGGTGGTTCCCACTCAGCCTCCTGGGTCACTGGTCAGGAATGTGTGTCCCAGCCTCATAACAAAGACACGGTTTGCTCAGAGACGGAAGGTAAATAGCAAGCCAACTACTGAACCTGATACTAGGACCGCAGGGAACATCCCTACCTAAATGTCCCTACACGGAGCTGTTCCCCACTTAAAACAACAGTGTGAAGTTAGTCGGGAACATCCTATCTTTCCCCTCAGAGAGGCAGGCTTTTAATTCAGTAACATTTCAGTAAATAACATTTTACAAAAGAAACATTTAGAGCTTCTATTTCTATAGTTCAGGTTGTGTAGTACAGTAGGAAGAGCAACGGATTTTGAGTTGAAAGGCTTGGGATCAAGTCAACATTCATTTATCCATTCATTCTCCATGCATTTGCTGCCTACCTATCATGTATCAAGCAGTGCACCGGGTACTGGTGAGGAGTGAAGGGGAGGAAAACATAAAAATCAGTAATTTGTGTCTCCTAGAATTGAGAAGCCTAAGTTCTAGTGAGGGAGATAGGCAGGAACAAGAATACTGCACCAGAGAAGAGTCTTGGGAGAAGTGCCATGAAAACCCAAAGGAGGGACTGGCTACCCACACTTACATTGGGGATGAAAGCAGTGAGTTGTTGGAAGATCACAGAAGACGGCTCATCCAAATGGGGTTTTGAAGGGTGTCTAAGAGTTCCCCAGATAGAGGAAAGTGGGAAAACACTTCAGGCAGAGAAAAGAGGACACAGAAAGGCTTAGGGGCCTTAATGTCCCTGAAAAGAGCCCAAACTGTTTATTTTTTACTCCATTAAAATTTTTAGGACTTTTAGGATTTAAATAGATTTTCAAGATTTACCAACTCCCTCATTTACAAACAAGGTAAGACACAAGAAGTAAACATTTCGGAGTGCTTTCTTGGCTATTTTCTTTTTCTAAGAACCACCCTTCTCTGATTAAAGATGTTATAATCTCTGGAAAAGAGTAGAATCACATAATTTTGCTCATGTTCATTTTGATCCTGAGTTTCAAAATAGTATAAAACAGAGGAGAAATGTAATATATACCTGGGAATGTGACAGTGACACTTGTGAAATTAATGATGTGGAAATCTTCAATGAAAACAACCCTAGGTCAAATTTCTCATTTCAGATCTGCAGTGGAGATCTCATTGGCATGTCCTGCAAGTTAGTGAGAGAGAGATATGCCTCTTGGGTGTATGTGTGTGTGTGTGTGTGTGTGTGTGCATTCAGCAATTGCCTAGAGATGATACTTTTTCAGAGTGAGGCTAAGATTACAGATAATACCTTCTTCACAAAGTAATGTATCCGAGCACAGGGTTTTGTTTGTTTGTTTGTTTAAGTGATCATAAATCTCTGATATACATATATCAGGACTTGAAACCCAAAATAGAAATCCATAAGCATTCTATTAAACAGGTACTCAGTTCCTTTTCTAAAGATGGAAATGTAGCTATGGAGGCCAACCATAAAAGACATCTCTGATATTGTTCTTCCAATGCTCAAAGGCCAAAAGGCAAAGGGTATTGTAAAGCATCCTGAATTGAAAGACACAGGTTCTAGTCTTGACCTTGTGACCTTGAACTTGGGTGAAAAATGGCGATAATACCATTTCCTGCACAGGACCATTATGAAGGTCATAGAAATATGATGGGATTTAAAGCAGTACGTAGCTCCCCCGGGCCCCCATCTACTGGGGACATGTTCTAAGACCCCCAGTAGATGCCTGAAACCGTAGATAGTACTGAAACCTGTATATACACGGTTTCACTTAAAGGAAGCACTTTATGGCTTCCCTTTGGCACCTCCATGTTGCTGGCATCACTACTCTTGCACTTTGGGGCCATTATTAAATAAAATAAGGGTTGCTTGAGAATAAGCACTGTGTTCCACAACAGTTGACCTGATAACCAAGACGGCTATTAAGTGACTAACAGGCGGGGCACACAGACAGTGTGAATACGAGATTTAAGTCCTGAGTGAGACGACGCCAGATTTCATCACGTTACTCAGAACAGCAAGCAATTTAAAACGTATGAATTGTTTACTTCTAGAATTTTCCATTTAATGTTTTCAGACTGAGGTTAACTGTCGGTAACTGAAACCACAGAAAACAAAACTGCATAAGGGGACTACTTTATTGAGGAGCAATTATTCAAAGACAAGGCATTGTTGCCCCCTTTATTTCAGGGTGTTCAAATAGCACCAGTTTGCTCATTAAGTCGCTGTGATTTGAAAGCACATTTAGGTCCTGGCTTACATACCTAACCTTTTTAGCCTCCTGCATTGCTTTGGAATTCCTGTGTCTCAACACTCCCCTAGCCAGGCCCAGTATGTGAGTTTACGCTGTCAAGATACCAAGGGATGGGCCATTTGTTTATCAGCGTTGCCTGGCACAGGCAAGGGTCATTGAAGGTGGGACACCAAATATAGGCTTGCCTGTCACTCAGCCCCATTTGTCCCCTGGGTCACAATCTCCATCCCATCACCTGGCACTACTTCCTGGGCCAGTCCCGGAGATGGCTGCATTATCACAGATGAAGGCATGGCTCAGGATAGAAATGGGGACAGTCTGAGATTTACGAGGATAGGATAGAATGCAGGCCCTCCAACGTCAGCTAGGGAGAGGGTGGACGCCAGACTTTTGGATTCCCAGGTCCCAGTGAGAGCCGACCGGTATAGACTTATTACCAAATAATGCTGTGGACGAGATTATAGTGGGAATGTACTGCCATGGGAGCTGGGAAAAGCAGTGGGCAAGAGGCAGGAGGCCAGTTCTAGTTCTGTCTTGCTTCTTCGAAGCTGTGTGATCTTGGAAAACCATCCAAGCACTCTGAACTTCAACATCGTCTCTAAAATGGGCATACTAGTCCTATCTGTTTCAGAACCGCTGGGAGGATTGTGACAGTTCATGTACATCAAATCACTTTGTAAACTGTAGAGTAGTATGAAATGTAAGAGCTAATTAGTTCTACAATCACGTCAAGTTTCATTTATCAATCTGAATTTTTTTAAAAGAGTAACCTGTTGCGTTTCTTCGGCACATTCTTCCTAATCCAACTTTCTTTCTTTCTTTTTTTTTTTTAACTACCAACTATGAAGCTGACCGGTGACACCTTAGGGCAAAAGTGGGTGGGGTAGATAAAACAGACACTGAGTGATTCCGTGTCTTCTTTGCAGGGGTCCATTGAAGAATCTTACACCATGACTTTGAGCTGAGACCTCAAGCGATAATGCCATTTTCAGCTCGTCAGCTCAGTGTCGGTTCATGTGGTCACCCTATTGGATGTCTGATTCCACATAGATGAGTTAAATTCCACATAGTGAGTCTATACTGACTGGAGCAAATATTTTCAATCATAGAAACTTATATCTGGGATCTAAGTGATAATCATTACTAATATAATAATATTATTATTGAAGCTAAAGTATGTCCGGACACCAGCCCTTGGGGCAGGCACTGTGTCATAGCTCATTTAATCTTCACAGTAACCCCTCAAAGTAGGTAATATTACAAAATTTACTTTAGAGATGGGGAAATGGAGTTTTAGGAAAATCACGTTGCCCAATTGTCTGATTGGAACTTGGGTCTCTCTGACTCCAAAGCCGTGTTCTTGTGATAACATTCACTGCTATTCATTGTTTACTATGCACCAGTTGCCTTATATATACGCACTATCTCACTATCTTTAGTACCACAGACCTTCAGAGAAAATGTTGTTACCCCATTTTGCAGATGAGGAAAACTGAGACTCAGAGAGCTTAAGTGACTTATCTGAAGTCACACTGCTAGAAAGTGGCAGAGCTGCAATTCAAACCCCCGTTAGGCTGGTTCTATATCCCATGTCCCTGCTTACAACATACTGGAGGGGGACAAGGGACAGCACCTCTATTAACCAAACTTGGCAGTTGACAGGAATTGGTATCTGATTGACCCATTGTCTCTCCATGGGACAGACAGAGTACTCATGGGTGGGAGTAACAGGGAGACTGAATTCGATTCAGTAAAATAATGGACTTTCTAAGAGTCAGTGCTCTTCAAACATGGAAAAGTCTCCTTTGGGACTGGAGGGTGCTCGCTCTCTATTGATTTTATCTTTACCGGGGATGGATGTCCAAGTGGCTGCAATGTAGTGAAGCCCTTTCAAGCATCCTTCAAGCCGTGAGACAGATTTAGGGATCTCAGATGACTGGAGCCTCACCTGGCAGAAATGCCGCCTGATGGCATCCCCTCTCAAACACGGCTTCTTCTCTCTTCTCTTAATCCAGGTAAGAGAGGCAACGTAGCATAGTGGGAAAGCACAGGCTTGGGGAAGAACCAGACCAGGGTTCAAAAAACACTATCTGTTGGACCTTAGGCAAATTGCTCAAAATCTCTGAACCCAGGGTCCTCATGCATGGAAACGCAGGGTGAGAAGACTTGTCTTAGCAAGTTGTTTGCAGTTTAAACAAAATACTAACCCTGACAACGGTACTGTATATGAATGCATAATACATAGCAGGTGTTTAATAATTTCAGTTCCTTTCATGATTATTATTATTGCTATTGTTAATATTTATTTTTTTGAATTTTTTTGTTAATTTCAGGTGTATAAAACAGTGCACTAGTTAGACGTTTCACCCCTTAAAAAAGGGGTAACCTCCCTTTCCCAATCTATTGCCTCCCTGACATCGTATATACCTATTACAATGATTGTTAATATTTTATCTCTTTTTTAAAAATCCATTTTAAAATAAGCAAATTTCTCTTGGCTTTTTCTTTGTGGTCCTTCTGGTTCAGACTGTGAACCAACTCTGTTTCGCAGCCTCCAACTTGTGCTGCACCGGGAACAGATGCAGCCGGCAGCGAGGAGAATCAGGCCCCTTGTGTGGGGATCAGGGTGCCTCGTGCCAGGGACCACATGGCAGGCAAGGACCTCAGCCTGTGGCCTAGGACAGCCGCTTCCTCACTTTGGCAACTCTGGTGCCTAACACCAGGTGACCTCTCTGGTGACTTGTGCTTTAGAAGCAGCGAGCCCAAGCAGAGTCCCTCCACGGGGCCCAGGGGAACCATGGCCTTCAGCTTCCCCGTGTAGGGCATTCAAGGTCAGTGAAATACAACTCCTTGAAATACTCTCAAACTTCGGAACAGATTGTAAAGTCCCCCATGAAGAAGCCCTTTCACAAAGCCTGAGAAGTATAGGTTGCTTATTCTCAGCACAGAAATAAACCCAAGTGTTGGCTCTCATCCCTTTAAAACTTAGACACGGTAGGCACGTCTGCCCATTACACTAGGGCTGTCACATGCAGGTCATATTACATCTTTTCTTAAGTTATCTCTGAAGTGTGGCTGACTTTTACTCTCAGAAACTCACTGTGTTCTATTTCGCCCTTTGTAATTTGTGTTTAAAGATCACATTGCACCCAGGGTTACAACCTGACTCTGTCACTTTCTAGCCATGTGTGTGACCCTTAACAATTATTTTGTTTCCTTGACCTTTTGTTTCTTCCTCGAAGAATGACTTCTAGCATGGCTCATTGTGACAGTTAGATAAGCTAATATTGTTTCCTGCCTTCACAGGTCAGTAAACAACCAACAGATCATGATTAACCCTTTCCCATGATGTGGTTCTTATTCAGGCTCAGAGTAGGTTTCCAGCCTCCGCGGCCCTCGAGACAATCATTGTCTTCCTTCCTGCTTTTCTTTGCTGCAATGAATAACTACAGTTTTTCACATTTGAAGGCATCGCATTTCTCTCTGTCCGTGAAGCCCCACCCTGGATACGGTATTCGCAGACATCTGAGCAGCGTGCTTGTAATTGGAAGTCTGCCTGCCGCAGGAGTTGTATTTCTGTGTATTATATTCCTAGTCTGGATCCTTCCTCTTGTAAAACAAATTAATCATGTAACACCCGATTGGCTTGTTATTCACTCTGACCTCTGGACTTTTATCGTCACCACCCTCATACTTAGCAAGAAATCCTCCTGCAGTCTGTCAGGTTTGGTCCTGTGCCTTTTCCCAAAGGCCTTGCATATTTGTACAGTTTTATTAAGCTTTACGAAGTACTTTCCTACACTTTATCTCATTTGATTCTAAAAAATCCCTTTGTGATAGATGGCATTACCTTAATTTTAATGCTCAGAAAATGGAAACTCAGAGAAGTTAAGTGATGGTCAGAGTGAGAATTTGAATTGCCTCTATGACTGATGCTTTTTATTTTCTTCTATCTCTTTCTTCAGGTTCCCAGGATTTCTGAATTTGTATTCTACCAAGAATCTGTATCTACTTTTGCCAATAGGATTGTGGCTACTGATTTGCCTGTTGAATGATCCTGCTTACTCTTCCTCAGTCTTTCTCTCTGTTTCTCTTTCCATCCTGCCCCCTGGCCTGCCTACCCTTTCTCTAATGGATGGCCTGTGCATGCGGGCTGTAGATCACCTGTCTGCCTGGGCGGGAGAGGACACAGAGCCCTGGGGGTCGGGGGCACTCCCTGCCAGTAGCCAGGGCTCATTTTAAGGACCGGGTGGTTCAGAATGGAACCAAAGCCAAGCAAGAAGAATCCCTTACATTTTCTGGGTCATTAAGCAGCGATTAATTGGACGTACCCAACATTGAGATTCAGCCCCCAAAATAATATCCTGAGGACACAGGCTATTTCTATTTCCCCCCCTTCCTGCTGTTCATGCCCATTCTCCTCTGCGTTGTGTTAGGGCTGCCTGGGCCTCCCCAGCCCAGACACAGGAGATGGTCAATGCAAGCTCACTGAATTTCATTGCATTGTACTGCAGAGAAACAAGCTTTCTCCCAACTGGTTCATCTATCTTCTGCTTCTTGGGTGAATCACTGTCCCAACTCAGGGATGGGAACAGAAATTAGAGGCGGTAGCTTTGATCTTTGGACAGCATCTCCGCTCAGACCACCCCTTAAAACCACTTCTCAATTCTCAGTCACACTCATGCCTGTCATTCACTGGGATGTTTAAAAAAAAAAAAAAAAATCCTGGACTAAAATCTAGAGGAAATACTGGGAATCACCCCCTCATCCCCAGCTGGGAATTACCCTCCCACTAAACAGAGCTTTTAATGGATTTTCAACATACCATGTTTCCCAGAAAATAAGACCTAGCCAGACAATCAGCTCTAATGAATCTTTTGGAGCAAAAATTAATATAAGACCTGGTCTTATTTTACTATAAGACCCGGTATAATATAATATAATATAATATAATATAATATAATATAATATAATATAATATAATATAATATAATATAATATGTAATATAATGTAATGTAATATAATATAATACCGGATCTTACATTAATTTTTGCTCCAAAAGACGCATTTGAGCTGATTGTCTGGCTAGGTCTTATTTTCGGGGAAACACGGTAGCAATGTCTTTTTCAGATCCTGTTTTGATTAATTTAAATTATTAATGCAAGCCTGTTGCTGAACATCCTTGGGATATAAAATTCACTTTAAACTAACAAACTTGAATGAGTATTTCCTATGTGCAAGACAGTGTATGGTGAACTGTAAAAATGTCAGTCATTCACTCATAACTTTGGAATAGCATAGACTCCTTGTATTTTGAGCACTGGAAAGCTGGAGTCTGCTGTATTGTCTCTATTTGCCACTTTGTAACTATGCAGTACTTTATAGTTTAGAAAAATGTTACCACATCCATATTGATCCTTGCAAAAAAGACTAAGAACATGAGGGCAAGAACTTTCTCAAAGTCACACATCCATTCATTATGTAATTCTAGGTTGAGAATGCAGGTCTTTTGACTCAAACAACAGGAAACATTCCACCATGAAAATAGTTTTAGACCAAAAATAATCCTGTACTCATTTCTCTGTGAGGTTCCCTCAAACCCCCAAATGTCAATCACCCTTTTAGGAGTTTTCGAAACAACTGCTAAGCCTACATCAGAATCCGGCATAACTTGAGTCTCCTCACATAGAACCAGAATGGAGGATGGCATGTGGGATGTGACACGCACCCTTACTCTATGGGACCTTTCATAGTACCAACCAGCCACCAAGCCAGCAGCCCACCCACAGCCCAAACACCTGCTTCGCTCCGCTTACCTGCCTGGGTGGTCTCTGTCAGCTCAACTGAGTGAAAAGGGGGACTCTCCTCCTCTTTAAATATATGGAGGCCGTCACCAGCCTTGGCCTGTGGAGGAAAGGGCGGGAGGGAGGCTGAGGGGAGAGGGGGAATGAGACACGAGAAACACAACTGCTATCAGAGGCTGAAAATAGCCTGTGACCAAAGCCCTGAGTTTTGTTCCACCCCCCCCCACCCGCACCCCCACGCCAGCTGTGAGGCCCTTGGAGAACAAAATTGCTTGGGTTCTGTTTTAATTGCCAATCACCCATGGCAACAAGGGATCAATTTGTGGCGGGTAAATTTCTGACCAAGTGGTTGGCACAGGAACAAGAACAAAGAATTTTGTGTCTAAAATCATTTTTCCAGGCTGCTCCTCCCCTGACCTTTCTGGAAATCAACGTGAGGTACCTGAAAATGAATCATGAGCCCTATCTGGGAGCCCTCTGGAACTCCAAGCCACAGGTCAGTACACTCGTGAAGAGAACTCAGAGCTAAAAATAAGAGTGATGGGTGTCCGAAACGATACTTAGATAATCTCTTCAAAGAAGCTTGGGGAGAAAGGTCAGCTGATCATCAGGGTCCTGTCACTCCACAGCCTGCCATCTTATGAAGAACAGTTTTCTCTCAAAAGTTTTGAGTTACTTTGCTCATCATCTGTCTCCACTTAAGAATTTAACATAACAATGCATTGTATGTATGGCAAGTCTTGATAAGTCTCTGTGAACTCACATTGTCTTTGGAGGTCTAATTTCTCTTTGCCTGGTCTGTACATATTTTTGGCTTTGATCAAGCATCAAGGACTCATGAATTAGAGAATTTGATAGTTGACAAGAAGTTCGGAGATTTAATAGACTAATTCTTGTTAGTCTTTATGTTGTGGCTGATCTAACCGAGGCAGCTAACTTGTTCAAGGCCAGACAATAAGTCATTGGCAGATTCCACATTGAAATTTAGCCACATTGCAATTCAGGTCATTTGTCTCTCAGGTGAAGGTGCTTTCCACTAGGGTTGACCTGAACGCTGAGGTTGGGTGTAGGAAATACCTACATGAGGGGGATATAAAATCCAGCCTTGCAAATCAGCCGTATTAGCCCTTTAGTTACACGCACACAGGAAACAGTAAAAGAGTTGAGAAATGGAATATTTCACTATAAAGGAGATCATGGTAATTTCACAAATATAGACACAGCCCAACCTCCTATGAGATATCCTTGGCCTATGCGTTGCAAAAATGTATTATTGCAAAGGAAAATAGTGAATACTCTAGAATGTTAAATTTAGAAGGGACTTTAGAAGTCTCCTAGGATAGCAGCTTTCAAATTTCATGTTTTTTTTTTTTTAAAAATGATAATACTTTTTTCTATAGATATTAAATGGAACATCAATATATAAAGCAGATAAAAGGATTTCCATGCTTGAAATAAACAGGGGGTCTAGTAGTCACTCACATAGCCTTTGCCTGAACCCACAAAGTGGCTTCTAAAATACTTTTTAGGAACAAAATTTTAAAGTCATAAGTATGGCCCACCACTTTTATTTTATACATACAGATATTAAGGTCCACAGAAGAGATTTATTTGCTCAAGGGGAGATGCAATGTATACAACAGAATTATTTCTGGAGCCAGAAATCTGGGTTTGACTGATGTGTCTGACACTTAAAAAATGTTTTCTAGTTACACAAGTAACACAGGAATGCACTTTTACTGTGAAAGACTAAACAATAATGATGTATTTAAGGTAAAATGTACAAGTGCCCTCCCACAATCCTACTCTCCTTTCCAGAGTTAATAACTGACAATATTTTCGGTTTTACTAACTTGAGTCATCTTTTAAAAGGGGATTTTAGTTCATTCACATTTATTGTGATTTTGGATACATATGGACTTATTCCTTTCATCTTATTTTATGTTTTATTTTTATAACGGTTCTTTTTTCTTTTCTGGCCTTCTAATAATAGTTTACTTTGTGCTGTGTTTTTCTCTTATGAGTTAGAGAAGATTCTCTTCCTCTAGTTTATAAACTAATGCCACAATGAATATATGTTTTTATTAACATATAGATTTAATTGGTAGCCATTTTCTGTTTTCTTCCGTGAAATGAGAAACTTACAGAACCTCAGCACACTTTCACCATCATCACGTTGCCCTCTTCCTTCACCTTGACCTTGTAATTACACACCTGCCCACCACCCCCCATGTGTGGATCATCTGGGATTTTAGTTCCAGGTTGTAATTAGGTTTGCTCATTATGCATCTGTAGTTATTTAAACCTAATTATAAAGTTGACTGCTTTCTTCATTCAATTACTATTTCTTGTATGATTTTTGTATCTTACATTTTTAAGTGAGAGAGAGAAAGAGAGAGAATGGATTCTTAATGAATTAATTGAAAGAGTCTGCTGGAAATGAACAAAAATCTCACACCATTGGAAAGGTCTTCCTATTAATTTGCTAGACTGCCATAACAAACACCGTACACTGGGTGGCTTAAACAACAGAGATTTATTTTCGCACACTTTCGGAGGCTAGAAGTCCAAGACCCAAGTATCAGCAGGGCTGGTTTCTTCTGGGGCCTCTCTCTTTGGCTTGTAGATGTCCATGTTCTCCACACGCTTTCGTAAGGTCTTCCTCCTCTGGTATCTGTGTCCTAATCTCTTCTTCTAAGGACACTGGTCATGATGGATTATGGCCCATTCACATGACCTTATTTTGCTTTTAAAGGAACTGTCTTTACATACAGTCACATTGTGAGTTACTGGGGTTTAGGACTTCAGTATATGAATATGGGGGAAACACAATTCAGCCCATGACAGTTTTAATTTTGCCTAACACTTGAATGCTACTTCAACCGTCTCTAGAGTTGTACTGTCCAATATAGGAGCCAGGAGTCACATACAGTTATTTATAGTGAAATTATTTAAAATTAATGAAAATTAAAAATTCAGTTCCTTAGTCATAGCAGCCATATTCCAAATGCCCACACTTGGCTAGTGCCTGCGCACTGAACAGCATAGATATAGCATGTTTCCATTCTTACAGAAGTTCTCCTAGGACTGCTTTAGAGCTTTTTCCTCTGAAAAATGAAGCAAGTCCATTTTGGATTCTATGACGAACAGATAATATTAAGCATGTGTTGGATGCATAACAGGGTGCTCAGTCGATATCAGCTGAATGTTGACTCAGCTGTAAATAAATGACAGTATTAGAACTGGAACCCACCCTTTCTGTCCCATCGTTCCCCCAGAAGAACCATCAGTGAGTAAACTATTGATAAATATAGGGCATAAAGAAGCTCAGAAAAGAGAGGGAAGTGGGACAATGAGGGTAATCTTAAATCCATGCCTTAAAACACTACTTTTATACCCCAAATCAGAATAAACATTATTCTATTTAATCCTCATAAAAACTTGGTAAAGAAGGTATTATTTTACCCATTGTCCGAATGAGGAATGAAATAAATGCAACTCAGGAAGGCTAAGTAACCCCTCCCAGGCCACACAGTTGAGTCAACAATGAGTCAATGTCAATGTCAGAACTGGAATCCACTGCTTTCTCCTCTTCATGCCTCTAGAATAACTAAAAACTGGTAAGTCATTGGGAAACACAGATCACTCAGGTGACAGAGAAATTTAAACCAGATCAGACTCCAAACCCCTTCTACAACAGTGGTTCCCAAAATTGTTTGACCGTTAGTAAACATCTTTGAGCAATATACACATATACATACATAGGTATATATGTGTATTTTTAAAATAAATTATAAAAATTACTGTAATATTATACATTATGAAACATACGCAAGACTATATGCTACAAATATAAAAGTAAATATAATAAAAGTTCCAATTCATTTTCTCATTCTCCAGTATTGTTTCACATGCTTCCTCAGGCGCTGGTCCCCCTTCCACTTTGGAAATCAGTGCTATAAACGATGCCATACAAAGGGGGAATATGCCATAGAAGAACTCACAGGCCTGGGAATCTCAGCTTCCATCTGCTCATCCAAACCTCTCTGAAAAGAAGCATGACTGGACCTTAATGTATTCAATATCACTCACATTCTTAGAGTAACCAGGGCTTTTCACTATGTCTATGCACCCGTGGTCTGACATTTGCCCTTGGCTCTTATTTCAAAGAGAGAATTAATTTAAAACTATCACTCAGAGGTTGCTCCTGGTCATGTGTCTCATGCATGAAAGGCAGAGAAATGGGCAAATGCAATGCTTAAATGCATCAAGATGCTTCTTTTTCCTCGAGAGATAAAAACAAACATTGTCATCTTTACTGAAATGAAGTGAAACTTAGCGAAACAAATAGTTGATTTACTGGCATCATCCAGAACTTTTTTATTGTTCTTTGTTTTTATGGCCATTCATCACTTGCTGATTATGGTGATAACAGTGTTCCTTACATACTGCTTTTCAGCTTAAAAGCGCTTCTACTTGTTTCTCTCTTGGGTGTGATCTCTCTCCCTTCTCTTTGTGTCCCTCTATGTGTGTTTCTCTCAAGTGGTAGGAGGATATAGGTGTTTTTAGTCCCTTTTTACAGATGAAGAACCTGGCCTGAGAGGTTAAGTCACACAGCTAGTAAATGGTAAAGGCAGGACTTGAACCAGGTTCTCTGCTCCAGAGCCAATGCTCTGATGGTAATTTTAATGGATCTCATCGGCATTATGTAGTTGAGTAGGTCCGAGAACCACCACAAGTCTGAGCACCTCCACAGCCAAAGTACCAACTCAAGTACATCTCGCCCTGAGAGATTGTTAGCAGGGCTTTACATCAGTGGTCCCATGGTTCAGTAGGCTCAATAACCTACATTGGTTATTTCTACATTGGTTATTCAGCCAGTACAAAACTTCTAGGAGAAGCCTGAGCAGAACAAGCCCCTGAGGTGGGGATCACAGCGCCAGCAAATTGACAGATGCAAATCAACTCACAGAGGTTCAGAAGTGGATCAATGAAATTGTCTTCGTAGGAGCTATTTCCATAGGTTGAGTAGAGTCCAGGACTGTTCATTCGCTTGTGTCAACAACAGATACTTAAACAATTTTTTTGAATCCAGCCCTTCTCTTTAGCCTTGCTCCTCTTATTGCTCGGGTTCAGATGTCTGCCTTGATGTTTTCTGAAGCCCCCCACACAATTTCTCCCGCCTCTCTCTGCGGCTCACATTGCTACCAGAGTCCTTTCCAAAACACAGATCTGAAGAGCTTGAAGAGCACTGTTCACACCCTGTTACTAAGAGATCCTGTTAAAAATCTTTGACATGGCATTCAAGTTTCTTCATTTTGCCCCAAATTAACTTTCCGACTTTTTCTTCTACCCCCCCCCCCCCCCCCGCTTTCCCTTATCCTATCGTTCAGCCTCTCCAGTCTAATCACTGGTCTCTAAAAATAGCCAGCCATTTCATGCCTCTCTGCTTTGCTCATGATCCATCCTCTGCCTGGAATGTCCTCTGCCTCCTTAACCTGCCCCCTCTGGTGGAATCTTCCTTACCCTTCCATGAGCAGCTCAGATGCTACCTCTTCAGGCAGGCCTCCGCCCCCACCAGGTGATGTGCTGCTCTTTGCTCCTGGCCCCAACACTCCCTTCACACGTCTCGTTATAAGGAACGTTGGCTCGTTATTCCCATGTTACTTTGGCTCATGCGATGGTGGACTCATTAGGGGAACAGAGAGCACCTTATTTATCTTTGTGTCCTTGGTGTTGGCACCTAGTAGACATTTGACAATTTGGGGTTGAATGTATTCATATAACGGAATGGTTTCGAGAGGTCTTGAAAGGACTAAATTCCTACCCGAGGTGAAATAAGCCACAAGAGAGAAAGCACAAATTCAGCAAGACGAAATTACTTATTGAAGCATGTAGTCACTCCACCTAAACTGTTAAAATAAGGATTGGATGCATTTTTATAATAGTTGGAAGACTTTTATTGACTTTCACGAAACAGTTCATGCTCTGCCTAAAGCGGCAAGAGCATCGGCTTGGAGTGGACATGTATGGGTTTCCAGACTCAGCTCTGTTATTGACTTCGCTGTGTGCCCTTTGACAAGTCAGTTCCCCTTTCTGATTCTTTATTTATAAATGTTCATGCTGGGCAAAACGACTTGTAAAGTGCCTTCTAATTCTCAGAGTTGATGATTCTTCTTTTCTAGGTAGAACAACTAAGTCTTCATTTCCCTTTCAGTGTGATGATCCTTAGCAGAAAGAGCAGGTATCTCTCTTGTCACAAAAACACCTCTGTCTGATGGTGGCCCCATTACATAAAAATTGGATATTAGGAAGAGCACAAAAGATGTTATAAAGTACAAGTTCCTGATACAGGGTAAAAACAAAAACTAAAACAACCAACAAAAAACTCCTTACACAAAACTCCTCTGTCCCTTTAAAGTTGAAAGGCCACACCTCAGGCTAAGAAAAAGACCTTAGAAGTGTTAGTTGATTTGTTGGGTTCATCAAGATGGAGGATAGAATAAAGTGCTCGGGTCACACCTAAAGACATTTAGAGAGGAAGGAGAAGATGCTTAGATGTTGAGTTTTAAACTCAGGTCTTCAGGAAGGCATTCTACAATGTGTCATAGGTACAAAGAGAATCGGAAATTCTCAAGGTGGTGAATACTCCTGTGTCACTGGCTCCTGCTAGATGCTGTGATGATTTTCTCTTGTACAGAAGCAAATCAGAAAGCCACCCTCCCCCCACACCCCAATATTCTGACATGCTGTTCTACCCAATTTTTAAAAATGGACATTATTTTTCAGAGCAATTTTATGTTCACAGCTAAATTGAGTGGACGGTACAGAGCGTTTCCATATACCCCCTGCCCCCACCTACGCAGGCTCCCCCAATATTAGTATCCTGCACCAGAGTGGTACGTTTGTTACAATCAGTCCACCTACACTGACAATGACACATCATTATCATCCAAGTTGCATAGTTTACATTAGGATTCACTCTTGGTGTTTTATATTCTATGAGTTTTGACAAATGTATAATGACATGTATCCACAATCACAGTAGCATACAGAGTAGTTTCAATGCCCTAAAAATCCTCTGTGCTCTGTCTATTCACCGCTTCTCTTCCCCACCAACCTCTGGAAATAACTGATCTTTTTATTGTCTCCATAGTTTTGCCTTTTCCAGAATGTCATATACTTAGAATGATATAGTATGTAGCCTTTTCTGATTGGCTTCTTTCACTTTGTAATATGCATTTGAGATTCCCCCATGTCTTTTCATAGCTTGCAGCTCATTTCTTTCTAGTGCCAAATTATATTCCATTGTCTGGATGTACCATTGCTTTAGTTAGCCATCTAACGAAGTTAGCAATGGAGGACATCTTGGTTGCTTCCAAGCTTTGGAAATTATGAGTAAAGCTTCGATCAACATCTGTGTGCAGGTTTTTGTGCGTATATAAGTTTTCAACTCCTTTGCCTAGATACGAAGCGCTGTGATTGCTGGATTGTACATATGTTAAGAGTGTGATTAGTTTTGTAAGAAACCACCAGGCAGTCTTCCAAAGTGGCTGTACCATTTTGCATTCCTGCCAGGAATGAATGAGATTTCCTGTTGCTTCACATCCTTTACAGCAAAAGGTGTGTGGTGGTATCTCATTATTTTAATTTCAGTTCCCTAATGACATATGATGTTGAGCATCTTTTCATATGCTATTTGCTGTCTGTATATCTTATTTGGTGAGGTATCTGTTCATGTCTTTTGCCCATTTTTTAATTGAGTTGTTCATTTTCTTGTTGAGTTTTAAGAGTTTTGTATCTTCTGGATAACGGTCCTTTATCAGATGCCTTTTGCAAATATTTTCTCCCAGTCTATAATTTGCCTTCTCATTCTCTTCTCAGTGTCTTTTGTAGAACTGTTCTCATTTTTAATAGACCCATTCAAGCAAAATTCTACTTTTAAAGTGCTTTAGCAGAAATCCCACATATCCAGAAATTTCTTTCTAGACTATAGAAACAGGCTTTGTTTTGTTTGTATTTCCTTGACTTAGGAATTAATAGAAATAGAAGTTAGAAAAGTGATCTGTGGTCATATTTGTTATAACTTGCAATGTGTGTTTTTAATATCCATTGAGGAGCTGTCTTGGGTTGGCACACTTAAACTCTATTTTTAAACCTACTTTGCTACATCTGAAGTCATAGACCAAGGGATTTCAACTAATGTTCCATAAACCTACAGGAGATACAATCTATTTGTCACTGAGTATACATATACATACTGTGATGGCAATGTTTGTCCCCTGGAATGTGAACTAAGAAGACGGTGAGATGCTCTGTGAGTGAAAAAAAATTTCCTGGGAGGATTAGCTGGAACCTAAGAAAGGTCTCCTGTTTTCTGGAAGATGGGAATACTTTGCCTCATGAATATTTGAGAGAAAGTGGTCAGTTTAGTAAGTAGCTCTGGTAACAGAATGCCATCGTGCTAAATTAGGGGGGCCAAATATATGGTGTGACGACTATTGATCTTTTTTATAGATGCTGAGAGGTGCTGGTGGGTGTGTTATTGTCATTGCTGACTTGTTTGGTGACATTTCAAATCTATGAATTCCTTCTAGTGAGTTCTCCCCAGATGCTAGGACTTCAAAGTTCTCCAACAATTCTCAGAGGCTATAGAGTCAGTACAGTTAGACCCCAAAACTTGATGGTCTGAAACCATCAAGTTTCAGATGGTCTGAAACTTCAAGTTTCAGACCATCTGAAACCATCAAAACCTGTAACATTTTCAGTCTGCAAAGAAAGATTGCATTATGCATTCTCTTCTGGATGTGTCAAAGCAGGCATCAAGGGACCAATTTAAATAAACAACAATTTTTCCTCATAGAGCCTATACTAATTGAAAACTAAATATCATGTTCTAGTCTGGAGATTGGGAAGAAATATTGACAATGAAGGTCATGTTCTGGGGGATGATGAATCCTAAAGATATGGCACAGCCCGACTAGACACATTTACTCTGAGAAGAACTGGCAATGGCGGGAATATGAAAACGTGTGGCACATCTCCAAATATCTGATGAACTGCCATATGTATATATATGTATATAGGGAGAAAATTGGTTCCAAGAAAAGAGGAAACCTAGGACCAATGAGGGCAGACGCTGCAGATATGCTGATATTGTTTCAATGTAGAAGGAAATCTTTGAGCTATCTAATAACAGTGAAACCTTTTTGACTTTCTGGCAATAATAGAAAGTGAAAACAATTTTGGAGCCCACTGTGGAAAAGAGCAGTCCAATGACTTCTTCTGACTGCCTGAGGCCTGAGATGTGTACAGTCTTGGCAACCTATAACCTATTCACAGCACAGTAATTGGTAAGCGCTGTAATAATAGGATCAGTTGTCTCTGAAAAGATTAATTCCCCATCACAGGAAATTTTCAAGCAGACTTTGGAAACAACCCAGATGGGATATTATAATGGCAATTAATTTTTTTAAATTTATGTATTTTTATTGTACAATTTTATGAATTCTGAGAAATGTGTGGACTCACATAACCACCACCACAATCAAGACACAGAACAATTCCACCATCCTCCCCAAATTATTTTGTACTTCCCCTTTGTAGTCAAATCCACCCCAATCCCTAACCATTGTTAGCCTCGGATCTGTACTCTATCCCTATGGTTTTTCCTTTCCCACAATGTCATATAAATGGAATCACACAGTATCCAGCCTTTTGAATCAAGTTTCTTTCACTTAGCATAGTGTGTTTGAGATTCATCCATGTTGTTGACTCATCCATGGTTTGTTCCTTTTTATTGCTGAGTAATGTTCCATTATATAGACCTACCAAGTGTCCACCCTTTCACCAGTTAAAGAATATGTGAGGGGCGAAATGTCTAACTTTACATTGTTTTGTACACCTGAAACTAATAATAATAATAAAAAGAATATGTGAGGGACTTCTGGTTTCCATTCTGGCATATGAGGGGGTTAGAAGTCATTACTCCATTCTAATAACAAGTACAAAGCTGAACAAACTGAAAATCAACTTTTCTTAGATGCGTCAGAGAAATTGAGATCACAGGACAAATTGCTGTCCCCAAAATTGGAGAGACAAACAGGTGGATACAGAGAATCACAATTTACTGGAGCAGAAACCATGAGTATAAACTCCATGGGAACCAGTACTGGGTTTCTTAACCCAGTGCATTGTATCCGGCTTTCACCAAAAAATACAAGGCAAGTTAATAGGTGAAAAAGAGATTTTGAAGAGAGAGCCAGCCTTAGATATGGCAAGATGTTGGAATTACCAGTCCAGGAATTTAAAACAACTATGGTTAATATGTTAAAAGCTTTAATGGAAAATGTAGATAAAATGCAAGAACAGGTAATATAAGCAGAGAAATGGAAATCCTAAGAAAGAATTAAGAAGACATACTAGAAATCAAACATGGTACTAGAAACAAAGAATGCCTTTGAAGAATTCATGAAGAAAGAATCAGTGAGCATGAGGATATGTCAATAGAAATTTCTGAAACTGAAAAGCAAAGCAAAGAGAAAAGAGACTGAAAACAATGGAAAAGGATATCCAAGACCTGTGGGACAACTACAAAAGATGTAACTTACACACAAATACTAGGAGAGAAAAGGGAGTCGAAGAAATATTTGAAACAGTAATAACTGTGAATTTGCCAAAATTAATGTTAGATACAAACCAGAGATCCAGGAAGCTCAGAGAACACCAAGCAGAATAAATGTTGTCTTTACTTTTTAAATTTTTTTTTTTGTTAAGGAACAGTGTTTTCCCAGGGCCCATCAGCTTCAAGTCGTTGTCCTTCAATCTAGTTGTGGAGGGCACAGCTCAGCTCCAAGTCCTGTCTCCGTTTTCAATCTTTAGTTGCAGGGGGCGCAGCCCACCATCCTATGCGGGAATTGAACCAGCAACCTTGTTGTTCAGAGTTCACACTCTAACCAGCTGAGCCTTCCGGCCACCCCTCCAGCAGCTCAGTGGCAGCTCGTTGTCTTCAGTCTAGTTGTGGAGGGAGCAGCTCACTGGTCCATGTGGGAATCAAACCAGCAACCCTGTTGTTCAGAGCTCGCGCTCTAACCAACTGAGCCATCCGGCCACCCATTGTCTTCACTTTTGAGTGAATAGGAATAAATATGCTGTAAATATTTGTATACAGATTTTTGTGTGAACATAACTTTTCATTTTTTGAAGTGACTATCTCAGCGTGGAAGTTCCAGGTCATAAGTTAAGCCATATTTAACTTTATGAGAAACTGTCCAATTCATCTGTACCATTTTGCATTCCCATCAGCAAGGAATGAGAGTTCCAATTTTTTTGCATCCTCACCAGCATTTGGTACAGTGAATTTTTTGTTTTGAAAATTGTATAATAGTTATTCTAATAGTGGTATTTTAGTGTGGTTTAAATTTGCATTTCCTCAATGAACAATAATGTTGAGAATCTTTTCATGTGCCATACACGTGTCTTCTTTAGTAAATTAATCACATCTTTTGCCCATTTAAAAAATTAGATTTTTTTCTTACTGTTGACTTCTGAGAATTCTTTACATATTCTGGATACAAGTGCTTTGCCAGACATGTGATTTGCAAATATTTTTGCCCAGTCTATGACTGATCTTTTCATTTGTAAAACATTTCTTAAGGCTTCTATGAGTACACATTTTTATTTTTATTTTTTTTCCATTAATTTTATTAGGGAATATTGGGGAACAGTGTGTTTCTTCAGGGCCCATCAGCTCCAAATCATTGTCCTTCAATCTGGTTGTGGAGGATGCAGTTCAGCTCCAAGTCCAGTCGCCGTTTTCAATTTTTAGTTGCAGGGGTTGCAGCCCACCATCCCATGCGGGAATTGAACTGGCAACCTTGTTGATAAGAGCTGGCGCTCTAACCAATTGAGCCATCCAGCAGCTCAGCGGCAGCTTGTTACCTTCAATCTCGTTGTGGAGGGCACAGCCCACTGGCCCATGTGGGAATCCAACCGGCAACCCCGTTGTGAGGAGCTCACGTTCTAACCAACTGAGCTATCTAGCCACTCACACATTTTTCATTTTGATAGAAGCTAGTTTAGTAATTTTGTCTTTCATGAATCATGCTTTTGGGGTTGTAGCCAAGAACTTTGCCTAAATCAAAGTAACAGAAATTTTCTCCTATGTTTTCTTTTAAATGTTTGATAATTTTGCACTTTATATTTATGCATATTATCCATGTTGAGTTTATTTTTGTATAGGTGTGAGGTGTACGTTGAGGTTCATTTTTTTGTGTTTATGGATGTCCTACTGTTCTAGCATTACTTGCTGAAATGTCTATTCTTCTCCACTGAAGTCCCTTTGCGCTTTTGTCAAAAAAAATCAATTGACCATATTTGCATGGTTCTGTTTCTGGACTGTCTTTTGATGCTGGGTCCTACAAATATCTCTGGAGAATTTCAATTTTTGTTTGTGCTATTGAGCTCATCCAGTGAATTTCTTTTAATTTCAGAAACTGTATTTTTAAGCTCTAAAATTTCCACTTTGCTCTATTTTTATAGTTTCTATTTTTCTGGTGAGAATATTTATATTTCCATTCATTTCAAGAGTGCTCACCTTTACTTCATGGAGCATGGTCACTTTAAAATCATGATTCCAATAGTTGAATAATCTTGGGTTTGGTATCTGTTGATGATGGTCTTCTCCTTTGAGAATTAGTCCAATTTCTCTCTCTCTCTTTCTCTCTGCTGTTTTGTTAAGTCAAGTAATTTTGAATTGTACTCTGGAATTTCAAATATTATGTTGGGAGAGTTTGGGTCCTACTAAAATCCTCTGGAGAATGTTAATTTTTATTTGTCTGTTTATCTTAGCAGACAGTGTATCTGGTTAGGCTCATACACCTCAAGTTGTGTATTGCCTTCTAAGAGTGGTAACTCCAATGTCAGTTCAGTTTTCAAAACTCTTGTTGTGCTGTGTGTGTCTGCCCAACACATGGACCATTCATTCAGGTGTTAATCTGTTGCTTGCGTAGTGATTTATATCATAATTTAGTTCTCAAAGGGTTTTCTGTTCTTCTTTGAGTCTGTTTTATAAATGCATAACCCCCGGGTGAATCTGAGACTACTGGTACCGTGTTTCCACGAAAATAAGACCTAGCTGGATAATCAACTCTAATGTGTCTTTTGGAGCAAGAATTAATATAAGACCCGGTCTTATATTATATTAGACCTGGTATTATATTAATTATTATATATTATATTATATTATTTTGTATTATTATATTGTATAAGAACGGGTCTTATATTAATTTTTGCTCCAAAAGACGCATTAGAGCTGATTGTCCGGCTACGTCTTATTTTCAGGGAAACACAGTAGTTCACATACAGAATTAAGGAATTTCCTTCTGCAGCTTTCTCATCCTTGGAATTACGCTGACACGCTCTGGCTCCCAGGACTCCCTCTTGCTAAAAGCCTTTGTTTCTCTCAGGTTTTTAGCCCAGGCCCCATTCAACGACTCTGAGCACCTGGGTTGCCTCAGGGCCACTCGGAAAGAAAGACAAGAAAGAGAAAAATAATAGGAATTCCTCCCATACTCTTCCAAACCACTGAGACTCCTTTTCCCAATTCCTGAAAAGTGGTAGATTGTCTCAGAGTTTTCGGTGCCCACTGCTGCTGCCACTGTAGGACTAAAGCTTCAGGACTAGGGATGACATTGAGGACTGGGAAAAAACAAAAATAAAAATAGAAAAATGAAAGGAATTTCCTCCATACCCTTCAGCTTTAGGAGCCTGTTTTCCTGATCCTCTAGCTAGAAAAGGGGATTTCTTTCAGATTCTTTGCTGTCCAAACCTGTAGCACAGTTTCAGGACTCAGGCCACCCTCAGATCAAAGCCAAGAGCTAAAGAAAGAAAGAAAAACCTATTGAGCTCACTGCCATACCAGTTGTTCACGTTTTGACTTCCCTTCTCAATCTATTTGCTACTGTTTACTGTTCAGAGTCCTCAAATGGTTACGTCTGTATTCTGTCCAGAGGTTTTGTTATAATTGATGGGAGAGATGTGTGTGGGGGGGGGGGGAAGAGGGGGGAGGTAAGGGGCTTACTCTCTTGATTAGCACCAGAAGTTTTGTAATGACAATTTAAATACTGGATGATGGTCTTTTCAGATCATTATTCTCAAACCTAGCAACAAATTTGAATTAACTGGGAAACAAATAAACAAATACAGATTCCAGGGTCCTACCCCAGGCTTATCTCTGAGAATGGGAACCCAAGAATCTGTAGAAGATGCTTCTAGGTTTCTGATATAGCCAACCTGGCACTGGTTTGGCAGCCCAAAGGTAGGGTCCAAGCTAGACGTTTGGGAACTCTTGAATGAGATGAACTTTAAGGCCCTTTCCAGCCCTGAGATCCTCAGGCTCTATGTTATTCAGAATATCCCATTCATAAAGCTGCTTGTTAAGTGAGGTGCTAGTCTATTCATTTCCCTCAATTTCTTAACTGAAGCTCTAGATCACAGAGGTCATCTCAAATAATGTCACAGAGCAGACAAAAAAATATATGGAATTGGTAGGCAAAGTCAAAATATTAAAACCAACAGGAGACCAAATGGATTCCCAACCTGCAAGATTAGTTTTGTGGAAATTACAACTTCTTGCAATAATAACAGCAATAGATTCTAAATCTGCTTTAGGTGGTGTTAGCCAGGACGAATGCCATGTATGCTCAAGTCTGAGGATTAGTGGTTTCATTAAGAGCCTCCTTTCCTCCCAAGGATTAGCCCTTTCCCATATAGTTGACAAAATTCTACTGGGTGACTGCAGTTCCTGCTAATGTGCTAGGAATCACTAGTGAGTTTTAAATTTGCTTTTCATAAAAATTTATTCCTACGGGACCTCAAAAATCATTTCCTTGAGCTCACTTCTATAATGATAGAAGAGGAAACCAGCCCTGAGAGGTTAAGTGCCTATTTAGGGGGTCAGAGCTGGAACCAGCAGCCAGGTTTGGTTCGTAAGCCATGCATTTTCCATTTGTCTGAGCTGAGCCAGGTGGCATCTTGGATGTAGAGTCTCCTGGCATTGTAACTGTGCTGGGTCTGGTAGTTGTAGTGGGCAGTGGCTGAGTTCCATACAATGCATTTGTAAAGGGCGCTTATACTTAAACATGCTTTAGCTCCTGGATTTGCAGCTATGAAAACATTGGCAACCAAGTGACCTACAGCTTATAAAGGGCCAACTTGCTGGCAGAACTGTTCTCTGGATACTGGGAAGTAGATAGCCCGTGGCCCCCTCTGAAACACCCCCCCACCCCATTTCCTCTCAAAAGTGACACATGGTATTGTATAGTCAGGGTTTAATCAGAACCATGATGAGTTATGAGTAAGGGATTTCTTATAGGAATAAGCCTTTGCTCAATTGCAGGAGGAGCTGGGGAAGTGAAATTTCATGAGGAAAAGTTGGAGGAAAGTTGGAGAATCAGAGCTGTCACCAATTGGACAATCAGAAAAGCCAAGCATTCCTCTTTTGGCTAATTCAAAAGCACAACCATAACATGTAGACTTTTTTTTTTTTTTTTTTTTTTGGTGAAAGTTTGTTCTGGCTTCAACAACTTGACACAGTATGAATCACTATAGATGGAGAGCCTGAAATAGAAGTAGTTGTCACGCCTTCAGATTAGTGCTCCTGAGGCTCTGTTCTCGTTTGTCATGAACAATCTGGAAGCAGCCTAAACATGTGACGGCTTTAGTGTGATGGCGTCTAGGTGTGATGTTCCGGAATCAGCATGGGCTTATCCGCCAGGCATATCCGCAAGTATATGCTGTGTGACTTGCAGACCTACTGTGTGACTGGGACGTGCTCCTTAGGCTTTCTGAAGTTAGTGTCCTCATTTGTAAAATGGGACCAGTAGTAACCACCTCATAATATTGTTTTGAAGTAGGTGTGTAAGTATGACAGTAGATGCTCAACAAAAATTATTCTTTTCCTCTCTCAAGTCTTACCCTTTCCCCTATCTAGGACATAGCCTGTTTTTCAGAATATTTCCAATGTTCTTATTGTCTAAGTGTTTGATTTTGATAATGAATACAGGTATATAATTTATATTCAGCATTCTTGGCATTTAATCACGGTCCTGGAATCCCAGTACCCACAGGTTTGGATTTGTGTGGACAGTGAGAAAGACTACTGATTGGCAAGGGAAACACCTGAGATGAAGCCCATTGCTTTTACCCCATAGGAGAGAAACAGAGCACTCCTTAACTAGTTAGAAATCTATGGATTTAGAAGGTTTTATGAAAGTGACAGTGGTGACATCAGTTTTTCTAGAATCCTGCAGTTTTCCTTGGTCAGAGGCAGGATTAATCATGAAGGCAGAGGGAAGAGGAAAGTTGCAGCTGATATCAAGAGTTGGAGACAGAACCACAAAAACAGAACTTGAAAAGCATATTCTGGAGCCATTCATTTTAGAAGGATATAGATCTACACATTTAATAGTCCCTGGTGTTATAGTACCATAGATGGCCTGAATTATTTGTTGAATTAGAATTTAACAAAACAATAGTGCTCATGAGTTTCTTAAACATGAAGAAACAGCTACATGACATTCCAAGTACTCTGTTTAGGAATCTGGGGAGCTATTTCATTATTTTAGAAAGATTTTAATCAATAGTAACTAAAATAAAAATGTTTTCATTAAGGATAAACTTCTAGAAGATTCATACACAGAGACTCTTTTATTATCCAAAGTAGGATAATAGACATTGTTTTGCATAACAGGGCTGATCAACAAATACGGTGAATGTTTAAATTTAAAAAAATTATTACAGTAAAAGACACATTGCCATTAATCCCCCTCAAAATACTCCCCCTCACTTCAAACACACTTATCCCACTGTACTTGCCACTTTCTGAAGCAGTTCTAGAAGTCCTCTTTCATGAGTGTCTTTAGTTGTGCTGTCGTGGCTGCCTCCATGTCCTGAATCATTTTGATTTTGGGGAAGAGCCAGAAATCTCATGGTGAATAAGGTGGATGAGGACACACCATAATATTTTCACTTGACAGAAATTGCCATATCACAAGTGATGTGTGACATGAGCCTTTCTGTTGTGATAAAAAAATACGGTGAATGCTGCTGCCAAGTGCCATCCAATGGAAAGGCAGGGATCTTCAATATGGGAAGTGGTGCATGGAACCTTAGTAACAGTGTGTGATAGGTTTCACCTTGTTCAGTGCAGTCAGTTGGGTGTGAGCTATGGTTGAGAGAAGGTGTGTTTTAAAGTGTGCCATCAGTCATCCTCCATCATGACAAATCTCCGTGTCACATATCGCTTCTGGTGTACGGCAATTTCTGTCAAATAAAAACATTACAGTGTGTCCTCATCCACCTTATTCACTGAATCTGTCACCATGTGACTTCTGGCTCTTCCCCAAAGTCAAAATGATTCAGGACACAGAGGCAACCACGACAGCGCAATGAAAGATACTCACCAAAGAGGACTTCCGGAACTGCAAGAACAATGGGATAAGTGTGTTTGAAGTGAGGAGTATTTTTAGGGGGATTAATGGCAATGTGTCTTTTACTGTAATAAATTTTTAAAATTTAAACATTCACCGTATTGCTTGATCATACCTTGTGTATATGGTAAAAATTAAATAACTATTTTAAAAATAGAATTCAGTACATACAGGGTAAATCAGACTCTGAGCTTAAGTCATGGAAGGTAGAACATTCTCTTGTAGCCTTTCAAAAATGCAGCTAATTCCTTGACTGTTGGAGGACATGGATAATCCCTACCTATATTTTTCTACAAAATGTTGGCAATCATGACAAGTCCACGTTTAGTTACAGAAGCAACTGAGCAAGTAATTGACCTTGAATGCACCCAAATAGGAAATTGAGATGTAAAACCACTTCTTTAGAAGTTAAATAAAAGATTGATATATATTTTTAACCTATGATAATGACACCTTTCCTTCCAGCTTATCTCATATTGTAGGCCCTCAAGATTTGAAAACTACCAGGTGGTGATAAATACGGTAAAGAATCTGCAGTCAACCCACAATCTGCTGTATCATTAATAGGATTGTTCAGACAGCTTATTGGCTTAAGTTTTAAAATTCTCTTTATCCTTTATCTGCAGGAACACTAATCACTTGAAAAGGACACGGCTGAGGGGACTTGTTTTAAAGCTGGGTTTCAATTTATTTATTTATTTTTGCATCGAATTCTATTGTTTTAGTTTCCTAAGTTCCTTGTGCCTCTTATTTCAATAATTTCCCTTTCAGGTATTTAAAACGACATTTTGCATTCACTTGAACCTAGGTGAGTTGCTTGCGTGTACTGGTGAGATAAGCATTTCTTAAGGCGTTTTCCTATTCCCTCTTTGGCTGGATTTCACCAGGCCCACGGAACAGAGAACTGACTGGTATGGAATTGGGAAGTCTTGGTTCTGGGTTTCCCTCTGTGATTTGTTGAGAGTCCTTTGGTTACCAGGCTCAGAAATGACTGGCAACTCCAAGCAAAAGAAACTTACTGGAAGGGTAGCAAAGGCCCCCAGAATCAGCGCATGGCTGAAAATCAGGTTTGGACACGGGCGGGTACCAGGGTCTTTCCAGACACTGGGAGGCAGGAACCCTTGCAGTAGGATCAGAGTGGTGAGAAGCTCACTGCTAGGATAAAAGGGAACATCAAATTCTAGGGAGGTTGGCCTCGCCTGGGTGACAAGGCCACCCTTGCCATAGAGATGATTGGGGGCCCTAGTTACGGTCCACAGCACTCCATTCAGTAATTCCTTAAGAGGAAATCAGAAGACAGTTTGAAAAAAGAAATTGCATGCTGGACATATAACTTTATCCACTACTGTGCTATTACCCGGCATCTTTACAGTTGCTTCCAGCTTTAAAAATGGACAGTGCTTCTCCCAAGAAAACCTTTGGGGTTGCCATGTCCCCATGATGTTTGCCTCTATGAGTGCCTATAAAACCGTGAACAATAATAAGACAAACTGGAAGAAGACAGTTAGGAGCACTAGTAGGTTAGTTGTTCCGCTAATGATAATGTGTCGCTGTATCATAATGGTTGTATTAGTTCTTTATTGCTGCATAACAGTATTACCCCAGATTGAGCATCTTAAAACAACACAAATTTATTATCTCACAGTTCCTTGTGAGTCAGGAATCTGGGGAAAGCTTAGCTGGGTTCTCTGCTTAGGGTCTCCTCGGGCTGTAATCAAGGTGTCAGGTAGGGTGATGATATCATCTAAAACCCTCCTGAAGAAAGATCCACTTGCAGCTCCCTCAGGTTGTTGGCAGAATGCAGTTCCTTGCAACTTGTAGGTAGCACTGAGGATTTCAGTTTTTTGCTGGTTGTCGGCTGCAGGCTGCCCTCAGCTTCAGGAGGCTGCCTGCCGTTCCTTGCTGTGTTGGGTTCCCCAACATGGCCTGTTGGGTTGCTCAAAGGCAGCAAGGGAGACTCCAGCGAGACAGGCACGTAATTGTGTACCTATAATCCCCACAGCCCATCACCTCTACTCTATTGGTTAGAAGGGATTCATAGGCCCTGCCCACACTCACGGGCAGGGGGTCACACAAGGGTATGAACTGCACACCAGGAGGTGGGAGCTAGGGGGAAAACTTAAAATGTCAGAGTGGCAGAAGTGAGTGGCACAATCCGAGTTGCCTTGAAGTCTTAACATACCTCATTCTTTCTGTGCGTGATTTCACCAAACCTTGGTCCTGGGGAGGTACTTCTTTGTGTGGAGAACTAATGAGCGGAACAAAACCTTGACCTCCCATCTGTCTAGCTAAGCTGTAGTGGAGGGAGAGAGGATGTAAGGAGCTTCACCTCCTCAGAGCTCCTGTGCCTGTCGGTCTGGTTGGTGTTTCTCTCATAGTTGTCTGTCATTAAACCTAGTAGCTTCCACGGGACTATATCTTTGGTCTCTATTTACCATTTGGTGAATTTTTGCTTTTATTGCATGGAAATTCTTTCTTCATATATGTGCTTGGTTCTACCAGAGCTGCTAGGCATACATCTGAAGGTAGATGGGTAATGGATAAAGACAGCCAAGTGACATGGGTTGAGTCCTGTCAGTGTGATTCTGGACTAACTGCTTTAATTTCTGAGAGCCTCAGTCTTAGCTCACTGAGATAACACCTGGCGTACAGTAAACACGCAGGATACAGATATGATGATCCTTTAAGACCCTGACCAGGGAGGGCACATGTCAATTCTCAAGGTGCAATTCATCCCATACCAAAGCGGGGTGGGGGGGTGTCAAGGAGATGCACATTTAACACATCGTAGCTTGTACCTTCTCTTGGAGCTCATGGAGATTTAGTGTAGTTTCTTAAGTGTGGAGGAAATTAGAATCCTTACTGCTGCTTTCCCATCCCTGCAGCTGTGCCATTCAGAAAGTGTGGTAAGGGGACTGTAGCTGACAGCAGGAGGCCTGGGGGGATGCTAGTGGTGCCAGGGCAGGGTAGGGAGCACCCCAGCAAGGCCTTTCACGTCTAATCTCCCCGGGAGTGATGGATAGCCCATGGGACTTAGCCGGGTGACCTTGGCCAAGCTACAGCATCTCCAGAGCCATTTTCACTTTTGTAAAAGTGGAGCCATGTGGAAGGAAGATTAAAAGCGGGGCAGAATGTAGGAACATTTTCTGAACTTTGCATATCTAAGGGAACCCAGGACAGTATTCTTACCAAGAATTTGCCCCTGAGGTTAAATAATTTTCATTTTCACTTAACAGTGCCCTAACTGGTCAAATGAAAATGTTAAATACAATTTAGAAAAGTTTTAATTTCAACAATTTATGATTAAAAATACATTTTATAAATAATTTTTCCATAGACTTGATTGATGATTATTGCAAACTTTACAAAAAGACATACTGCAACAACAGATTAAAATTACAAAAAATATAGCTATAGCCTTCCTATTTAAAAATACAACATTATACATCACAGCGTTTTCTTTGTGCAAAGTTTAAGAGAATGCTGTATTAGGCACATCACATATTCAGTCAAAGGAATGTAAACTTTAATACAGTCACGTTGCATAATAGTGTAGGCACAGTGAAATAATTTTTTCCCCTAGAAATTCTTAGTTCAACATTTTACTTTTATTTTTTAGGACTGATGGCTGAATTTTGCTTAATACAAATATATATATATATATATATATATATATTTGTGTATGTGTATATATATATATATTTGTGTATGTGTGTGTATATATATATATATATATACACACAAATGTGTTTTGAAATTAAGTAAATCCCCAATGTATTTACAGTATTTTCAGAGAATATGTTCTCCAAACCAGTCTGAGTATATCTTCTCTCTTAAACAACTTTTTAGAAAATTAAATGAAGCCAAATCTGTCAATTAA